>NW_028225439.1:0-439217 GCF_052327205.1 Somniosus microcephalus | reverse complement strand
CAAGGCGCTGCACAGGAGTATTTTAAGACAAAAAATTTGACACCGAGCCACATAAAGATAAATTAGGGCAGGTGACCAAAAGCTTGGTCAAAAAGGTAGGTTTTAACAAGCATCTTAAAAGGAGGAAAGAGAGGTAGCGAGGCAGCAAGGTTTAGGCAGGGAATTCCAGAGCTTAGGGCCTAGGCAATCAGTATATTAAATAGCAAATGATATAGAAAATGTAAATCTAAGACACTACTTAAAGTTAAACTGTGACGGTAGGATAAGGGGGCATAGTCTTAACTAGCAAAAGACAAACAGGACCAATGTCATGAAGTTGTTCTTCACAAAGAGTGCTTAACATGCGGAATGGCTTTCCATGGTAAGGCACTGAAATGATTTAAAGAAGCAGCTGGATGCCGGGACTGTAGGTTCTTTCTGAATGGATGAGCCAAGAAGTGTCAAATGGTCTTTCTCATTGTTATCCACCTTGTGTGACAAATCTTTTTAATCCCTCGAATCACTGGCTCAAAATAGAGTCACAGAGTTATACAGCACAGAAAGAGGCCCTTCAGCCCATCGTGTCCATACCGGCCATCAAACCCCGTCTATTCTAATCCCAATTTCTAATTTCCAGCACTTGGTCCGTAGCCTTGTATGCTATGGCGTTTCAAGTGCTCATCTAAATGCTCCTTGAATGTTGTGAGGGTTCCTGCCTCTACCACCCTTTTAGGCAGTGAGTTCCAGATTCCAACCACCCTCTGGATGAAAAAGTTTTTCCTCAAATCCCCTCTAAATCTCCCGCCCCTTACCTTGAAACTATGCCCCCTGGTTATTGACCCCTCTACTAAGGGGGAAAGTTCCTTTCTATCTACCCTATCTATGCCCCTCATAATTTTGTACACCTCAATCAGGTCCCCTCTCAGCCTTCTCTGCTCTAAGGAAAACAACCCCAGCCTGTCCAGTCTCTCTTCATAGCTGAAGTGCTCCAGCCCAGGTAGCATCCTGGTGAATCTCCTCTGCACCCTCTCCACTGTAATCACATCCCTCCTATAGTGTGGTGACCAGAACTGCACACAGTATTCCAAGGCCTAACTAGCGTTTTGTACAGCTCCATCATAACCTCCCTGCTTTTATATTCTATGCCTCAGCTAATGAAGGCAAGTATCCCATATGCCTTTTTAACCACCTTATCTACCTGTCCTGCTGCCTTCAGGGATCTATGTACGTGCACACCAAGGTCCCTCTGTCCTTCCTAGGGTCCTACCATTCATTGTGTATTCCCTTGTCTTGTTAGTCCTTCCAAAATGCATCACCTCACACTTTTAGGGTTAAATTCCATTCTGCCACTGTTCTGCCCATCTAACCAACCCGTCTATATCATCCTGTAGCCTGAGGCTTCCCTCCTCGCTATTTACTACTCCACCAATTTTCATGTTATCTGCAAACTTACTGATCATACCTCCTACTTTCATATCTAAATCATTAATGTACGCTACAATCTGCAAAGGACCCAGCACCGATCCCTGCGGTACACCACTGGACACAGGCTTCCAGTCACAAAAACAACCTCCAACCATCACCCTCTGCCTTCTGCCACTAAGCCAATTTTGGATCTAATGTGCCAAATTGCCCTGGATCCCATAGGCAGTCTCCCATGTGGGACTTTGTCAAAAGCCTTACTGAAGCCCATGTAGACTACATCAGCTGCACTACCCTCATCCGCGTACCTAGTCACCCCCTCGAAAAATTCAATCAAATTGGTTAGACATGATCTCCCCCTGACAAAGCTATGCTGATTATCCTTGATTAATCCTTGCCTCTCCAAGTGAAGACTAATTCTATCCCTCAGAATTTATTCCAATAATTTCTCTACCACTGATGTTAGGCTCACTGGCCTGTAATTCCCTGGTTTATCCCTACTACCCTTCTTGAATAATGGTACTACGTTAGCTGTCCTCCAGTCCTCTGGCACCTCCCCTGTGGCCAGAGGGGTTCTGAAAATTTATGTCAGAGCCCCTGCAATCTCCTCCCTTGCCTCACACAGCAGCCTGAGATAAATCTCGTCTGGGCCTGGGGATTTATCCACTTTTAAGCTTGCTAAAACTGCGAGTACCTCCTCCCTCTCAATACTAATTTGTTCAAGTATATCACAATCCCCCTGCCTGATTTCTATGCCTACATCATCCTTCTCCATAGTGAACACAGATGCAAAATATTAATTTAAAACCTCACCTACATCTTCCAGCTCTTTTGGTCCCTAATGGGTCCTACTCTTTCCCTGGTTACCCTCTTGCCCTTAATATACTTATAAAACACCTTGGGATGTTCCTTTATTTTGCCCGCCAGTGTTTTTTCATGCCCCCTCTTCGCTCTCCTAATTTCTTTTTTGAGTACCCCCCTGCACTTTCTATACTCCAAGGGCTTCCACTGTTTTTAGTCCTTTGTATCTGCCAAAAGCCTCCCTTTTTTTCCTAATCCATTCTTGTATATCCCCTTGACATCCAGGGTTCCCTGGGATTGTTGGTCCCACCGTTGACCTTTACGGGAACATATTGGCGTTGTACTCTCTATTTCCTTTCTGAAAGACTTCCACTGCTCTGATGTGGATTTTCCTACAAGTAGCTGATCCCAGTCCACTTTGGCCAGATCCTGCCTTATCATATTAAAATTAGCCTTCCCCCAATTTAGAACCTTTATCCTTTTCCATGACTACCTTAAATCTCACTGTCACCAAAATGCTCTCCTACTGACACTTCTACCACTTGCCTGGTTACATTCCCTAGAATTAGGTCCAGTAACGCCCCCTCTCTTGTAGGACTTTCTAAATGCTGACTCAAAAAGCTCTCCTGGATGCACTTTAAGAATTCCACACCCTCTAAGCCTTTCACACTCTGACTATCCCAGTTAATATTGGGGAAGTTGAAATCCCCTATTATTACCCTATTATTTCTACACTTCAGCGATTTGCCTACCTATCTGTCCCTCTATCACCCCCTGATTGTTTGGGGGCCTATAGTACACTCCCAGCAAAGTGCTTGCCCCTTTTTGTTTTTAAGTTCTACCCATATGGCCTCTTAGAGGAATCACGATGTGGTCTCCTCTACATTGGGGAGACCAAACGCAGATTGGGTGACCACTTTGCGGAACACCTCCGTTCAGTCCGTAAGGGTGACCCCGAGCTTCCGGTCGCCTGTCATTTTAATTCATCGCTCCATTCCCACTCGGACCTCACCGTCCTCGGCCTCTTGCATTGTTCCACGGAAGCTCAACGTAAACTCGAGGAACAGCACCTCATCTTCCGATTAGGCACTTTGCAGCCTTCCGGACTCAATATCGAGTTCAACAATTTCAGATCATAACCTCGGCCCCTATTACTTTTTTACTTATATTTTTTTCCACCCCTTTGTTTTGGGTCCTCCTTTCCCCCCCCCCCACTTTCCTTTTTTTTCTCTCTCCCACCTGGCAGCTGTCTCTTATCCTGCCAGTACACTTCACACCTAATCTCAGCTGTCTTTTGTCTCCACTGGCCTATTACCATCTCGTCTGGTTTTGAATACCTTTTAATGTCTCTTTTACTTCTTTTGTGTTCGATCGCAGCCCTGCCTTCGATCTATTTTATTTCCTTTCCAGTTTTGAAAAAGGGTTTCGACCCGAAACATCAACTCAAATTTCTCTCCACGGATGTTGCCTGACCTGCTGAGTTTTTCCAGCATTTTCTGTTGTTATTTCGGATTTCCAGCATCTGCAGTATTTTGCTAAAGTACTAAGATATCATCCCTCCTTACAGCAGTAATTGACACCTTCAATTCATCTGCCTTACTCACAAGACTCCTTGCATTAAAATAAATGCCATCCAGCCTTGCCATACTCCCTTGTGCCATTACATATTTGCTCTGCCTTCCAGGCTGACTTGTTTTTTTCTCTATATTTGGCTGTGTATACCCCTCTACTATAGCTCCACTCCGTATCCCATCCCCCTGCCAAGTTACTTTACCCCCCCCCCCCCAACAGTACTAGCAAACCTCCCCGCAAGGATGTTGGTCCCGTTCTGGTTCAGGTGCAACCTGTCCGACTCGTACAAGTCCCACCTTCCCCAGAAGCAGACCCAGTGATCCAGGAAACTAAAGCCCTCCCTCCTGCACCAACTCTTTAGCCACGCATTCATCTGCTCTATCCTTCTATTCCTATACTCACTAGCACGTGGCACTGGGAGTAATCCAGAGATTACAACCTTTGAGGTTCTGCTTTTTAATCTGCTACCTAGCTCCTTAAATTCTTGTTGCAGGACCTCATCCCTCTTTCTACCCATGTCGTTGGTACCAATGTGATCCACGACCTCTGATTGTTCACCCTCCCCCTTCAGAATACCCTGCAGCTGTTCAGTGACATCCTTGACCCTGGCACCAGGGAGGCAACAAACCATCCTGGAGTCACGTCTGCGGCCACAGAAACATCTATCTGTTCCCCTTACGATAGAATCCCCTATCACTATTGCTCTCCACTCTTTTCCCTCCCCTCCTGTGCAGCTGAGCCACTCGTAGTGCCACAGACTTGGCTCTTGCTGCATTCCCCTGAGAAACCATCTCCCCACAGCAGTATCCAAAACGGAAAATCTGTCGGAGAGGGAGATGGACCCAGGGGACTCCTGCACTACCTTCCTAGTTCTTTTACTCTGTTTGGTGGTCACCCATTTCCTATCTGCCTGTGCACTCTTTACCTGCGGTGTGACCACCTCATTAAACGTGCTATCCACGAAGATCTCAGCTTTGCGGATGCTCCACAGTGACTCCAGCCACAGCTCCAGTTCCGAAATGTGGATTTCGAGTAGCTACAGCTAGAGTCACTTCCTGCACATGTGTTCGCCCTGGACACCTAAAGTGTCCCTGACTTCCCACATAGCACAGGAGGAGCACTCCACACAGCCGAGCTGCCCTGCCATGTCCTACCCTTAATTTACTCCCTTTACTTCCTTTAAATTAAAGAATATTAAATACACTAGGGACCTTACTTCCCTTTAAACACTACTTACTCTAAACTAGAGACATTACTTTGACTTTAACGACTGGACTGTAGAAATACTCACCAGGTCCTACTTACCAATCAGCTCCTTCCCTGGTTGTGACGTCACTTTAGCGGTTTCGCAGTTGTGGTTGTTTGACTGCTCCCGCTCTCGGACTCTTTCCTTGGTGTAAAGTAAGAACCAATTCCTACAGGGTGAAAAGTTAGGAAAAACAAAGCCGAAGCAAGGGAGCTTCTCCTATCACTCCTCACCTAATTCCCTGACTCACCCAACTCGCAGCACTCTGTTTAAACTGCACTCAATGCAAAATCGCACTTCAAAGCCTGTTTTTATAGGCCTTGAAACAAAGGAGCTTGCTGGGCCCTGCCCTGCTACAGGAGAACCAGTTTAATTTAGTTCCCCTAATTAACTGCCTTCAGCTGCTCTGAATTGTAGGCCTTGTATATCCCTTTATAACCCTGCTTAAAGCTGGGAAATTTAGATTTTAAACAGTAAATGTGAAACAAACAAAAGTTTGATTTTAGCAAACAGTTAAGACTCCCTGACTCACCTAACTCACAGCACTCTGTTTAAACTGCACTCAAAATGTAAAAAGAAAGTTTCTATGCTTATAAAAATGGTTTCGTTAAAGGCTCAAAATTCCTGGAATGTTATGTCATTAAAATAAACTAACTTTCTCACTATTGTCAGCCTCTCTCGTGCAGCCATCTGAACTTTTCAAGTCCCTGTTGTGAAGTTATGTGTCTGACACTGCCCAGTAATTAATGCAATTATGAATCCCTGGAGCCAAAGCAACAAATATATTTTGAAAGAAGGCAGAAGGCATTTACAACCTACTATGACTTGCAGGTACATAAATTGCTTTGATAGCTGCAGGGGATAAGTGGCACACAGGAAGCACTTTGAGAAACAGGCTGCTGACCCACATGCTTGAAACTGGTCTACACTGACGGGTGAATGTAACGCATAATTTAAATATTTCAGCCAGGGTTAAAGATTTCACTTATTGTAAAGCTATATTCCAAGATAGTTGGAGAGACCAATCAATGAGCTCCACTTTGTAAGATCAAATTAAGGATGAGAGACACTAGGGCCGTGTTTTTAATTCCTGAGGCGGGTTGGAATCGGGTTGTGTTGTGGGCGAGTTCAGGAGCCGCTTCCGGTGGGAACAGCTGCAGAGTTGTGATTTTTATTAAACTAGTGTAGGAACTGGGGTTCCTAGCTGAAGAATTGAGATCGACTCAGAAAATCAAAAACAATAAAATTTAATGAACAAACGAAGCTGTACAGGAAACGTTAGGATACAATGCAAATAGGTCTGGTCTGCTTGAAAGCCTCTCTGGAACTGCTAGAAGGTTCTGAGCTCAACTGCTAGCAGGTTCCGAGCTCAACTGCTAGCAGGTTCCGAGCTCTACTGCTAGAAGGTTCCGAGCTCTGACGTCATGACATCATCACGTTCTTCCCGCCGTTGAGAGATCACGTGACGGACGGCATGACGTCATCACGCGGAGTACAGGAAAGAAGCCCTAGTACAGTTAATAGATACATTAAAGGTGCAGCCCCCAGCTGTACTACATTGCTGTAAAAGGAATTATATACAATTGTCCGTAATCCTCTGGTGGTTCCGCCACACTAGCTTGTTAATTTCATGGCGGCGCTGGCTGGTCCAGTGAGTGGGATCGGGTCGGCTGGCCATCTCTGATGATGTCATAATAGCAGCTGCTTTTAAAGCTGCCATCCAGCCTGAGTCTTTCTATTGTGGTTTAAACGCTACGACTTCTTCCAGAGACAAGGCAGCTCCTTGTTTTAATGAGTCCCTCCAAGTTCTTGTGGATGCTGTCAGCGGGCGCAGGGAGATTCTCTTCCCTCCTGATGGCCGGAGGAAGCCTCCTCAGCAGACCAAGGCAGTCTGGCTGTGCATTGTTCAGGAGGTCAGCACAAGGTCCATTTATACACGGTCATGGATCCAGTGCCGCAAAAGGTTTAATGATCTTGTGAGAACATCAAAAGTGAGTATCCCATCACATTTGCCTTCAATCTGCTTCCCTTCTCTTCTCATCACCAGCACTCTGCGTTGTAAACCTCCTCCTTCACATCCCACCTTACCCTTACTTCCCTTGCACCCTTACCTATTCATCTCTGCCTCTGCACTGAATCACTTCAGTATCCTGCCTATGCACCCCTTAGACTCGCTCTCACTGTCATGCAGTGACAACAACTAACAATGCACAGGGAGCTACCTTCCTCTTGGTACCTTACCCCATCTTCGTCTCCCTCAAAGCTCCTATGGTAGGGATTAATCACACTCACTCCATCACTGTGCCTGAAACACCGCTTGTGTCCCTCCTTGCAGGAAAAGATAGCCCACAATAAGAGGGAGCGAGCACTGACTGGAGGAGGAACACCTACCCTAGCAACATTGGCCAGTGCTGAGGAGGCTGCAAACGAGATTGTTGGAGGTTGAGAGGACCTGGAAGTGGGCGATGGAGAGACAGGCACACTAGAGGAAGCTGGTGACATAATAGAGTTTCATTCCTCTCAGAAAGCCATGGAATATGATATTCATAGAGAATCGCTTTGTATCATCTGCTCAAAAGGATGTGTCTGCTACATCAATATCAGATGTCTAATTCAAGCCTTTACTCTCCCACAAGACCATCGAGCACCCCCCTCCCCACGATCCAGGACGGAGACCCGGACAACTCCTCAGAGGAACCTGAAGCCTCTGAGGGACCAGCGTCACCAGGACTCAGCGCACCCAGCACCAGTGCAGCAACGCACACCTCGGTGGGACCATTGCGAGTTGGAGTGGTGTTGCCACCTGGTCTATCACAGCGCACAAGTGAGCATCAGCAGATGGTGGAGACAGCGACAGCAGTGGAGAGTCCTTGGCAGAGGTCGCAGGACTCTCCTAGCTCTGCTGAGCTGCATGCAGACGCTGTGCCTCTGGGGCCATCCAGAAAAAGAGCGGTTCGTGAAATACAGGAATAAGTGCAGGTGTCTCAGGAAGGGTTTGCCTCCAGGGTTAGTGTGAGTGTGGAGAGAATAGAGGAATCCATCTCTAACATCAGCACTGCCATGGTGGAGGCAATGGCGCATGAATGCACCACCATGGATAGGATGGCAACCTCCATGGATAGGATGGCAACCTCCGTGGAAAGGATGGCTACCTCAGTGGAAAGGATGGCTATGGCCATGGAGGAAATAAGTCAGGAAAACATGGTGACTGTTCAGAATAGAATGACATCTCTGGAGGAGCGATGGGCAGCTATTGAGCAGAGAGACCAGAGTTTCATGGTCGTCCTTTTGATGAGGACTGCCTGATATGCCATCAATAACTCAAAGACAAGGATTCAACTGAAGGCTTTTAATCACTAAGAACATTGCAGCATTGCAGGTCTTCCCACATCGGGTTCGTCTGGTAGGAATGACTCATACAGCTCTTGAGACCTTTATATGGCAAAAGACAGGGGCGTAGCCAATACACACAATAGGAACAAAAGGGGGCGGTTCACACAATACAAGCAGGTAAAACACATGGGCTGATGAAGGCATATATTTCATCACACTGCCAGTGCAGATACAGGTCCTCATGGCCCCCTTGAAGTGCAGCAAGGTGCTCTCCTGCCACTTGCCAGCACTGAGGTGTGGCTGACCCATGAGAGGGTTGTTGTTGGCAGGACACAAGGAAGTGTGGGCTCCTCTCAAAGCACTCACACGACCATGCCACTGCAGAGCCCTTGGTCAGAGACCCACTTTGCAGAGACAACTGAGATGGCTGTTTCAGCCCCTGCACAGCCGCAGGAAGAGCAGACTGTTGAAGAGCCCTCCCAGGCTCCCACACCCAGAGGACACCCGCCAAAGGCATGTAAGCAGGCGCAGCATCCTAGTCATAAAGGTGCCTCTACATCTGCTGACGCCACAGGGGAAGCACCGTGTAGAAGCACGCGTAAGAGAAAGATTAAGCACCTATAGTCACAAGGGGACTCACTTGGGTGAGGTTTCTTTTTTTTTCTGACTCTTGCTGGTATATTTTGTCATGTGTTAAAGATAAATTATGTCAAACAGTTGATTGTGTGGTCTATGTGTTCTGGGAAACAGCAAAAGCGAATTGAGGGCTCAGGGTGACTTGCATTTGTAATGCTGATGGTAAAAGTGATAGGAAATAACAGGGTATAGGAGAGATGAAGCATGACCTTGGACAAGTGTCGCCTGCAGTTACAGAGCCATATGGTAGCCACCTATGGTTAAAGAGTAAGCTTATGCTAATGTGGCATGGCAGTGTGCATACCCTGGTTGACGGGCAGCAGTGAACTGGAGGGATGCTGCATTGGTCACAACAGGGCATGCAAGGCTCCCCTCATCCTCCTCCTCTTCCCAGGAAGATCTGTGCTGAGCCACGCGGCTGCTACTCCTCCGATTATGAGGACTAGGATGAAAGGGCATAAATGTTTTCCATCCCCCTGCTATAGATTTCATTTGAGGTAACAATCCTGCAAGCGCACAGTCGAAGTAGCCTGAAATATTTCCATTCATGACACACTGCAGATGGGTATCAGCTTGAACAGTCAGAAGGTCAGTAGATGTGCAAAATCTTATCCCATACTTACAACAGCAAAGTTGTTGCATTTGAATGTCAGCCATGTTTCAGGGGCGCTTTTAAAGCACTCCACCAATGACTACAAATCATGTCCTCCAGCAACTCGTCTCCTTGAACCTGGCCTGTTTCTGACTAGTCGGGAAACAGGAGCCAGAAGCAGAAAAATGGGAAACCACTATGAAAATAGGATTAGCAAGGCAGTTAATAGGCTGTTAACTGTCTTAACTACCTGTCCCACCAGTTGGAGACTGGTCAGTTTGGGTGTGGCAAAACAGACACGCACGAAAATCGGGTGGAGGCGGGTTGGGTGCCTGAAGCCATTTTTCCCAATTTTCCCAACAGACCCACCTCCAAACCTGCCTCCTCAGGGCTATTAAAATCGAGCCCTAGGGATCAGAGCTAGAGCTATTTGTCACAATGATGCTTCACACTGATTTTCAACAGGATGGACATCTTTGCATCATAATTGTAAGCCAATGAATAAAGGTTTCCAAATATTTTTCCATGCTTTAGCTAATTCTTAGCTTGTGGTGTACAGTTCCACTCTAAGCCTGGCTCAAGTGACCACTCGCCACCATGCTCATCATAGCTGGCCCAATTCACATGTGGCTCACTACTCACGCCCATCTGACCCATGAAGGCAAGGCAACGCAGTTCTACGCCCACTGACATTTTCTCATTGGTTTGCTCAGTTTGAATTTTGTAGACCTGGTGATTTGCACAAAGCTGTTCTTAGCATCATTGCCTCATTGACGGAGAAATCCTGAACCAGCACACCTGAGTCTATTATTATCAGCAATGTGAGATTTTTGGCAAATTGACAGGAACAAGGATTTCAACTTTATATGTAGCCTCTGTTGCTCCATGGTGTGCATCTAAGTGATCTTTTGAAGACAAAAAGTTTGGACGCGCCTGTTCTATCTCACCCGACACCCATAGTATGGGTCACTGATAGTGGTCAGGAGCAAGGATCCTGGTAGATTTTCCTCTCTGCTCCCTCCTCTTAGTCCAGTGGTGCAGAGGCACTTCTACCACTGCATCCAATGGCATCAGCTGACTCTGCACCGAGCCTGTGGCCTTCCTGCTCTGTATGTCGTGGTAACATTCACCAGCTGAGCTATCAGGACTGCTGATTTCCAAAAGGATTTTTGTAATATCAGAACGGAATCTTTGTGCCACTGACATTACTTCTATTGTATTACATCTGATAGATGGGAATGAATCTCTATTGACAGTAAGTGATTTAATGTATATTTAAATTCCTTCCAACATTACCACGGCCCTGTTTATAAAGTAGTTTCAGGAGTGAAGTTAAAAGTTTGTTATAGATGAGTCTTGAAATATGAAAGCAGTAATAATGTCTAGATGGGCCTCGCTCAGTGAGTAAATGCACTGCCCAGCGTGGTACTGAACCAACCGGTTCAATTTCCAGTCTGTCCCGAGTTAGCTGATCTTAGCTCTGATGGTAGTTTGGGCACTGCAATTAGAGGTGAGGTGAGAGTGACTGCCCTTGACACCAAGGCAGCGTTTGATCGAGTGTGGCATCAAGGAGCCCTAGCAAAACTGAAGTCAATGGGAATCAAGGGGAAAACTCTCCATTGGTTGGAATCATACTTAGCACAAAGGAAGTTGGCTGTGGTTGTTGGAGGTCATTCATCTCAATCACATGACATCACTGCAGGAGTTCCTCAGGGCAGTGTCCTAGGCCCAACCATCTTCAGCTGTTTCATCAATGACCTTCCCTCCATCATAAGGTCAGAAGTGGGGATGTTCGCTGATGATTGCACACTGTTCAGCACCATTCGAGACTCGTCAGATACTGACGCAGTCCGTGTCCATATGCAGCAAGACCTGGACAACATTCAGACTTGGGCTGACAAGTGGCAAGTAACATTCGCACCACACAAGTGCCAGGCAATGACCATCTCCAACAAGCGAGACTCTAACCATCTCCCCTTGACATTCAATGGCATTACCATCACTGAATCCCCCACTATCAACATCCTGGGGGTTACCATTGATCAGAAACTGAACTGGACCAGCCATATAAATACTGTGGCTACAAGAGCAGGCCAGAGGCTGGGAATTCTGCGGCGAGTGTCTCACCTCCTGACTCCCCAAAGCCTTTCCACCATCTACAAGGCACAAGTCAGGAGTGTGATGGAATACTCTCCACTTGCCTGGATGAGTGCAGCTCCAACAACACTCGAAGCTCGACACCATTCAGGATAAAGCAGCCCGCTTGATTGGCACTCCATCCACCACCTTCAACATTCACTCCCTCCACCACCGGTGCACTGTGGCTGCAGTGTGTACCATCTACAAGATGCACTGCAGCAACTCACCAAAGCTCCTTCAACAGCACCTTCCAAACCTGCGACCTCTACCACTTAGAAGGACAAGGGCAGCAGACGCATGGGAACATCACCACCTACAAGTTCCCCTCCAAGCCACACACCATCCTGACTTGGACCTGTATCGCCGTTCCTTCACTGTCGCTGGGCCAAAATCCTGGAACTCCCTTCCTAACAGCATTGTGGGTGTACCTATACCATATGGACTGCAGCGGTTCAAGAAGGCGGCTCACCACCATCTTCTCAAGGGCAATTAGGGATGGGCACTAAATGCAGGCCTAGCCAGCGACGCCCACATCCCATCAATGAATTAAAAAAAAGCCACAGTGCCCCTGGGTGAGCAAGACAAAAAACAGCCAGCGTGCTCCTCCCGATCACCATCCAGTGACCAGTATGGAAGAATCTCTACGTGTAGAAGTCTGAAGAGGACGGGATCGGGCGACAAAATAGCAGCGCTCAATCTGGAGGCTCACACATAAAGAATGGTCACTCGGGAGAGGTACCAGAGGACGCCTGACATCTGTGCAATCAAACCCCCCGCATGAGCACTCGCCTTCAGGAAGAGAGTGGAGCAGATGCCCAGTGTTTGGATTGGATGGACTTTGTGAGTGTCAAGCTTATTTACGTATAGATTCATCTAAAAATTTGGAATGTTAGTAAATTAGTTGACTAATCTCTGTTGGTGCCAAACTCAGCAGTTTGATGTTCCTGCTTGATGTGTGTAGCCAGTTACCATTAACTCTGCAAGACAATGAGTCAACATCATTCCTCATGTAATTAAAATTTGAAAACGTTCTTTCCTTGAAATATGCAATTAATACATGACTGTTTTCTTTATCTATGAGAATCATAACTCATTGTCCCAGGGAGATTTTCCTGTGACTGAGTCTGACACATGCCCAAGCTGCGTGTTGATGGGGCAGATGCAATGACATTTTTATAGTTGGGTAGCTGGTCCATCGATTTATTAACTGGGTCCCTGTTGCTTTATTGTTCTTAATAAGATATTGCTGTTCCACAGGGACTTTTGATAGGGGCGTTGTTTGTTTATCCCTGCTGTCATTCTAACTAACAGCTTTTCCAATTGTTTAACTTATCGCCCTCAGCAGAATTGTCTGCCTGCCAGGGTAATTAATTAAGCCTGAAAGAGCTGCTATGTGCAGTGTAGGTCAAAAGGGTTCTTTGTTAGTTTGTTCAGATGTGTTTAGACTGTCCCTGTTTCATTAACCTATTATCATGAACACAAAGCTCAGTGTTCTGCACAATGATTGCCAACAGTGTGGTAATCTTCTATTACTATATTATTGATATTGTAGAATTTATTTCAAGGGTTTGGAATACTCAGGTATTGAAACATTTTTAAATAGATATTAGAAAATCTGTTTGATGCATTTTCAGTTATTTGCTGTTGCTCCCCCCATTGACTGAGGGTGCTTTTTCTCAGAAACTGGTGGGTGTTTCCTTCCTGCCCCTTACTTTATATGTGGTGACATCTTGGTGGTAATTGCAGGGCCTGTGATTTGGAGCTTTGCTAAGTTATTGGGAAGCCAGTACAAGTCCCTCTCATTTGTTGAGTTTACTGATGTCTGGAAATCTGTCTTTTTAAACTGCGGCTCATTCTCCAAGGGTTATAATGTTACCTTTTGTTCCTGTTGTGTGAATTGCTAGCAATGTTGAGTCTGTGTGTCCCAGTTATGCTTATGATCAATCACTGGACACAGACAACAAGAATAACTTTTAACAGGTCTTTACTATTCGGAGGTCAGGGCTGAACTGCCCAGCAAATCCCTACACAACACTTATATACCGGTGTGGTCACCACCGGTATTACAGTATACAGCAGCCAAGAGAAAGTAGTACATCTCTTAAGGTAGTTCTCTTAAGGTGGAACAGGTTACATACACCACAATCCTCCCTTTTTAGCTTAACAGTTATATCCCCATTTAACATAACATAATAACATATATATATATACAACTTCATGCAAAACAGTTCAAAGATTCAGTCTCTGAGGAGGCCTCCTGATTCGAGTTGGATAACGCCTTTCAGGGGTCTCTGATTCTCGTTGCTGGGGTGACTCATCTAGTTGGTCTCTTATGGATTGGACATCATCATCAGGTACATTCACTTCTGAGGTAGATGCTTCAGGTTCACTAACTTCTTCCACGGTTGTCTCTGCCGTAATCATGGGTTCGACCCTTGTTCTCGATTCTACCAGTTGGTCAGCATGATGCCGTATTACATTTTCACCAATATCTACCGTGTACATCAGGGGTCCTTGTCTGGCCCGAATTGTTCCAGATTGCCATTTCTCGTTTTTATAGTCCCGGGCTAACACTGGTTGTCCTATTTCGAAACTCCGAGTGGTCTTGTTATTTATATGCTGGAACTGTTTGTTTTCAACTTCCCTCCGCAGATTTGGTTTTAACAAGTCCAACCTGGACCGCAACCTCCTGTTATAGAACATCATGGCAGGACTTTGGTTTGTCACTGCATGAGTGGCGTTTCGATATGCCAGTAGGAATTTGTCCACCTTGTGTTGTAGTGGAATCTGATCTTCGCTCATGGCCTTTATTGCTTTTTTGAACGTTTGTACAAATCTCTCGGCCAACCCGTTTGTAGCCGGATGATATGGGGCAGAGGTATAATGTTTCACCCCATTCTTCTTCATGAATTTCTGGAATTACTCTGACACGAACTGCGGTCCGTTGTCTGAACATATTTGTTCTGGCAATCCATTTCTTGCAAATATCGTTCTTAGCACCGCGATCGTCTTTTCCGAGGTAGTGGTAGTCATCTTAATCACTTCTGGCCATTTAGAATGTGCGTCCACCGCAATTAAAAACACGGAGTCCATGAATGGACCAGCAAAGTCAATATGTACACGTTGCCATGGGGTTGAAGGCCATTCCCATGGATGCAGCGGTGCAATCGGAGGTGCATTTTGCACTTTTTGGCACCCTGAGCAGCTTTTGGTCAGATCCTCTATCTGTTGGTCGATACCCGGCCACCACACATAAGCCCTAGCAAGGCTTTTCATCTTGACTCCCCCCAGATGACCTTCATGCAGTTCCTTTAGAACTCTCTCTCTTAACTTAGGAGGAATAATCACGCTTGTTCCATACATCAATGTTCCTTGACAGACAGACAGCTGTTCTCGTCTTGCTGAGAATGCCGGTAACAGTGGATCACCATGTGCTGGCCATCCCTTCACTGTCACTTCGTAGACCCGGGACAGTGTCGGGTCGTTCCTGGTTTCTCTTTCAATGCTTGCATTGGTGACTGGTAAACATTCGATGATGGTCGAGTGAAATAACTCAACAGGGTCAACCGTCGGTGCCTCCTCCTCTGTAGGTAGTGGCAGGCGCGACAGCCCATCAGCATTACCATGCTGCTTTGTACCTTTGAATTCAATCTGATATTGATGTGCCCCTAGGAAAAGGGACCATCTCTGGAGTCTCTGTGCTGTCATCACCGAAACACCCTTCTTAGGGTTAAAAATGGATACCAACGGCTGGTGGTCTGTCAGAAGCGTAAACTTTTGGCCCTGCAGGTAATGATTAAACTTCTTTACTCCCCACACAAGGCTGAGAGCCTCCCTATCTATCTGAGCATAGTTGCGCTCCGCGGAGGTCAATGATCTGGATGCGAACGCGACTGGCCTCTCCAGGCCATTTGGCAACTTGTGTGAGAGTACTGCCCCAATACCATATGGAGAAGCATCACAAGCCAAACGAATAGGCAGCGTTGGGTTGAAGTGAGCCAACACTTCCTCTGAGGTGATCAATGCCTTGCTTTTGCGAAAGGCCTTCTTACAGTCCTCGCTCCAGTTCCATGGTACTCCCTTCTGCAAAAGAGCGTTCAGTGGGTGCAGCACCGTGGATAAATTTGGCAGAAACTTATGGTAATAGTTAATCAACCCTAGGAACGACCTCAACTGGGATACATTATCCGGAGCGGGAGCCTTCACAACAGCTTCGATCTTGTCAGGAGACTTATGAAGCCCTTCCTGGTCAATGACATGACCACAGTACGAGATCCGCTTCTGAAAGAACTCACATTTCTGGCGATTAACTCGAAGTCCATATTCTTTCAATCTGGTGAGCACCAGTTCCAAATTTGCAAGGTGTTCCTCGTCATCATCTCCTGTAATCAGAATATCGTCCAGGTAACATTGTGTGCCTGGAATTCCCTGTAACACCTGCTCCATCGCCCTCTGCCAAATTGCTGGAGCCGATGCCACTCCAAAAACCAGTCTATTATACCGGTACAAGCCTCTAAGCGTGTTGATCGTGAGATACTGGCGTGACTCTTCCTCAACTTCCATCTGTAAGTACGCCTGCGCCAGGTCTATCTTGGTGAAGTGTTTCCCGCCAGACAACGAAGCGAAGATATCCTCAATCCGCGGAAGCGGATACTGCACCGTGTGAAGCACCGGATTAACAGTGATCTTGAAATCTCCACAGATGCGAACCTTCCCCGGTTCCCCCGGCTTGTTGCTCGATGAACGCTTCATGACGGGAACAATGGGCGTGGCCCACTCACTCCAGTCTACCTTAGACAGTACTCCTGAACGTTCTAGCCCTTCCAGCTCAGCTTCCACAGCAGGTCGTATCGCATAAGGTACCGGTCTGGCTTTGAAAAATTTCGGGTTTGCATGTTCTTCAACCTTGATGTTTGCCGTAATTCCTCTCAATGTTCCCAGTCCCTGTTGGAACACCTCCTTAGCATCGTCCAATATTCTGGACAATCGTTTAGGTTTGACATCTTTTTTACCGGAATCTACCGTTAGTGCTTTTAAGGAATGCCAGCCCATATTTATTTTCCTAATCCACTCCCATCCCAGTAGTGGTGGACCTCCCTCAGGTAGCACATATAAGTCCATTCCTCGGCTTTCTTTGCCCTTGTGGACCACCTTTACCTCTATCTTCCCGATGGGGTATACTCTTTGCCCCGTGTATGTTTTCAATACAATCTCCGTATCCCGTAGGGGAATATGTGGGAATAACCTTTTGTAATCTTTCTTATTCATGACCGTCAATGCCGATCCAGTGTCCAATTCCATCTTCACTTGGACTCCTGCTATCTGAAGTGTGACCCAAATTGTTTGGAGGTCTGCTTCCTTACCAACATTGTGTACTCTTAGACTACCAAGTTCATTACTGCTGGAGTCTGAATCTGACTTCTGTTCGTTCGAACTGTTCTCTGTCACCTTGTGTACCTTTCTGTACTTTTCCTGTGGTGACTTTTTGTTGCTGGTCTTCTTTCCTGACCGGCATACTTTAGCTATGTGACCAAGCCTGCCACATTTTCTGCATTCCTGATTTTTGAACCAGCACTGGTTCTGATCGTGCATTGTCTTTCCACAACGATAACATTTTACTGTACCCAAGACCATTTGATTTGTGCTGAGTTCCGGTGACCGTAGCTGCATTTCCGCCGTGCCTCTCGCTGCGGCTTCTTGCGATGCTGCAATAGTGACAGCTTTATCAAGCGTAAGATCATTCTCCTCAAGCAGTCGCTTTTGTGTTCCTTCTTTTAACAATCCACACACAAATTTATCTCTCAGCGCATCTGCTAGTCCTGTTCCAAACTGACAGTACTTTGATAGCTTACGCAGTTCAATTAAAAATTCAGCGTTGCTTTCGTCTTTCAGCTGCGTTCTTCTGTAAAATTTAAATCGTTCCGCTATCATCAGCGGCGTGGGGTTTAAATGATTTTTCAGGACAGTAACAATATTCGCGAAAGTCTGATCCGCCGGTTTATTTGGTGATAGAAGGTGCTTCAATAGCCCGTATGTCTTCGCACCCATTGAGCTTAATAAGGTTAGTGCTTTCTCATCATCTGGTACCTTATTTGCTTTACAATAAACTTCCATGCGTTCTACATACGTGGTCCAATCTTCGATATCGCTATCAAAGGTATTAATGTTCCCATGTTTAGGCATCCTTGCAAGTTTTAAAATTTTTCTTTTTCTCAAAATGGCGGCTTCCCGCGCTTGTCTTCTTCCCCCGCCGACTACAATGGCAGATTCCTGCGTTTGCCTTCTTCCCCCACTGGCTGCAATGGCGATTGCCGTGCTGCTGCCGTTCTCGCCTCCCCAGCGGTTCTCAATTCCCCGACGCTGCTTTGCCTCGCAGCCCCGCTTGCAGCCCGGTCCTTTACACCGGCTGCGTTTGAGTTCTCCGCGGCTCTCATGCCTTAAGCTGCCCCAGTCGCTGCGCCTCTCGGCCTCGATTGCAGCCCGGCCCTTTTTACCGGCCGTGGTCGAGTTCTCCGCCCTTATTCCTCCGTTTTCCCTCCCCTACTCCACAGCCAACGCGGCCGACTTTCTGCTCGTGTCGCTGATCGGCTTACCCACCACCGTGGTAGAAGGGATGATCACTGCCTGTCGCTGATGGAGGGCTTCGTGGTCAGAATTTTTCTTTTTAACCCGGGTTCTCGATGCCTCCCATGCGATGGTGCTCAGCAGGATGATGAGGGCGGATGCCTCTTCTCGACGCCCGTTCTGAGGACGAAGCTGCCTTGGATGTAAAACTGCCGCAGGGTAAGATCGGACTCATCGCCACTGTTGAGTCTGTGTGTCCCAGTTATGCTTATGATCAATCACTGGACACAGACAACAAGAATAACTTTTAACAGGTCTTTACTATTCGGAGGTCAGGGCTGAACTGCCCAGCAAATCCCTACACAACACTTATATACCGGTGTGGTCACCACCGGTATTACAGTATACAGCAGCCAAGAGAAAGTAGTACATCTCTTAAGGTAGTTCTCTTAAGGTGGAACAGGTTACATACACCACAAGCAAGGTAATAGTTTTTCTTCCCTTGATGAGGGGAGTATTGCTCTGGTTCTGTGTCTTGTGATGTCAAAGATGTGTTTGTTCACAATTTTGCTACATGCTATGGGGAAGGAGCAGGGTAGTGGGACTAACTGGAGAGCTCTTTCAAAGAGCCAGCACAAGCACGATGGGCTGAATGTATTCCTACTGTGCTGTATCATTCTATGATTCTATGCAGTGACTAGAGCAAATCCCCCTGCCCCTCCCCCCCAAAATATGTTTAATTTTTTTTGACATTTCAGTTGATGGGCTGCTAAGTACTCTTGCTCTGATGTATTCTGGGAGGGATGGAATAGTGGTTGCAGTGATCATCTCATTTCACTCTGAGGGATATATTGAGAATGGTGAAGGAAGAGGATTTCACCAGATTAGACATTCTACGTCTCTCCTGCCCTGAATCCTGCCTGCCGACAGCTTTCCCTGGTGTCTTCAGGACTGGAGGTCGCAACCCTGATCTACAGTTAAGATCGCATCCAGGTCTGAATGACATCATCGGACCCTGATATTTCAATATTAATGATGCCCTTGCCATGCCCCCAAAAACCTGTGGGTTAAAATGGGAGCGGCACAAACGCGCCAGGAACGCAGCGTCCAGTGAAGGACTGCAATTTTAACCCCCACGCCCGCACTCTTTATGCTGGAGGGGCAGGATTAAAATGGAGGGGGGTTATGCCTTTACCCCCTTTGATAGGTATTGGTGATCCACTTGACCACTGTTGCCAGCTGAGCACCCTTGTTGCTGATCTGTTTGCTGTGCTTTCTCTTTGGTGTGTGGTGGGGGAGAAACTTATTTTTTCCTCTTTGTACACGAAGCCTGATCATGACGGCCCTTGGTGGGTGGAAGGAAAGTGAAAGAGCGAGGCGCTTGTGCAACCTTCAATTTGTGCTCCTTTGTGTCAGCCCATGCGAAGGATACCTACCATTGTGGCCTTTCCTTTACTTGTATTGCAGCTTGGTGAATTTATGGCTTTTCTCTCGGGAGTGCTGTGTTCATTATTTGCTCTCCCAAGTTTCTTTACTTGTGGTGACGGTGTTTACCATGGTAATTTTGTATTGTGTAATAGTCCACCATGAAACATCTCATGACCATCCTAGTTTTTGAACTGAATTCAAAGAAATTAAACCTTAGGGAAGGGGGGGGTTTAGCTTCAGCTGAAACATAGAATAGTACAGCACAGAAGAGGTCCATTCGGCCCATTGAGTCTGTGCCAGCTCTTTCGAAGAGCAATCCAGTTAGTCTCACTCCCCTGCTCTTTCCCCATATCCCTGCAATTTTTTCTTCAAATATTTATCCAATCCCCTTTTGAAGGCTACTATTGAATCTGTTTCCACCACCCTATCAGGGAGTGTATTCCAAATCTAACTATAAAAGAGTTTTCCTCATGTTGCCTCTGGTTCTTTTGCCAATCACCTTAAATTGGAGCCCTCTCTTTATCGAACCTTCAGCCATTAGAAATAGTCTCTCTTTATTTACTCTATCTAAACCCTTCATGATTTTAAAAACCTCCATCAAATCTCCTCTTAGCCTTCTCTGCTCCAAGGAGAACAACCCCAGCTTCTCCAGTCTATCCACATAACTGTAATCCCTCATCCCTGGCACCATTCTAGTAAATCTCTTCTGTACCCTCTCCAAAGTCTTACATTGGTCTTTAACCTTATTGTTAAGCTGCCCATCAAACACAAATACAAACACACACACACACACACACTCAACGTGCACTTAATAGTCAACACTGAAAATATTTTGCTTAATTTGCCTCCATTTTCCCAGATCCTGTACTTTGAAAGCAGCAGATAGTGGCTAATATTCTGGCAAAGCTCTTGTGACTGGGTTGAAGTTTTACATGTTTGCTAAAGTAATCTTGAATGTGGTGGTCTTTTACAATCGGTGCCAGAAAATCTAGTCTTCAATTTAGCAAGCAAGATAGGTTTTTATTAAATAATAGTTTCCAGGAAATGAATGCCCAAGTAAGATGTCTGCAAAATAACACAAGCAGCCAGTCTGCATTCCACAGTTTACAATAGATTGCAATATTGCGTCCGGTCATGTTTCTTCCTGTCTCCATTGCATCTCATTTTCATTGCACCAGTACTGCTGTAGAGTAACTTTTTCCACATATACAGCATCATTAGTTGGGAAGATAAAGAGGAAATGATCATCATTGTAGCTATGTTATCCTACCATATGAAATAGCAGTTGTAACCATAGTTTTGCTTGTTATTGTGACACTTGGTTTCCTTGAGTGCAATTACTATTATTTCCAGTTAAATCAGGATGCTGTTGTTTGTACAAACCTTTGCATTCAGTTCCCGCAAGCAGAAGCAATGACAATATTAAACCTAAGAAACGGATGTTACAGTGACTTGTAGAAGAGTCACTTTCAATTTTCCAGGCCAAGAACAACATACTAATAAGAGGCCATCAATATGGTCATCATTTTTACAGCTGGAGTGGGAGGGAGGAGGGTAATGTTTCAGAAATGCTTTTCTGATATTACTCCTGGGCTGTCCCTGGCCCCTAATGTACTGTACATCTGCACCCTGTCCACGGAACTATGCTTTCTGTATGTTATGCCAACAATAAACAGGTCTGCATTGTAACTGAGAACAATTCAACTAATATCAAACATTCTAAACTTTTTGAAATACCAACTTGAATCTAATTATGAATGAATAGGTGTTCCACTCTGAGGGAATAGTTGGTGACAAGGATCTCACAAGCTGATTTTCAGTTGACACACTTTAAAAATAGAAGTCTGAACTGAACCACAATTCTAATAAAGTGCTGCTGTGTTCCTATCCAAATAACGAATTCCAACGCAGATAAACGAAGTAATCAACTTTTAATAAACTCAATACTTTAACTTTTAAACTACAGGAGCAGAGGTCAGCAGGTCTGTTAAGCTCTCCAGCCTTTCTCAGACTGCCCTTAAATACTGGAACCTGACGTCATGACGTCATCACGTTTTCCGCGCCAACTGGGGGTCACGTGATTGGCGTCATGACGTCATCACGTGAAAATACAAGAAGCTGCATACAGCTTAAAGGTGCAGTCCACAACTGCACTACAGAGTGTTTAAAGGAATTATTACAGGTTGTTCAGTGTCTCTTGGTGGCTCTGCCACAGGCGCCCCCCCCAGAATTCTCTTTAACAGACAGCATCAAACGTGCAGGAGGTTTAATTATTCTGCCCGAACGACTGCGAACTTCAGACGCTGGATCGTTAGAAGATGGGCCAACATTCGGCTGTGTCTGAAGAGGTACATCTGGGGTGGAGGAAACCGTAGCAGAAGGTGTAGATGAGGATGAAGCCGAAGCAGGCAATTTAATAGTAGGCCGCTTCAGGATTGGTCTAGTAGCCAATGGCGGTCGTCCACGGCGAGGCGGCTGAGCAACAACCACCGGTTCACTCCGATCCAGATGGGCTGGTTTAAGTCGGTCGATGGAGATGGTATCCGATTTACCTCCTATTTCGATCGTAAAATATTTCTCTCCCGTTGCAATAACCCGAAACGGTCCATCATAAGGTGGTCTGAGTGTATCTCCATGAGCATCCCGCCGAATGAAAACATAATCGGAACTCATAAGTTCTGCCGGTACATGAGGCTGCTGTAGATCGTGATGTGAAGTTGGAATAGGCAGAAAATTCTTTGCCGCCTCTTGATGCAGAAGAAGCTGCTGAGCAGACGACCATGATTCTGTATGTGGAGGGAGGAAATCCCCGGGTACTCGAAGCACCTGACCGTATACTAATTCAGCCGATGAAGCCTGGAGGTCTTCTTTAGGGGCTGTACGGAGGCCTAGCATCACCCAAGGGAGTCTATCCACCCAGTTGGAACAACGCAAACTGGCACGGAGGGACGCCTTTAAAGAACGATGAAATCTTTCACATAAGCCATTTGCTTGCGGATGGTAAGCGGTGGTACGATGCAGCTTGGTACCCAAGCCCTGTGCAACTGCATTCCATAATTCTGACGTAAATTGAGGACCACGGTCAGAGGAGATAACAGATGGCACACCAAACCGGGCCACCCACGCTGAAATAAATGCCCTGGATACGTCTGCTGTGGTAGTAGCAACTAAGGGAATCGCCTCTGGCCACCTGGTAGTACGGTCTACTATTGTCAGGAGATGCATAAACCCCCGTGAAATGGGGAGGGGGCCCACCAAGTCCACATGTACATGGTCGAAACGGCGTTCAGGCACTGGAAAGATGGCCCTTGGAGCCTTCACATGACGATGAACCTTTGACTTTTGACAGTCCACGCAATTGTTTGTCCAGTCACGAACATCTAAATGTATCCCCTTCCAAACAAACTTACGGGACATAAGTCGTTGTGAAGCTCGCATCCCTGGGTGTGATAAGCCATGTATAATATTAAATATCTTCTTACGCCATTCGCCTGGCACAATTGGTCGGGGCACTCCCATGGATATGTCACACAACAGCGTGGTTCCTGCTGATTGGAACATAACATCGGCTACCTGCAAGCTAGAAGGCACGGTCCGATACGCCTGAACTTCAGGGTCCGCCTGCTGTTCTTTCGCCAACCCGACGTAATCAATTCCCAGGTGAATTGTCTGGACTGGGGCACGTGACAGGCAATCAGCCACAAGATTATCTTTGCCAGACACGTGTCGCAAATCCGTTGTAAATTCAGATATAAATGTGAGATGACGCTGTTGTCGGGCTGACCACGGCTCCGCCGTTTTGGCCATTGCAAAAGTAAGTGGTTTATGGTCCACAAATGCTGTAAAAGGACGTCCTTCTAACAGAAAACGAAAATGCCAGATGGCCAAAAACAAGGCCAGCAACTCTCTATCAAAAGTACTATATTTTCGTTCATTTTTACGTAATTGGCGGCTAAAAAAGGCCAATGGCTGCCACGTACCATCCACCCATTGTTCCTGCACTGCCCCAATGGCGTAATCGAAGGCGTCGGTAGTGAGGGCGATGGTTGCGCCCGGAAGTGGGTGTGCAAGCATAGTTGCATCTGCCAATGCCGCCTTGGTGTCCAAGAATGCTTGGTCCATCTGTGGTGTCCAAATGATAACAGCTTTACCCGACTTCCCTTTAAGTGCTTCGTACAGCGGCTGCATTAATTGAGCTGCCTTGGGGACAAAACGGTGATAAAAATTCACCATTCCCAGGAACTCCTGAAGAGATTTAATCGTTTGAGGCTGCGGGAATGCCATAACTGCTTCTACCTTAGTGGCCAGTGGGACAGCGCCTTCTGAGGTGATCCTGTGCCCTAGAAAGTCAATGCTGGTTAACCCAAACTGGCATTTGGCTAGATTTATAATGAGGCCATGTTGGCTGAGACGGGCAAAGAGTGTACGTAAATGAGCCATGTGCTCTTCCTTATCTTTACTAGCAATGAGTATATCATCCAAGTAAATGAAAATGAAAGAAAGGTCCCGTAACACAGAGTCCATAAGCCGCTGAAAAGCCTGAGCTGCATTTTTTAATCCAAACGGCATACGAAGGAACTCAAACAGGCCAAACGGTGTGATGACCGCCGTTTTGGGGATGTCTTGAGGGTGTACAGGAACTTGATGGTATCCACGAACGAGATCCACTTTAGAAAATATCAATTTGCCGGCCAAATGAGCAGAAAAATCCTGTATATGTGGTATTGGATACCTATCTGGCCTAGTGGCTTCGTTAAGGCGTCTGTAATCTCCACAAGGCCTCCATCCGCCACCTGGTTTGGGTACAATGTGTAATGGGGAAGACCAAGGACTGTTGGAGCGTCGGATAATCCCAAGGCGCTCCATAATAAGAAACTCTGCCTTTGCGGCTATAAGCTTTCCGGGTTCCAATCTTCGTGCACGAGCGTACACGGGTGATCCCGTTGTGGTAATATAATGCACCACACCGTGCTTCGCAACTGCTGCCGAGAATGTAGGCCTGGTGAGCTCTGGGAATTCGCCAAGTAGGCGCTTAAACCCGTCTTGCGATGGAACCGCACAGGCAACCGACCAGGAGACAGCAGTACTGCGGTGACAAGGCACTGCATGGAAGGTAGACGCATTAATAAGTCGACAATGTTGGACGTCGACCAGCAAACCATAGGCACAAAAAAAATCAGCCCCCAGGATGGCCTGTGATACTTTAGCCGTTATAAACTCCCACACAAAACGTTGACCTCCAAGAGTTAAATTAACTGTCCGTTTACCGAATGTGCGAATAGCCGCACCATTGGCTGCCTCAAGGGAAGGGCCGTGACTGCCGGATTGTAGGTCCAGCTTTGAAACTGGCAATATACTACACTGAGAACCAGTATCACATAAAAATTGTCGCCCTGTTCCAGAATCAGTAACATAGAGGAGTTTTCCTGCTGAACCGACTGCCATGGTGAACTGAATGTGTTTGTCAGTTTCTGTCTTCTTCGAAGCTTGTGAGTCTGCTGGAGACTTTTTCTCTACCCAACTATAGGGTGGACGGCAGCGTCTAGCCCTGACGCCAAAACGGGCGTGGTACATACACAAGCCTGACGAAGGAGGGCTGGATTTTGCTCGTGTAGGAGAAAGACGCCTCATAGCTGCGCAACTCTGCTGTATGACCATAAAAGACTTATCTGCCCCCGCAGCCAGCTTGGCACAGTCCATAATCGTAGAACTGGCCAAGACTGCCTGAACTGGCTCGGGTAGCTGGCAGAGGAAGAGCTCTCGAAATAAAAAACATTGGGGCTCTGAACCCAAAAGCGTGAGCATTTGGCTCATCAATTCTGATGGTTTTGCGTCCCCAAGACCCGGCATTGCAATAAGCTTGCGTGCACGTTCCGATTTAGTTAAAGCATACACTTGTAGTAAACGCTCTTTTAAAGCTGAGTACTTGCCCTCTGCCGGTGGATTCCCCAGGATGCTGACGATGCGTGAAGCCATGGCGCTGTCCAGAGCGGAAACCACGTAATAATAGCGGGTTGAATCCGCTGTAATGTCCCGGATAGCAAACTGGGCTTCTGCTTGAAAAAACCATGCTTCTGGTTGCTGTTCCCAGAACTGCGGCAATTTAAGGGCAACGGCGTTCGTATTCATCATGAATATCTCGAAGAAAGTTGTCCAACGAGCTCGAGGTCACCAATGTAGGAACGGAAGTTCCTATCCAAATAACGAATTCCAACGCAGATAAACGAAGTAATCAACTTTTAATAAACTCAATACTTTAACTTTTAAACTACAGGAGCAGAGGTCAGCAGGTCTGTTAAGCTCTCCAGCCTTTCTCAGACTGCCCTTAAGTACTGGAACCTGACGTCATGACGTCATCACGTTTTCCGCGCCAACTGGGGGTCACGTGATCGGCGTCATGACGTCATCACGTGAAAATACAAGAAGCTGCATACAGCTTAAAGGTGCAGTCCACAACTGCACTACAGAGTGTTTAAAGGAATTATTACAGGTTGTTCAGTGTCTCTTGGTGGCTCTGCCACACTGCCTTCAAAACCAGCTGGTCAAAGGATTGAGTTGCAAAGTTATGTCAGTTGCATCCTTCCACTATAGTTGGGATGGACTTATTCAACTCCTTGCCATTCTATGACATTGGAGTTTTATTCTGGGATAGGTGAGGAAATAAGGAAACAGAAAACTGACATTTCTCATTCTGCTTAGATTCATTTTGTTAGGATGAATGAGGAGAGGCAATATAAACTAAATGGTACAATGTTAAAGGGGTTGCAGGGACAGAGACGCCTAGACATGTAGGTACACAAATCTTTGAAGGTGGCAGGACAAGTTGAGAAGGCTGTTAAAAAGGACATAGCTTTATAAATAGAGGTAGAGAGTCTCAAAGCAAGGTGGTTATGCTAAACATTTATAAAACACTGGTTAGGCCTCAGCTAGAGTACTGTGGCCAAATCCGGGCACTGCACTTTAGGAAAGATGTCAAGGCCATGGAGAGGGTGCAGAGGAGATTGACAAGAATGGTACCAGGGATGAGGGACTTCAGTTATGTGGAGAAGCCGGGTGGTTCACCTTAGTGCAAAGAAGGTTAAGGGTAGATATGTTAAAAATCATGAAGGGTTTTGATAGAGTAAATAAGGAGAAACTTTTTCCAATGGCAGAATGGAAACTCAATGATGGTGGAGCCCAGCACGTGAGTGCAAAAGACAAAGCTGAAGCATTTGCAACCAACTTCAGCCAGAAGTGCCGAGTGGTGATCCATACCGGCCTCCTCCTGACGTCCCCACCAACACAGAAGTCAGTCTTCAGCCAATTCGATTCACTCCACGTGATATCAAGAAATGGCTGTGCACACTGGATACAGCAAAGGCTATGGGCCCCGACAACATCCCGGCTATCGTGCTGAAGACTTGTGCTCCAGAACTAGCCGCGCCTCTAGCCAAGCTGTTCCAGTACAACTACAACACTGGCATCTATCCAAACATGGACAAAGGAGCTGAATTCCAGAGGTGAGGTGATAGTGACTGCCCTTGACATCAAGGCAGCATTTGACCGAGTCTGGCATCAAGGAGCCCCAGTAAAACTGAAGTCAATGGGAATCAGGGGGAAAACGCTCCACTGGCTGGAGTTATACCTAGCACAAAGGAAGATAGTTGTGGTGGCTGAAGGTCAATTATCACAGCCCCAGGACATCGCTGCAGGAGTTCCTCGGGGCAGTGTCCTAGGCCCAACCATCTCCAGCTGCTTCATCAATGACCTTCCCTCCAACATAAGGTCAGAAATGGGGATGTTCGCTGATGACTGCACAGTGTTCAGCGCCATTCAGAACTCCACAGATAGTGAAGCAGTCCATGCCTGCATGCAACAAGACCTGGACGACGTTCAGGCTTGGGCTGATGTGTGGTGCGAATGTTATCTGCCACTTAAGTGCCAGGCAATGACTATCTCCAACAAGCGAGAGCCTAACCACCACCTCTTGACATTCAATGGCATTACCATCGCCGAATCCCCCACTATCAACATCCTGGGGGTCACCATTAACCAGAAACTTAACTGGACCAGCCACATAAATACTGTGGCAACAAGAGCAGGTCAGAGGCTAGGTATTCTGCAGCGAGTGTCTCACCTCCTGACTCCCAAAGCCTTTCCACCATCTACAAGGCACAAGTAAGGAGTGTGATGGAATACTCTCCACTTGCCTGGATGAGTGCAGCTCCAACAATACTCAAGAAGCTCGACACCATCCAGGACAAAGCAACCCGCTTGATTGGCACCCCATCCACCACCTTAAACATTCACTCCCTCCACCACTGGCGTACCGTGGCTGCAGTGTGTACCATCTACAAGATGCACTGCAGCAACTCGCCAAGACTTCTTCGGCAGCACCTCTCAAACCCGCGACCTCTTCCACCTAGAAGTACAAGGGCAGCAGGCACATGGGTACACCATCACCTCCAATTCCTCTCCAAGTCACACACCATCCTGACTTAGAAGTATATCGCTGATCCTTCATCGTCGCTGTGTCAAAATCCTGGAACTCCATCCCTAACAGCACTGTGGGAGTACCATCACCACACAGACTGCAGCGGTTCAAGAAGGCGGCTCACCACCACCTTCTCAAGGGCAACTAGGGATGGGCAATAAATGTTGGCATTGCTAGCGACGCCCAGCTCCCATAAACGAATAAAAAAACTTTCAGTAATCATAGGACACAGATTTAAGATAATTGGCAAAAGAACCAGAGGGGAGGTGAGGAAAAAAAATGTACGCAGCAAGTTGATATGATCTGGAGTGCACTGCCTGAAAGGGTGGTAGAAGCAGATTCAATAGCAACTTTCAAAAACATTGGATAAATATTTAAAGAGTAAAAATTTGCAGTGTTATGTGAAAAGATCAGGGAAGTGGGACTAATTGGATAGCTGATTCTATGATAAATGAATATTGGTAGGAATTCTGATGAAACACACAGCTCCAAACAGCTCCATCCTTTCAACAGGGTATGGTTGTGTGGCCAAGAGGCCTTATATGGTAAAGAAAAACAAATGACATCAGAACAATATTAGATACAGAAGTCAAACACTCTTTTAGATTCTGTCAAAATTGTTGAATCCGTGATTCTTAAAGTATGATGTTTTCCAATAACTACACGGAGGCTGTAACTTAACAATCAACAGGTGTTTACTGGAGTAGGGTAGTCTAAAGACTGACAGTACAGAGGCATGCTCAAGGCTTATATACAGGTGTGGTCACTGCCGGTACTACAGTATACAGGAGCTGTAAAAGTAGTTCTCTCTTAAAGGTAAATACACTACAATTCCTCCCCTTTTAGATTAGCAGTACCCATAATGTTCAAATAACAATTAACACTTTAACATGCACATTAAACTGAAATAGTCCATTTATAGATTCAGTCTTTGGGGCGGCTTCCTGATCCTTTCTGGATAGCGCCTTTCCTGAGGTTCTTGTTCTTGGTGCGGAGGTGATTCTGGCCCCCTTTCGTCGGTTAGTTCATCAGTTTCCACTGCTACTGTTTCTGAGGTAGATGCTACCGGTATGTCGGGTTCATCCCCAGGGACGCGAGACATGGGGTTGACTCGTTCCTGTGACGCTCAGATCTGGTCGACGTGGCATCTCACAATGTTCTCCCCGACATCCACTGTGTACATTAATGGCCCCTGCCGTGTGCATATCATTCCGGGTTGCCATTTCTCTGTTCGGTAGTCACGGGCCAAGACTGGTTGTCCCAGATTGAAGCTCCTTGTCGGCTTCTCATTGATGTGCTGGAATTGTTTATCCTCAACATTCCTTCGCACATTTGGTCTGAGCAAATCCAGACGAGATCTCAACCTTCGGTTAAAGAACATCATGGCCGGGGTCTGGTTGGTAACTGCATGTGTCGCATTTCTGTAGGCTAACAGGAAATTGTCCACCTTATGCTGTAGTGGAATTTCATCATCGCACATGGCCTTTATCGCCTTTTTAAAGGTTTGTACGAACCTCTCAGCCAATCTATTTGTAGCTGGATGATACGGGGCGGATGTGTAATGCCTTACCCCATGCCTTCTCATAAATTTCCGAAACTCTTCGGACACAAACTGTGGTCCATTATCAGAGCAAATCTGCTCTGGCAAGCCGTTCCTGGCAAATATGGTCTGTAGGACTCCAATCGTTTTCTCTGTAGTGGTTGAGGACATTTTTATCACCTCAGGCCATTTCGAGTGAGCATCCACTGCTATTAAGAACATTGAGTCCATGAATGGACCAACAAAATCAATATGCACCCGTTGCCATGGAGAGGAGGGCCACTCCCATGGGTGTAGAGGGGCATGTGGTGGTGCATTTTGGACCTTCTGGCATCCTGAGCAGCTCTTGGTTAGGTCTTCGATTTGTTGATCGATCCCCGGCCACCACACATAAGCCCTAGCAAGGCTTTTCATTTTCATCCCTCCCAGATGACTTTCGTGAAGCTCATTGAGCACTCTCTCCCTTAACTTGGGTGGAATTACCACTCGGGATCCACACATCACAGTCCCCTGGCATACTGACAGCTGTTCTCTTCTGGATGAGAATGCTGGCAACAGTGAGTCGCCATGTGTTGGCCATCCCCTCACCGTCAAATCATATACCCGAGACAGTGTCGGATCATTGCGGGTCTCCTTCTCTATATCCGCTTTAGTTACTGGCAAACGTTCAATTATTGACGAATAAAATATCTCGATAGGGTCCACTGCTGGTGCTTCCTCCACAGTAGGCAGTGGCAGGCGTGATAGCCCATCAGCGTTTCCATGCTGTTTTGTGCCTTTATATTCTATTTCATATTGGTTCGCCCCTAGAAAAAGGGACCATCTTTGTAACCGTTGTGCAGTCATCACCGGAACGCCCTTCTTTGGATTAAAGATGGAGACAAGTGGTTGGTGGTCAGTCAGCAAGGTGAACTTCTGCCCATGCAGATAGTGGTTGAATTTTTTTACTCCCCATACTAGGCTGAGGGCCTCCCTGTCAATCTGGGCGTAGTTGCGCTCAGCTGAGGTTAGTGACCGAGACGCAAAGGCAACTGGCCTCTCCAACCCGTCTGGGAATTTGTGCGACAGCACCGCTCCAATACCATAGGGTGATGCATCACATGCCAACCGAATTGGTAGTGCTGGGTTGAAATGGGTCAACACCTCTTTTGATGTGATCAATTCTTTGCACTTCTGGAAAGCTCGTTTACATTCGTCATTCCACTTCCATGGTACCCCCGTGCGCAGTAGGGTGTTCAGTGGGTGTAATAATGTAGACAAATTTGGTAAGAACTTATGGTAGTAGTTTACCAGCCCGAGGAACGACCTCAGTTGTGACACATTTTCCGGTGCTGGAGCCTTGACTACTGCCTCAATCTTTTCAGGGGACTTATGTAACCCCTCTTTATCAATAACATGGCCACAATACGAGATCTGCTTCTGGAAAAACTCGCACTTGTGGCGATTAGCTCGTAGCCCATATTCCTTTAAACTAGTGAGCACCTTCTCCAGGTTGGCGAGGTGATCACTGTCATTTTTGCCCGTGACCAGGATGTCATCCAAATAACACTGGGTCCCTGGAATCCCTTGCAGGACTTGTTCCATTGCCCTTTGCCAAATAGCCGGAGCCGATGCTACCCCGAACACCAGCCGGCTGTATTGGTAGAGACCTTTATGAGTGTTGATCGTGAGGTACTGTTTCGAGGCTTCTTCTACCTCCATTTGCAAGTACGCCTGGGCCAGATCAATTTTGGTGAAGTGTTTACCTCCAGATAGCGAGGTGAAAATATCCTCAATCCGTGGAAGCGGATATTGTACCGTGTGAAGGACTGGGTTCACTGTCACCTTAAAATCCCCAAAACCTCCTTTGGTTCCCCAGGCGTATTACTCAACGACCTCTTCATTACAGGAACGATGGGTGTAGCCGACTCGCTCCAGTCTACTTTGGACAGTACTCCTGAACGTTCCAACCCTTCCAGCTCTGCTTCGACGGCTGGTCGGATCGTCTAAAGCACCGGTCTGGCCTTAAAAAAAATTTGGGCTTGCATTTTCCTCTATTTTAATCGTTGCTGTTATGCCTTTTAGTGTTCCGAGTCCCTCCTGGAACACTTCTTGTGCGTCAGTTAGCATTTTTGACAGTCGTCCAGGTGTGACGTCGTCATCCTTTTTGGCCTCAACCTTCAGTGCCTGTATGGAATGCCAATCTAATTGTATCTTCCGGATCCATTCACGTCCTAGTAGTGGTGGTCCTCCATCTGGCAATACATATGGGTCCATTTTAGGTATTTCCTGGCCTTTATATATCACTTTCACCCTTATTTTTCCTTTGGGGTAGACTTTTTGCCCCATGTACGTCTTCAAGACAATCTCTGTAGCTTTCAAGGGTATATGTGAAAATAGCCGCTTGTAGTCCCTTTGGTTTATGACTGTTAGGGCTGATCCAGTGTCCAATTCCGTTTTCACTTGGACTCCGTCTATCTTGAGTGTGACCCAGATAGTCTGGTGATCCTCCATTTTGGTTACCTTATGTAGTTTCAGACAACCCAGCTCCTTGCTTCCGGAGTCTGTATCACTTTTCTGTTCGTCTGAACTACTGTCCATCACCTTATGTACCTTTTTGTACTTCTCCTGTGGAGATTTCTTGCTGTTGGTTTTCTTCCCTGACCTGCAGACTCTTGCTATGTGTCCTGATTTTCCACACTGTCTGCACACTTGGTCCTTGAACCAACAATCCTTCTGGTCGTGTGTTGTTCTGCCGCAGCGATAACACTTCCCTGCTCCATATGACATTTCATTGGTGCCATATTCTTGCGGTCTCCGTTGTATCTCTGCAGCGCCCCATGCGGCTGCTTCGTGTGATACTGCCATGCTGAAAGCCTTGTCCAGCGTAAGATCCTTTTCTGATAGAAGCCGTTTCTGGGTTCCTTCACTTTGAAGCCCACACACAAACTTGTCCCTTAACGTATCTGCTAGTCCCACTCCAAACTAGCAGTGTTTCGATAGCTTGCGCAGTTCCGTTAAGTACTCAGCATTACTTTCATCTTTATGCTGGTTCCTTTTGTGGAACTTAAATCTTTCTGCTATCAGCAGCGGTGTGGGGTTTAAGTGGTCCTGTAGGATTTCTACTATGCTTTTGAAATTCTTATGCACGGGCTTCTCTGGGGTTATTAGGTTTCGCAGTAAGCCATAAGTTTTTGCACCCATGGAATTTAACAAAACCAGTGCTTTCCTAGCATCTGGCACTTCATTCGCCCTGCAGTACACCTCAATGCGTTCCACATATGTCGCCCAATCTTCGACTTCATTGTCGAATGCAGTGACACTCTTCGGCATCCCTGGGTGTGATTTAACTGTCTAAATTGGCATCTCCCGTGCTCTCCCTTCTTCTCCGCTGGCACAAAATGGCGTCTCCCGCGCTTTCCTTTCTTCCCGCGCTCGCCCTTCTTCTCCGGTGCGGCTTCTAAAATGGCGTCTCCCGCGCTCTGCCTTCTTCTCCGCGGCTCAATGGCGTCTCCCGCGCTCTCCCTTCTCCCTGCGGACGCGGTTCAGCCCTTGAGCCCTGGCTGTGCTCTGCGCGTTCTCCTGTGCGCCTTTGCCATTGCCATCGCTCGGTCCTGAACCCGGCTGCTGCTTTACCCTCTCTCTCTCTGTTTTGTTTTTCCTTGACGCCGCTCGGTTTTCAACCCCCGGCTGCGCCCTGTGCGCTTCACCCTCTCTCTTACCCCGTCGACGCTGCTCGGCTTTTTCTCTGCTGTTGGTCGGCTCCAGCCGCCGCTCTCCGGGAAGGGTCTGCGCTGTACCCGTTGGCAGTCTGTTGCTGGATCGTCGTGGCTGGGGAACCAAGCCCGGCTCTCAACAGCCTCCCCTGCGATGTTCACTCTCTGCCGAATGACTGGGCGGTTGCTCGTGGTCGACGCCCGTGCTTCTGGCCTCGACTTTCTTCCACCGCCCTCCCGGAGCGAATCCTTGAAGGGAAATGCAGAGTTGCAGGTAGATTCGAATCGACCTCGTCGCCACTGTTGAATCCGTGATTCTTAAAGTATGATGTTTTCCAATAACTACCCGGAGGCTGTAACTTAACAATCAACAGGTGTTTACTGGAGAAGGGTTGTCTAAAGACTGACAGTACAGAGGTATGCGCAAGGCTTATATACAGGTGTGGTCACTGCCGGTACTACAGTATACAGGAGCTGTAAAAGTAGTTCTCTCTTAAAGTTACATAGACTACAAAAATCATGACAAATCTTGTAATCTTGATCGGCTGTAGAGAGTCATTCAGAAAGCTTTCTTTGCCATTTTAATGTATTTTGCATCTTTATTGAGAAAGAAATGTCAATGCTGTTTGGAGCTAATGGGCTTTTCCTAATCCTGAGTATTGTTTTAAAACAACACTTAAAACATTGTATGGAACCTTTTGTATTGCTTGCCAGAGTTACCATACATGATTTTCCTTTGAATTTCATGCAGCTCTAATTTTAGTGTCAATAAGAAGTTTTATTACCCCAGTGTGAAAAGGAGAGGGAAAATCTATTGTTAACATTAATAATACTCAACGCTCTGCACTCAGTAAAGCCACCCCAGACAAAAACCTCAAATATTGTAAATATTATGATGGATGTACTAATATAACATTACTTCCCTCCCTCCAGCAAATATGCATACTTTTGGGCTGTGATGGGGATTTGTTGAGTAAAAATCTGGCGAGTATTCAGTCATTCTCCTTGGAGATGGTGAAAAGGCTTTCAGGGGTCAGGAGATGAGCAACTCATTGCAGAGTACTTGATTTAAACAACATCTGAATGTGGCTGAATTTCCCTGGGATAAAATATTACCACAAGTAAAACATCTAAATTCTTGGACACTGAGCAAGTTTGACTGACATAAGGAAGAATATTTGAGTCCAGTAATGGTTGCTATGGATTCAGTCTGGTCGGTAGGGGGAATATCTTCATCTCCTTTTTCTTTTTTTGGGACTGGTGGACCCACAGTACTGTGCCAACATTTTCTGTTTTGAGTTGAGACCTATATCTACAGTCTTCCTGTGTCCCTTTTGTCTACTTATCCTATTTTTTCACTGTTTTCCTTGGGCTGTGTCGGTGCTGCTTCCTGCTTTCATTCTGATCTTGAGAACCTCATGCACGTTTTTTCCAATTTACAACTACGTCTCCTCTTCACCATTGACCATTTCTCATGTCTTAGCTACATGCAAGTTCTTCTGTTTCTTTGAAGTCTTTAATCCTTATTTTTATTGCCTGACCATGCTTAACTTCTGGTCAAGAGCATTTAAGTTCTGCTCAACTGGTGAGGCAGTTGTTTAGGAGCACCAACTTGAAAAAAAAATCTATAAGAATTGGCTGCATAGACCATGCAAAGGAAAATCAAGCAGATCTCAGACTTCATATAATAATAAGTCGAAGTTGTACGTGTCTTCACACTGTTCCCTTTGGGGAACTGTATGAAGTGGTGGAAGGATTTCTGGCCACGTTAATGCTCCTTCCGTGACCGTAACCATCTTCGTACCAGCCATTAGGGTGGTTAGTCCTATGGCGGGAGGGTTTTACAGGCTCCCGGGGGGGGGGGGGCGGGGGGCGGCCACCCACACCCACGGACGCAAGTATCCCGCTGGATGTCAACCCAGAATTTAGAGCCGGAGCTCCGACTCCACTTGCTGGGATTGTCTGGAGCGGGGTTCGAAACCCTACGCCTTCTGGCCCAGCAGCGGGGATCCTACCGCTACGCCAAAGGCCCACTCCAATAATAAGTAAAACAAATGTATTAGAGAAGTTAGTTAAGCTAAAGGAGGAAAGGTCTGGGATTCGATAGGATATGGCCAAGAAAATATGAGTACAATGCTATGGAGGACCTAGTAGAACATATGTAAAGGTCTTATGTCTAGTGCCACACTTCTAAGTGTCACATTTTGTTATGGATACAACACAATCTAGTTTTTAAAAACAATGGAGTCATTGAACAGGAGCCTGAAATTTACAAATGAAATTGTCCTCTGCCTAACCTCTGGAGTTTACAAACAGCTACCATTACCTGCGGACATTCCCCTTTCAAACAGGTACACCAAGTTGGATACTGTTGAGGAGGATGACTCACCAGGGGAAGGCAGCAGCAGCCAGCTTCCTGGCACCAGGGACGCTTCTGCTGCTCAGAAAGGGAGGAAAAAGAGTGGGAGAGCAATAGTGGTAGGGGGTTCTATCGTAAGGGGAACAGATAGGCGTTTCTGTGGCCGCAAACGTGACTCCAGGATGGTTTGTTGCCTCCCTGGGGCCAGGGTCATGGATGTCACTGAGCGGCTACAGGGCATTCTTAAGGGGGAGGGGGAGCAGGCAGAGGTCGTGGTCCACATTGGGACCAACGACATAGGTAGGAAGGGGGATGAGGTCCTGCATCAAGAATTTAGGGAGCTAGGTAGCAGATTAAAAAACAGGACCTCAAAGGTTGTAATCTCTGGATTACTCCCAGTGCCACGTGCTAGTGAGTATAGGAATAGGAGGATAGAACAGATGAATGCGTGGCTAAAGAGTTGGTGCAGGAGGGAGGGTTTTAGTTTCCTGGATCACTGGGCCTGCTTCTGGGAAAGGTGGGACTTGTACAAGTCGGACGGGTTGCACCTGAACCAGAGCGGGACAAATATCCTTGCGGGGAGGCTTGCTAGCACTGTTGGGGGTTTAAACTAACTTGGCAGGGGGATGGGATACAGAGGGGAGCTGAAATAGGGGGTGATGTGCTGCCAATTATAGAGAAAAAAACAAGTCAGCTTGGTAGACAGGGCAAATATACAAGGGCAAGGCTGGATGGCATCTATTTTAATGCAAGGAGTCTTGCAAATAAGGTGGATGAACTGAAGGTGTTGATAAACACATGGGAGTATGATATTGTTGCTATCACGGAGACATGGTTGAGGGAGGGGCAAGACTGGCAGCTCAATATTCCGGGGTACAGAATCTTCAGGCGAGACAGAGGGGGAGGTATAAGAGGAGGGTGTGTCGCAATATTAATTAAGGAGTCAATTACTGCAGTAAGGAGGGATGACATATTAGCAGGTTCCTCTAATGAGGCCATATGGGTGGAGCTTAAAAACAAAAAGGGGGCAAGCACTTTGCTGGGAGTGTACTATAGGCCTCCAAACAGTCAGGGGGAGATAGAGGAACAGATATGTAGGCAAATCTCAGAGAAATGTGCAAATAATAGGGTAATAATAATGGGGGATTTCAACTTCCCCAATATTAACTGGGATAGTCAGAGTGTGAAAGGCACAGCGGGTGTAGAATTCTTAAAGTGCATCCAGGAGAGCTTTTTGAGCCAGCATGTAGAAGGTCCTACAAGAGAGGGGGCGGTACTGGACCTAATTCTAGGGAATGTGGCCGGCCAAGTGGAAGAAGTGCTAGTAGGTGAGCACTTTGGTGACAGTGACCATAATATGGTGAGATTTAAGGTGGTCATGGAAAAGGACAGGGATGGGCCGGAAATAAAGGTTCTAAATTGGGGGAAGGCCGATTTTAATAGGATAAGGCAGGATCTGGCCAAAATGGACTGGGATCAGCTACTTGTAGGAAAATCCGCATCGGAGCAATGGGAGGCTTTCAGAAGGGAGATTGAGATCATACAATGGCAACATGTTCCCGTAAAGGTCAAGGGTGGTTCCAAAAACCACAGGGAACCTTGGATGTCAGGGGATATACGAGAATGGATTAGAAAAAAAAGGAGGGCTTTTGGCAGATACAAAAGGCTAAAGATGGAGGAAGCCCTAGAGGAGTACAAAAAGTGCAGGGGGATACTTAAAAAAGAAATTAGGAGATCAAGGAGGGGCCATGAAATAACACTGGCGAGCAAAATAAAGGAAAATTCTAAGATGTTTTATAAGTATATTAAGGGTAAGAGGATAACTAGGAAAAAAAATAGGGCCCATTAGGGACAAAAGTGGCAATCTGTGTGTGGAGCCGGAAGATGTAGGAGGGGTTCTAAATGAATTTTTTGCATCTGTTTTCACTATGGAGAGGGACGATGTAGACATAGAAATAGGGCGGGGGGACTGTGATATGCTCGAACACATTAACATCGAGAGGGAGGAGGTATTGGCGGTTTTAGCAGGCCTAAAAATGGATAAATCCCCAGGCCCGGACGAAATGTATCCCAGGCTGCTGTGTGAGGCAAAGGAAGAGATTGCGGGGGCTCTAACACATATATTCAGAACCTCTCTGGCCACAGGGGATGTGCCAGAGGACTGGAGAACCGCTAATGTAGTACCATTATTCAAGAAGGGGAGTAGGGAAAAACCGGGGAACTACAGGCCAGTGAGCCTAACATCAGTGGTAGGAAAATTATTGGAAAAAATTCTGAGGGACAAAATTAGTCTCCACTTGGAGAGGCAAGGATTAATCAGGGATAGTCAACATGGCTTTGTCAAGGGAAGATCATGTCTGACTAATTTGATTGCATTTTTTGAGGGGGTGACTAGGTGCGTGGATGAGGGTAACGCAGTGGATGTGGTATACATGGATTTCAGTAAGGCCTTCGATAAAGTCCCACACAGGAGACTGGTCAAGAAGGTAAGAGCCCATGGAATCCAGGGTGCCTTGGCACATTGGATACAAAACTGGCTTAGTGGCAGAAGGCAGAGGGTGATGGTCGAAGGTTGTTTTTGTGACTGGAAGCCTGTGGCCAGTGGGGTACCACAGGGATCGGTGCTGGGTCCCTTGCTGTTTGTGGTCTACATTAATGACTTGGATATGAATGTAAAAGGTATGATCAGTAAGTTCGCGGATGATACAAAAATTGGTAGGGTGGTAAATAGCGAGGAGGGTAGTCTCAGTCTGCAGGATGATATCGATGGGTTGGTCAGATGGGCGGAACAGTGGCAAATGGAATTTAACCCGGAAAAGTGCGAGGTGATGCACTTTGGGGGGACTAACAAGGCAAGGGAATACACAATGAATGGTAAGACCCTAGGCAAGACGGAGGGTCAGAGGGATCTGGGTGTGCAAGTACACAGATCCCTGAAGGCGGCGGAACAGGTGGATAAGGTGGTAAAAAAGGCATATGGGATACTTGCCTTCATTAGCCGAGGCATAGAATATAAGAGCAAGGAGGTTATGATGGAGCTGTATAAAACACTGGTTAGGCCACAGCTGGAATACTGTGTGCAGTTCTGGTCGCCACACTACAGGAAGGATGTGATAGCTTTGGAGAGGGTGCAGAGGAGATTCACCAGGATGTTACCAGGGCTGGAGCACTTCAGCTATGAAGAGAGACTGGGCAGATTGGGTTTGTTTTCCTTGGAGCAGAGGAGGCTGAGGGGGGACATGATTGAGGTGTACAAAATTATGAGGGGCATAGATAGGATGGATACTAAGGAGCTTTTTCCCTTAGTAGAAGGGTCAATAACTAGGGGGCATAGATTCAAGGTAAAGGGCGGGAGGTTTAGAGGGGATTTGAGAAATAACTTTTTCACCCAGAGGGTGGTTGGAGTCTGGAACTCACTGCCTGAAAGGGTTGTGGAGGCTGGAACCCTCACAACATTCAAGAAGCATTTGGATGAGCACTTGAAATGCCATAGCATACAAGGCTACGGACCAAATGCTGGAATATGGGATTAGATTAGACAGGGCTTGATGGCCGGCGCGGACACGATGGGCCGAAGGGCCTCTATCCGTGCTGTATAACTCTATGACTCTATTTGCCTATTTAGACCATTTCAAAATGGGAAGTTCTTGAGCAGTGGCCTGAAAGGGACAGACCATATTGGCAGCTAAACATTCACAGCTATGTGCCAGCCACCAGACTACCATTGAGCAACATCACGGGAGATCCACTAGCACTATATTATATTACTGTACTTTAAAATCTGCAACTTGGCATTTCTGAAAACTAAAGTTGATTGCAACTGATTCCATTTGGCTATGTTTGGCTTCCGATAGTTATCGTAAAAGACTGAGTGAGAGAGTGAGTTACTGAGTAAGAGTGACTGAATACAAGAGTAACTGAATGAGTGAGACAGTTTGATTGTGTGAGTGAATGAGTAAGTATGTCAGCGAGTGAGTGAACATGAGAGAGTGTGTGTCAGTCAGTGAGCGCGGGAGAATGAGTGCGAGCCAGTGAGTGAGTGATAATAAGAGTCGTAATCCAGGGGACTCACAGCAGCCTGCAGTGTGCTCCGACCTCAGTGCTCATCTTCTCACCTACCCCACTCACCCTCCCACAGTCATGGCTGAGGTGGGAGAAGAAGATAAAATTCAATTCTTCTGAACTGTAAGCACCATGCGATTACTCCGATATTATACAAGATTTCACTGCAGCTAAAGCAGGAATAGCTCATTTCTGAGTTGTCATACTGCTCACATACTGAAATAACATTGGTATTTTGAGACCTTTATATTCGTTCAATGTCATTTACTCTTGTGTTATCTATCGCTTATGATTTTGTCAACTATATTTATATTACCTATTGCAAACATGCCTTTTTATAATCGTATGTGTGCGGATTTAACACCAGATTAAGTAGGTAGTATGTAATACCATTGTTGAGTAAAATGTAGGGACCCCAAACCGAACCGTTGCAAGATTAGGGCCTAGAAATTGAGTGGGCTTTGCGCCCATTTTGCGGCGCTAGAGGTCATTGCGCTGGACTTACAGCCGGTTCAGAAATTCCCTGGGGCCCTACCATCGGCGGTAGACCGGTTGCGCTGCGCCGGCACCGATGACGTCATCGGTGTGCGCAGCGTCCCGGTTGCCGTGGTGACGGGCCCCAGCGCCGAAATTGAGTTGCGGCCGCCTCGCCCGTGGCAGCCGCAACTAAGACTCTGGCAACCGAGTCTTACAGGAGTTTGCGCCGGCGCATTAAGGTCGCGCGGCGGCCGGCCGCTTTCCCGCTGGCCGCCTGCCCGCACCTCCCTCCCCGGACTCCTCCACCCCCCCCCCCCCCGCGGAACAGATGCTTCTGGGCTGCGAGCCCGGCACTTCCCCGAGGTGCCGGGCTCATTTTTGTGAAGATTTTACCGGTCAGCGGGCGGGTGCAGGCAGCTCCTCCTTAACTGAAGGAGGAGGCCTGCACTTCCCGAGCCTGCCGCACCGCATCGGGCGCCACAGCGCCGGAATAGCGCCGCAATGCGGCAGGTAGCGCCCATTTTCAGGTGCAAACACCCTTCAGTAGCGCCGGCAGCCGTTTGGGCGCGGCGCTACTGAATTTTTGGCGCGCGCAGGGGGACTTAGCGCCGGCGCTAACTTTCCGGCACTAAAGCCCTGGCGCGGCGCCAACTGAATTTCTAGGCCTAGGTCTATGGAAGGGTAACTTTCTAATTGAAAATATCCTCAAATGCATAAAGAAACTTTTCTGAACAAAACACTTTTAGTCCCACAGAGGAAAAGACCTGGAAAATCTAGGTACTGTAGGAACGGAGGTTCCTAACTAAATAATTCAGCTCAACTTGATGGATTAAAAGACTGGAATTTAATAACAACGAAGTTTGCTGGATGTTACAAGGAGGAAATCAAAACAGGTTCGTTCAAGATGCCAGGTAGTCGAAGACAGCTGGAAAGTTCTCTAAGCTGACGTCATGACGTCCCCGCGTTCTTTGCGCCACTGGCGGTCACGTGATCGGCGTCATGACGTCACCACGCAGGATAAAGGCAAACACACACTGTAAAGGTAACAATCAGTTTAAAGGTGCAGTCCCCGGCTGCACTATAATACAATTAAGGGGATTATACTAAAGTACACTGAGTCTCTTGTGGCTCCTCCACAGTACAATATATAAAATACAAGCACTCTCCTACGGCAGGTGGACATTGAAGGACTGCAGATATCTACAAGCAGATGCAAGAATCAGCCAGACATTGAGTAAATGTTCCTATTGAGGCCACTGGAGGGAGTGCTGGCACTTCAGAAGAGAAGGCGACATTTGAGGCCACTGAGAATATAGGAGGGTTGGTAGCGGAAGGAGGCCTGGGATAGGAAGTTAACTTTACTTACATTGTGTATCAATAGAAAAGTAAATTTTAAATGTTGTCCGTTTGTGAAATGCGATGAGATATTTAATGCTTTTTTACGCCATTAAAGAATGACATTAAAAATTGAAAAGTTTCCACGATTGCATGTTCTTAAACATGATATGCCTAATGTGTACAAATGATGGTTTGATGACTTCAAACTTTAATTTTCATAAATGAAGAGGGATGTAAAGAAGGAATATGGCCCAGGTTCCACACTTTCATTGGGTCCTGATTGTTTACACTGATTTCTGCTTGTTTACACCGGTTTTTACATTTTGGCATCTGCAAATGAAATTCTCAGGAAGCTTTAGCATAAGTACCAGTTGGCCAGCTTGGCACAGAAAGTGGCGCAAATTTTGAAGTAACTTGCCTTTTACGGAAATTCTGGGTCATAGGCTAGGAGTTTCCACTAGGTGGCACTGGTATTTTCAGCGCAATTCACCCAAAAATAGCCAAACAAGTGCAAAAGATTGAGAAATTTCAAGTGCAAATTATGTTCAGCGCAAATAGAGTTTCTTTTGCGCTGGTTTAAAAAACATCGGGCAGGAAGCCAGTCCGCCCACAAAACTGGCCACGTCCTTCGACCGAATTAATCAGCATGACGAGTTTCCACTAATTGCACCCAATTGTGGACTTTTGAGGACGCTCTTAAAATTAAGTTTTTTTTTAGGCGCAAAAACACTAATAGCACCTTTTAAAAGCTTTTAAATATTAAAAAATATTTAATTGACTACTGTACACCAATGAAACTAGTAAATGGATCTGTATAGTTTTTTTTAAAGCCCCTTTCACTTATTAAAATCGGGCTACTCACGGGTAGTGGACTAGACACTCTAATGCTTACTTTTTGTGATAACCCCGTTTTCAGCTGTATTAATAAAACAGCACCAGGTTACCACTCTTAAATATATCACAGTGTATTTTTCAATGCAAGAAAAATAAAACAATTGCGTTCTAAAACGCTGCCTGATTACGCTGGTTCACGGAAGATTTTATGTTCGGCGATATGGAAATGAGTTTGAGCAGAAACTTGTGCAAAAAATTCAATTCAGAAAACTAGCGCAATTTGTGCCCGGATTGCCGCTTGCACCCAAAGCGGAAACTCTACCCCATTGTGTCTGACTCTTCTTGTGCTTTGCTTCAGATTTTCTATTTCTCATTTAGAAGTTGACCACAAAAAAATCTGCTTTATTTTTCTCTCTTTATCACCTGATGATGTTTATTTTTACCTTCTTTACCTCTCTGACTTTCAATTTCGCCATATGTCCAAGGCCATTGTTTTTTTTAACCGAAAAATAGACTCTGCTCCCCTTTTCCCCTCCTATGTTATCTGTTCCAAGTTGTCCCCTTCAGTCTCGTGCTGTTCACACGTTTGATCAGATTTCAGCGCCCACTGTACAGAATCACTTGAGAGAACGGGCATGCTGCAAGCAGTAGACACTATTAACCTCCAGCCAAGTAGCATCATACCAGTCATTGGGTCAGTGGGAATTCAATTTTTCACAACCCAAGGTCCTCCGGTCAATAGTTACAGTTATATAAAGCTCTGGTTGGACCTCATCTGGAGTAGTGCATTCAGTTCTGGGCACCGCACCTCAGGGAGGATATATTGGCCTTGGAGGAGGAGCAGCGCAGATTCACCAGAATGATACCAGGGCTAACGGAGTTAAATTATGAGGACATGTTGCATAGACTAGGCTTGTATTCCCTTAAACATGGAAGATGAAAGTGTGATCTAATTGAGGTGTTTAAGATGGTTAAAGAAACATAGAGAGAAACTATTTCCGCTGGTGTGGGAGTCCAGAATGAGGAGGAATAATCTTAAAATTAGAGCTAGGCCATTCAGGCATGATGTCAGGAAACACACAAAGGGTGGTAGAAATATGGAACTCTCTTCCCCAAAAAAGCTGTTGAGGCTAGGTCAATTAAAAAATTCAAAACTGAGATTGATAAATTACCATTAGGCTAGGGTATTAAGGGTTACGGAACCAAGGCGGTAGATACAGTTAAGATACAGATCAGTTATGATCTAATTGAATTGTGGAACAGGCTCGATTGGCTAAATGACCCACTCCTGTTCTTATGTCCCGAATAGTATGCAAGGCATTAGGCAACAAGAGTCACAGCAGCAGTGTTGGGATGTTTCTCTCTTCACACTGCAGACGGGGGATAAATGATGTTTTTTAAAATAATTCTTTTCAAATTGTAAAAGGGAAAACAATGAGCTAGGTTTAAATTATTCTAGACTAGGCAAAATTATTAAATACAGGTGGGACGTTGCTCTCCCCTCCTCCAAGCACATGCTATGTATTTTTGTGATTTTGCTGCAATCATGGACATTCTTACTAACAACCCGACATGTTGTGTAAGACTAGACAATTACAACATTTCAGTATAGTCCTGAAGCTGAGCATAGGGAAAGTTAAAGTATAATGTTCGAGTTACTGCTAGGTTTTTCTAGACAAATGAGCTAAGATGGGGTTGAATGTTCTTCCTCACTTGCGAATTTGCAAAAATTGTTGCTTTTGCCATTTGTAAAACTAAACGTTGTTCAGCTATTTTGCCAGACAGTTCACGTGATATATTTACCTATTAAGCTCACACAAATCTTTTAATTGTACAAATCCTTTGTATATTCCCAATTCCAGTGTAGCGACTTGGGGGGGAAAATTCAGTATCGCCCCGTTTGGGGCGCCATTAGCGGCCGTGCGCAAAGTTTAGCGCCTGGCGCTAATTATCGCCTCCGACGGCAAACTTGGCTTTTATCGCCCCTGGAGGTGATTGGAGTGCTAAATCAGATGCTTCACACCTGTCTTAAGGCGCAAAGGCCGAGGAGCGAGGCGCTACCTCAGAGCGCTGGCGAAGCTCATGTGATGTCAGTCAGCAATGGAACATTGACACACTGGCCCCGGCCAGTTCTTAAAGGGGAGGTCTGATGAAAGGTCATCGACCTGAAACGTTAACTCTGTTTCTCTCTTCACAGATGCTGCTTGACCTGCTGAGTTTCTCCAGCATTTTTTTGTTTTTATCTTAAAGGGGAGGGTTGATTTTGCACTCCATCCGCATCCTGCTCATTGCAGCCTTGAATCACGATCTGGAGAGACCTGTACATCAAATCTACTGGAAAGAACAATGGAGAGACCCAGGGAAAGAGCTCAGAGTGCAGCCCCCACAGTCTCTTCTAAATAGATACAAGGAAGGGCAAATCAAAATGAACCTGAAAAGTGCTGCTCGGTACTCAAAACTCCTTCACACAGCGTTGAATCTCTCCAGAAGTCTCTCTCTCTCTCTCTCTCAGAATGCGTGGTGCAAAAATGTCACCAACAAAAAAAGGCAGGAAGCGGTCGCCTTTAAATAGCGCTCCCCCAGTCTCTTCCTGACTGCAAAACGCTCCCCTCAACCTGTCGTTGCTAGCGGCAGGCAGGGGGCACCACTCAATATCTGGTCCGGGACGCTACCGGGGCATTGCGCACTTGACTGACAACACGATCTGCCGGCGCAGGCGATCGTGGCGGTAGTGTTTAGCGCCGCCGCAAAATGTCTAGTTAATTTTGCGAGCGGCGCAAACATCGCCGCGTACGGGCACTAGTTGCTTTGCGCCCCATTATTGCTCTCTTAAGGCGCTAACGGGAGGCGCAAAAAACGGAATTTTTCCCCCTTGACCTTTATGGATAGCGGTCAGAAGGTGGGTTTCATGTAGGACATTTCCAAATCTCTCTCATGTATGCTTTTTTGAATAATTTGTTAAGAATCTCATTTTCTCTCTGCTAAACCGGAGCTAGTTATACTGACTGCTCAATACACTGGTTACATTTTTTTGAACATTGTTTTGAAAGTTAGATTCTTCTTTTGTAAAAATATATAATGTTAACTATTAACTTCCTACACAAAATGCAAACTTTTCTCAAAATAGATTTGCTGGCCATTCTTTGAATTTCTGCTGTTCTCCCTCTTCTTGGAACCACTTCCCATTTCTGGCTCTATGCAGTTAGTTAAGATCAATTATTAAATGTGTTTCAGGTGACTGATTCTCATTCCATTGTGCAAACTGTTAAAATCCATCGAGATAATATATAGAGTTGTAAAATAAAAATGGTGTCCCAATAACTCCCACTCCATTCAAGTTCAAACCTTTATTTAACCATTAAATGCAATATTTGTACTAATTCTGTCATGCGAACTGATGGCATTGACTGGAGCACGTGAGTCCAAATTTATATCTAATGTGTAGGTAGTATTTTGGGATCCATTGTTCTACAAGAAGTCAAAGCTACGATTCCTCACACCGGAGACCTTCTGAATTGAAAGGCATTATAAATGGCATTCTTGTATTCGGAATAATAATTGTTCATCAAATGCAAATTTCTCACAAACCGTTCCTGGAACTACAAGGAAACCAAAACCTAATGGTTGGGAAATACAGAACTATCCCCTTCCCCTTCCTAGTGTTAATAATAATTGCTTGTCCTGTAATTTTCATTTGTGTTCTGAAAATATACATCTTAATGAACTTCTTTTTGACTAAATTCACAGTTATTATAAACTCTTGTAATTAACAGGAAGTCGAGCCATTTAAATCGCTTCATGAGGATGCATAACCGATCTTATGGATGACTTGCACGGTAGGTGTGCAACAAAAAGTTTCTGATCTAATTGCATTATATAACACAGCGCTGTTACTCCATGTGGCTTATATGGTACAAAGAAAAAGAAATCTGTCCTATTTATTATTCCTTTTCTGCTATATATCCAATATGTCAATTTTATTTTTTGAAATACTGAAGATGCTGAAAATCCAAAACAAAAACTGAAAATGCCAGAAACATTCAGCAAGTCGGACTCAGCATCTGTAGAGAGAAGAGACAAGTCAAAATTTGCCTTCATCAGAACCCAAATATATCGAACCTTTACTCTTGGTGTTATTTAAGCTGTGCTCAGTGCTTAGTTTAGAAAAATAACTCCTGTTCTTTCTTGTGACATAAGAGAATGTCAGTGATCAGTAAGCCATTTTCTAAAGTTAATGAGTATGAATGTGCAGTTACTGGAGTATATTATCAGATACCAGGCAGGATTTTTAACTGTTCACAGCTGCTGGCTTTGAATATACAACTTTTTGTGCAACTCTGTCAGCTTCCTAGCAATGGGTAGGACATGCTCACCAAATGGTGACCTGTGTTTACCTGCAGCTGAGAAGTAATGTATCCCCAGATTGTGTGGTAGCTGTCACTGACAAAATACCCACAAGCACTATGTTTGCTGGTGGTAGTATCTTTATCTTGCATGTTGTTATTTAATCACAATGAACTCATCTGTTATGGGGTTAATTCCAGTCAAATTTATAGCTGCCAGGTGAATTGTTTGATGCTTTCCCTTCCAATCACCAGAAGACAGGAATCCACAGCACAGAAACACCTCAATCTTGATAACTGGTCCGAGGTTTGATGCATTACACGGACAGAGAGTATTGAAGTTATAAATGTCACAATGCTGCTGTGGGAAATTTGTTTTGGAGGTTGCAGTCACCAGCCATTGTTCAAAATAACCCTGTACTGGGATGCTTGATGTAGTCAATATGAAATAATTGGACTGGTTAGCACTGTGATAGTCTCCTACCTTCGGTTCTACTCTCACAGTGACTCTGGACTCTCTCCTGAGCCACATAACACTAAAAAATAATTCTTCAAAGTGTTTCATGGTAACTAATTAATTTATTTTACATAATAACGAAAGTTTAAACATTGCCAGTGTATGTATATACAGGATTCAATTCATATTTTAAACTTTGTGGTTATTAGTTTGTGTTTTGTCAGCTGTGGCTCAGTTGGTAGCACCCTCGCCTGAGTCAGAAGTTTGTGGGTTTAAGTCCCACTCCAGAGACTTGAGCACAAAAATCTAGGCTGACACTCCAGTGCAGTACTGAGGGAGTGCTACACTGTCCGAGGTGCTGTCTTTTGGATGAGATGTTAAACCGGGGCCGTCTGCTGTGGACATAAAAGATCCCTTGGCACTATTTTGAAGAAGAGCTGGTGAGTTATCCCAGTTGTGCTGGCCAATATTTATCCCTCAATCAACATCACTAAAAACAGATTATCAAATCATTATCACATTGCTGTTTATGGGAGCTTGCTGTGCATAATTGTTTGCAGCGTCTCCTATATTACAACAGTGACTACGGGGGAGAAATTGGGTTGTTAGCGCCACCGATTATCGCCTAAAGAGGCCGAAAACTGGGACGATAGCCAATTTCTGTGCGGTCGCAGGGAACCTAGCGCCTCACCCCATATTGACCATGCATTTTGCGCCGGCGCAAAATCTTAGCGCATGCTCGCGGGCGCAGGCTGATCCTGACGTCATTCCATGGTGCAACGCCTTTTTAGTGCCCCGGACCGGAAATTGGGTGGCGCCCGCCTCTGTTGCGCCTGGCGCTAATAGTGACAGCTCACTGGAACGTTCCCCAGGAACTCTCGGAGTAGGGGGGCGCTGTTTAAAGGGGACACCACTGGTCTGAAAACGTCAGCCCTTTTGTGAACGCAACTTGTTGGCTGGTTTGATAGAGTTGAGCAGCTGCAGTGCTAGAGCCTTATTGCCATTCAACCAGCGGTGCCAGAGGACCTTTAGCCCTGTGAACATTACCTAGCTGCTGGTAAGAGCTTACAACCTTTACCTTCATCACTCTTATTATGGGGGCTGCTCTGGAAGGGAACAACCTGCTGCTAGAACATCTTGAGAGGGCATAGAGACGGAGGGAGAGAGGGCCAGGAGTGGCCAGACGGAGGAGGGCCAACAGACGTCACCACACCAGACCTTACGTAGCGAGGGTTTTCAGACAGCAGTCCTCCTACCACAACATGTCGGAGGAGCAGTGTGTCAGAAGGCTGCGATTCCATAAGGAGGTGGTGACTGAGCTGTGCCAGCTGCTTCAGGATGATCTTCTGCCGCGCATACGGTGCAGGACATCTCTGTTGGTGCCTGTAAAGGTTACTGTTGCCCTCAATTTCTTTGCCAGCGGCTCCTTTCAGGCCGCGACTGGGGACATAGCTAACATTTCCCAGTTTGCGGTGCATTGCTGCATCCGCCAAGTTACAGATGCCCTATATAACAGGAGGTGGCAATTTATTTCATTCCCTTTCACACCGGAGAAGCAGCAGGAGTGTGCAGAAGGCTTCGCGGCAATAGTTGGCTTTCCCATGGTGCAGGGCACCATTGACTGTACGCACGTGGCTTTGCGGGCGCCTGTGAACAATCCCGAGGATTACCGCAACCGCAAGGGGTTCCACTCCCTTAATGTACAGCTGGTGTGTGACCACCGGCTGCTGATCCTCGCGGTTAACGCACAATTCCCTGGCAGCAGCCACGACGCTTTCATCCTGCGTCAGACCACAGTGGCAGACCTTTTCGAGGCCCCAGCTCACCCACGAGGCTGGCTTCTCGGAGACCAGGGCTATCCCCTGTGCCCATGGCTTATGACCCCGCTACGTTCACCCAGCACCCAGGCAGAGGAGAACTACAACTCCAGTCATCAGGCGACACGGAACACTGTGGAGCACACAATCGGCGTGCTGAAGCAGCGGTTCCGATGTCTCGACCATTCGGGGGGTGCCCTGCAGTACTCGCCGGAGCGAGTCGCCCACATCGTCGTTGTCTGCTGCATGCTCCACAACCTCGCCATCCAATGCACCCAGCCAATGCCAGCCGAGCTTGAAGGCCCAGCGGAGGAGGAGGAGGAGGAAGATGGGAGGATTGCCGAAACTGGAAGGGCCGTTCATCAGAGGCTCATAACGACTCGTTTCTAGGCCCCACTGATGGATTGCTTGGTGTGTTTGGGAGAGGACTGTCCGGTTCACCCAAAGCCTATGAAGGACAGATTAAGTGTAAATAGTTTAGATATACAGTGTAAATAAAAAAAATTCTTTATTTTCAAAAAAGTGGAGCCTTCCAACTTCATAAAGCAATTGCAACAGAAAGCAAAACTAACAAAATAACACTTCAGTTACGGCTTAACACATAACTAAGGATTTAACACAAAAGTAACGGCAAAACACATAACTAAAGATTTAACACATCAGCAAGGAAATACAACTTTAATGTCTGCCAAACCCGTGACATTAACCAACACATCCCCATCATTCACAAGAGCTGTAGAGGGCCTTGAAATGTTCAACCTCGCCGTCAACGAGGCTCCCTCTACTTTTGACCCCTTGATGGGCTTTGACTTCTCATTCTGGAACGCCCCCTTCCCTCCCTGCAGCTCCTCCGTAATTGGACCCCAGTGGCTGCATCAAGGCTGGGGGAGGCCTGCTGAGTGGACGAAAGCGCAGAAGCCCCTGAGGGACGGGCTGGACGACCTCTGGGCTTGGAGGGCCCGGGGGCTGACTGCTCCAACTGCTCATGGGCGGATGCAGTCTGCCCTGCAGGTGGTGGCAGCTGCAGTGGTGACGTGCCAGTGATGGCATCAGGAATGCTGACATCCTGAGAGCAGACACTTGCTCCATGGGCATGCGACACACTGGCACTCTGACGGGGCAGCAGCGCAGCATGCGCCCCAATCGGCTGGCCCACAGATTGATGCCCTGCTGTGGTGCTGCAAGGGCCCCGGGTAATCCTACCTGATCCTTCAACGGTGGCAGCAGTCAGTGCTCGCGTGGCCTCAATCTGTGCCTGCATGAGGCCAGCGAGTGACTGCGTGGCAGGTGCCAGTGCTTCAATGAAGCCCTGGACAGTCCTTTCCAGTGCTTCGGAGAAGCCCTGGACACGCCTTTCCTGTGCAGCGGAGAAGGCCTGCGCACTCCTTTCCTGTGCAGCGGAGAAGGCCTGCGCACTCCTTTCCTGTGCAGCGGAGAAGGCCTGCGCACTCCTTTCCTGTGCAGCGGAGAAGGCCTGCGCACTCCTTTCCTGTGCTGCACCGAAGTCCTGGAGACTCCCTGCCATTGTGTCAATGGCTTCAGGCAGCCTTGCCACTGCAGCGATCAGCTCATTGTGCCTGAGCCGAGCCTGGGCGCTCATTTCAGCTAGGGCCCGAACCTCCTCTGCGCTCTGTGCAGCAGTCATGGTGGCCTGACTCGGCCTCCGGGGAGACGACCCCCGAACTTCCCTTTCCCCCCCTGCGTTGGTGCAGCCCGCTGGTTCCTGGAGCTGGCTCCTCATCAGAGGCACCCCCCTCCCCCCCCGCTCCCCTCCAGGGAAGATCTATCCCCACTCTGCAGCTGCCGTGCCTCCCCTGAGGCTGGCACGGAAGGTCCGGCTTCCTCCAGCTGGTCGCCTCCGGACTCAGTGGGACTGGCAGCTTGAGGGCCCTGCTCCCGATCTGGTGATGCTGCATCTGAAAGCAGGGAGGTTGAAGAGTGGCTTTAGCGAGAGGAGAGGTTGACAGCAAGGGATGCAAGATTGGTGCAATGCTATGACATGGGTCCACTGTGAAAAAGCATGCCGGTGGGGGGTCACAAGCGGAAGGACACAGATCAAAAAGGTCATAAGCTTACCATCGCCGTGCACAATGGGGTCGGATGCTCCAGTGGTGACAGGACCAGTCAGGCGGCCGCCAACAATCTGGTGCACTCGCTCCTCCAGGTCCGTCAGGTTCTGGAGGTTTGGAGGTCCTCCCCCGGTCTGGATCTGTTGTCGCCGGTTCCTTGCCAGCTTGTACTGCAAGAGAAAGGACAGGAAATGATGAGACATCATGGCGTCATCTGTCATGTCATGCCCCCCTTGGTGGATTAGCCCTGGCATCATGGCATCTTCTGTCTGTACAAGTGTGTTCCCAGAAAGGGCCATGGGTGCGTGCTCGCAGATGGCCACTGGGGCATGGCGCACCCGTTGGCCATAAAGTCAGGTGCAGATGAAGGCATGAATAGGACTGGCAAAAAATCACTCACCCTGATGACCCGAGTGAGGTCGTTGAATTTCTTGCGGCACTACAATGGAGTTCTGACCACCAGGCTGCTGGAGTTGACCCACTGAGTGATGTCCCTCCATGCTCTGCGGTAATCCTGCAGACTAGGCCTCCTGCCATTGTCCGCGTACAGGACCGCTCGACGGCGCTCCACTCCGCCTACCAATGCAACCAATGCATCCTCCGTGAAGCGCTCTGCTCTTTGCCTTGCCCTCTCCATCCTCAAAGTTTTAAGCGCAGAACAAAACACAGCGCCGAAATTCAGTTCTGCAGGGCGCAGAGTGTGGCTGCTGATCCTTCTGGACCCACCCCTTTAAGAGCTGGCCGGCTCCTGACTCTCTCGTGATCATCGATGATTGACTGCACCTGCGCTGCAACCGGCCGCCACGATATTGAGTAGCGCCGCCATGTTAGCGCCCTAAGTCTACCGTGCAACACCTGATTTAGCGCCGCAATCACCTTAGGGGCGCTACGACCCAATATCGCGCTAGGTGGCGCTAAATTGCACCTAGTGCAAAACTTTGCGCAGCGCCAAGTCTAACGCCCCAAGCGGGGCTATACCCAATTTCTAGGCCTACATGTCAAAAGTACTTCATTGGCTGTAAAGCGCTTTGGGATGTCCTGAGGTCGCGAAAGGCGCTGTAGAAATGCAATTTTTTTTGTGCAGAATTTGACGTGTTTGCTTGCTGGTTTAGTATTTCAATGGCTGTTGCAGCAGGTTTGGATGAACCAGTAGACGTCAGTATTCACCAGTGAAAAATAAATCTTGAATTCCTCTGCAGTCTCTGCAGCAACAACAACTTGCATTTTTATAGTTCCTTTAACATAATAAAATGTCCCAAAGTGCTTCACAGGAGCGTTATCAAACATAATTTGACACTGAGCCACATAAGGAGAAATTAGGGCAAGTGACCAAAAGCTTGGTCAAAGAGGTAGGTTTTATGGAGCGTCTTAAAGCAGGAAAGAGAGGAAGAGAGATGGAGAGGTTTAGGGAGGAAATTTCCAGAGCTTAGAGCCTTGGCAGCTGAAGGCATGGTCACCAATGGTGGAGCGATTCAAATAGCCGATGCTCAAACAGCCAGAATTGGAAGAGCACAGAGATCTCAGAGGGTTGTAGGGCTGGTGGAGGTTAGGGAGAGGCGAGGCCTCTGTGTGTATTTTTATAGTGGGATATTTTCTGCTAATTTACAGGGTTGTTGTGCTGGCAAACTGGCTGTTGACTTTCTAAATTATAGGAGCTATAAACAGAGAAATTAATTTGTTTTATGGTTGCTAACTTTAAGTGTGGAATGTGTCTGCTTATCAGGTAATAGAAGTACAGGAACAAAAAGAAAAGCCCGTTAAAAGCTTCATAAAAAATGATAGCTGTGTTGTTGGGGAGAATGTTTGGATTTGTTTAAAGTTGAGTTTAGATCCACCGGTTGAAATTGTATCCAAAGCCTGTCAACAACAAAAGCCCAATGGAGGAGAAAGAAGTCAGCAGCCTCCACTGCTAAAATGGATGCCTCCCCTGGTATTGTTGAAAATGTATACATGAAATGGTTAGTCTCTCCAGACCAAGATCAAAATGGATGCTTTGGACAGATGGTAGTTCTAGAGCACCACTCGAGCCGAGTACTTCACACAAGTCCTTTCATCTATCTGGTGCTGTGACGATGGCAACACATTGAACACGGGGTGTGTCTATATACATATACATATATATATATAACCAGAAAATAGAATTCTAATTTCCGGCAGTGACCACCCCTGTATAAAAGGCCCCAGCAGGCTTCTGTAGTTTCAGTTTCAAGCTGCCTCTTGTTCAGTAAAGTACCTGTTAAACTGTTCTCCCGAAGTCCGTGTATTATTGAGGCGCGGACTTTACAGTGGCGACGAGTAAGTTCGAACTCACCTGCAGTGTGGCATCAACTCACAGGGATCTCGCCTGAAAGGAAGGTCCTGGAAGGTTGTAGTCTGAGCAACGGGCGTCGACCGAGGGCAACCGCCCAAAGAATCCATCGGTGTTTGGAGAATTGCGGGAGAGACTGTGGTCCCAGCGAATCGTGCTGGTAGCAGGTAGCACGCTGACCCTTCCGGACTGCGGCGGGCTCAAGCTCGATCGAGCGGCTCTACAAATCGGGCCGCGCAGTGTCGCCGGGAAAAGAAAACGAGAGAGAGGGTGGAGCACACAGGGCGCGGTCGGTGCTTGAGAACAGGACAGCGGAGAGAAACTAAACGGGGGGGAAGGAAAGCGAGATGCGCCGAAGCTGCGGGTCGCCGCCATTACCCCGTAGAACGCTAGGAGCAGCGTGGCAGTAAGGGGAAGAAGCAAAAGCGTGAGAGGCGCCATTTTATTCCATTGGGGAAGAAGCAAAAGCGTGGGAGGTGCCATTTTAAATCGCCCAAGATGCCGAAAAGTGGCAGTATCACTGCTTTCGACAACGAGGTAGAAGACTGGACCACGTATGTGGAAAGAATTGAAGTGTACTGCAAGGCAAATGAGGTGGCTGATGGAAAGAGGGCGTCGGTATTATTAAATCTGATGGGTGCGAGTACGTACGGCCTATTGCGGAATTTAATTACCCCAGCTAAACCAATGGAGAAAAGTTTTGAGGAGATTGTTCATATCTTACAGGAACATCTAAGCCCTACACCACTGCTGATAGTAGAAAGATTCAAGTTCCATAAAAGAAACCAGCACAAAGATGAGAGCAATGCTGACTATCTTACGGAACTACGCAAGTTATCGAAGCACTGCCAGTTCGGAGCAGGACTGGCAGACACCTTACGGGATAAGTTTGTCTGCCGGCTCCAGAGTGAAGGAACCCAGAAACGACTACTTTCAAAAAAGGACCTGATGCTAGAACAGGCTTTCAGCGTGGCAGTATCCTACGAAGCAGCAGCACGGGGAGCTGCGGAAATACAACAGAAACCACAAGAATACAGCGCTAACGAAATGGCGTATGGAGCCGAAAAGTGCTACCGCTGCGGCAGAACAACCCATGAGCAGAAGGACTGCTGGTTTAAAGACAAAATATGCAGGTAATGCGGGAAAATGGGACATATAGCAAGAGTCTGCAGGTCGGGAAAGAAGACCAACACGACAAGAACTACTAAAGAACAGTACAGGAAAGTAAAGAAACTGACAGATAGTAGTTCAGAAGATCAGGAGAGTGATAAGGACTCCGGGAGCAGGCGACTAAGTTGTTTAAAGTTACACAACGTGATCGCAAAAGAAGATCACCGAACCATTTGGGTCACCCTCATGATAGCAGGGTCCCCAGCGAAGATGGAATTGGACACAGGATCAGCCCTAACTGTCATGAATCGACGAGACTATGAGCGGCTATTCTCACACATACCCTTAAAGGACACATCCATTGTATTGAAGACATACACGAGGCAAAAGGTCTACCCCAGAGGAAAATTAAGGGTGCCAGTTGAATATAACGGAAAGGAAACACAGAAACTATACATGTATATACTACGAGATGGAGGACCACCATTATTGGGACGTGAATGGATCCGAAGACTACAATTGGATTGGCATTCCATTCTGGCACTAACTGTGACTGACAAAAAAGATGATGACGTCGCACCTGGACGTCTGTCACAAATTCTATCTGACGCGGAAGAGATGTTCCAACAAGGACTTGGGACTCTAAAAGGAGTAAAGGCAACCATAAAGATTGAGGATAACGCAACCCCAAAATGTTTCAAGGCCAGACCGGTGCCATACGCGATACGCCCAGCTGTGGAAGCTGAACTGGAGAGTCTGGAGCGTTCGGGGGTGCTGTCTAAGGTGGACTGGAGCGAGTGGGCCACACCCATCGTTCCTGTAATGAAGAAAGCATTGAGCAGCACGCCTGGGGAGCCAAGGAAGGTTCGCATCTGTGGGGACTTCAAGGTGACTGTGAACCCAGTCCTGCACACAGTACAGTATCCGCTTCCGCGGATAGAAGATATTTTCGCCTCACTATCTGGAGGGAAACATTTTACAAAGATTGACCTGGCTCAAGCGTATCTACAAATGGAGGTGGAAGAAGCATCTAGGAAATACCTCACGATAAACACTCACAAAGGCTTTTACCAGTACAATCGACTGGTATTTGGGGTGGCATCGGCCCCGGCTATGTGGCAGAGGGCAATGGAACAAGTCCTGCAAGGGATCCCGGGGACCCAGTGTTATTTGGACAACATCCTGGTTACGGGCGAAAATGACAATGAACACCTTGCCAACCTGGAACAGGTGCTCATGAGGTTGCAGGAATATGGGCTACGAGCCAACTGTCCCAAATGCGAGTTCTTCAAGAGACAAATCTCGTATTGTGGCCACATGATTGATGAGGAAGGGTTGCAGAAGTCGCCGGACAAGATTGAGTCAAGGCTCCAGCACCAGAAAATGTGTCGCAACTGAAGTCGTTCCTCGGGTTGGTGAACTACTGCCATAAGTTCTTGCCGAATTTATCTACAATTCTGCACCCACTGAACGCCCTCCATCAAACTGGTGTAACATGGAAATGGAGTGATGAGTGTAAGCGTGCCTTTCAGGAATGTAAATGCCAAATCACTTCAAAAGAAGTATTGGCCCACTACAACCTAACACTACCGATTTGGTTGGCATGTGATGCGTCACCTTACGGCATTGGAGCGGTGCTGTCACACAAATTCCGTGATGGTTCAGAGAGGCCAATAGCCTTTGCATCACGCTCGCTAACCTCAGCCGAGCGTAACTATGCCCAGATTGACAGGGAGGCCCTCAGCCTGGTGTGGGGGGTGAAGAAGTTCAATCACTATCTGCACGGGCAGAAATTCACCCTACTGACTGATCATCAACCCCTGGTCTCAATTTTTAACCCAAAGAAGGGCGTTCCGGTGATGACGGCGCAACGGCTGCAAAGATGGTCACTTTTTCTAGGGGCACATCAGTATGACATAGAGTACAAAGGTACGAAACAACATGGAAGCGCTGATGGGCTGTCGCGCCTACCGTTGCCTACGGCGGAAGAAGCACCTGCAGTGGACCCGGTGGAGATATTCCATGCGACCATAGTCGAATGTTTGCCTGTTACAAACGCAAGTATTGAGAAGGAAACCCGAAATGACCCGACACACTCTCGGGTCTATGATTTGATGGTGAAGGGATGGCCAGCATATGGCGACTCACTGTTGCCAGCATTCTCGCCAAGGAGGGAACAGCTGTCAGTGTGCCGGGGAACCTTGATGTGTGGATCCCGAGTGGTAATTCCACCCAAGTTGAGAGATAGAGTACTCAATGAGCTTCACAAGGGTCATCTGGGAGGGGTAAAAATGAAGAGCCTAGCCAGGGCGTTTGTGTGGTGGCCGGGAATCGATAAAGAAATCGAGGATATGACCAAGAGATGCACAGGATGCCAGAAGGTCCAAAACGCTCCACCACAGGCCTCACTACATCCATGGGAGTGGCCCTCATCTCCATGGTAACGGGTACACATTGATTTCGCTGGTCCATTTATGGACTCAATGTTTCTAATCACTGTGGACGCCCATTCGAAATGGCCAGAGGTCATTAAAATGTCCTCCACCACCACGGAGAAAACTATTGCAGTCCTAAGGACCATCTTCGCCAGGAATGGGTTGCCAGAACAGATCTGTTCCGACAATGGCCCACAGTTTGTGTGAGGATTTCCGGAGGTTCCTGAAGAATAATGGGGTGAAACATTACACATCTGCCCCATATCATCCAGCCACAAATGGATTGGCTGAGAGGTTTGTTCAGACCTTTAAAAAGGCCATAAAGGCAATGTATAATGACAACATACCACTGCAACACAAGGTGGATAACTTCCTGTTTGCTTACCGGAATGCGACACATGCAGTAACCAACCAAACTCCAGCCGTACTGTTTTTCAACCGGAGACTAAGATGTCGCTTGGATTTGCTCAAACCAAACATAAGACGAGATGTTGAGGATAAGCAGTTCCAGCACATAAATGAGAAGCCAACCAGGAGCTTCAAGATAGGGCAACCAGTCTTGGCCCGCGACTACCGGACAGAAAAATGGCAGCCAGGCACGATATGCACACAGCAGGGACCACTAATGTACACAGTGGACGTTGGAGAGAGCATCGTGAGACGCCATGCTGACCAGATTCTAGAGTCACAGGAACAAGCCAAACCTGTACCACAAGCATGTGCACCTGGTAATGAGCCCGAAGTACAGATTGCGTCTACCTCAGGAGCAGGGGTATTGGAAGCTGACGAACCAACCAATGACAATGAGCCAGAATTGACTCCACCGCCAGAACAGGATACTCGAGAAAGGCGCTATCCAGTCCGGATCAGGAAGCCTCCTCAAAGACTGAACTTATAAATGACTATTTCAGTTGATGTATATATTACTGAGAAAATTGTAATTGTAATTAGTTATTATTTAGTTGTTAAATGAATGTTATGTACTGTTTATCTAAAAGGGGAGGAATTGTTGTGTATGTACCTTTAAGGGAATAACTGGTCTTAGACTGCAGTACCGGCAGTGACCACCCCTGTATAAAAGGCCCTAGCAGGCTTCTGTAGTTTCAGTTTCAAGCTGCCTCTTGTTCAGTAAAGTACCTGTTAAACTGTTCTCCCGAAGTCCGTGTATTATTGAGGCGCGGACTTTACAGTATGGGCCAGTTATATATGAATAACACATGGATTGTGCTGATGTTATCCTAGTCCTCAGCATGTTGCACTTTACAATCTATGACTTTCTCACCATTTTCCATTTGTTTTTATTTCAGGCTACTTAATTGATCTGGCTAGTGGCACTTTTGTGCATCTTCCCTCACCTTGCTCCTCTAGACAACAGAAGCTTCAGCTGCCTTGCTCTACTCTCTGGAACTCCCTCCCTAAACCCCTTTGCCTTTCCACCTTTACAAACCTACTTAAAAACCACCTTTTCAGTCATATCTCCTATCTCTCACACGAATACTCTTAGTTTATTCCTTTATTAATTTTATCTATATTTTTCTCTCTTTCCCTCCTGCCCCCAACCATAAAGCACCTTGGGACATTCAGTCTGTTATGTTATGCAGTGTGTTTTGGCAAATAATGATGTTGAGATTTATTTGATTGAATAATACAGGTTGTCATGATGCCTAAACCCTACATTTTACACGTTTGCAATGTGTTAGACGTCATTTCCAGTATGAATTAACATTTTACAGCAAAATGGAAGCCTGTTAATATGATACCAACCTTGAGATTTGCTACACTTTGAAATGTGGTCCAAAGTACTATTATTCAGTATATTATATACTGAAACAATTGGATTCTTACTGTGTGAGCACCAGTCAGCAGGCTCCTGTGATTAAATTGTATGATTTGATGAACAGTGAGTTTGGCCTTTGTGATTTGATCAGCTTGACAGAACTCTGAGTTTTCTTGTAGCCTGGTTTGCAAAAGAGCATGTTCCATACTTGCTCTTCTGGCCTGAGTTTTCATAACTGGTGAGTAGACCTACTGATCTATCATATGTAACTGAGGTGCAACTTGTTTAACACTGTTGTATGCTATCCATTCCAAAGGAGGGTGGGTCAGACAGAGTGAATGTATATCAGTGGTATCATTTAAATGAAAATGTGAAGGAAAAGAACAAAGAATCACTAAATTTCACCAGCGGATTGTCTTCGTGAGAGGAAATGATTTTGTTGCATAAGTATATGTAAAAGTAAGAAATCTGTACTTGAAATGGTTGCAACAGAGATTTTGTATCTCATAGGAAGTGGTTAAAGGTTTGTGTCGTGATCACTGGAGAGGGAGAACAGCAGGAACAGATGTAATGACAGTTTTGCGATATTGTGATGTCTTTCATGGTGATGACTCACCTCAGTAATGTCAACCCAAAACATAAATGTTTGCCAAACACATTTTTTTCATTCAGAAAACTAAATGTATATTTTATGAAGTCATGTACGGTATTATTGCATGGTATTTGTGGCAGAGGAAATTGGGATTACTGGCATGATTGGTCATGTAAGTATTTTTAAAGGTCAAGGCAAAGTGGTTCAGCTATATGGGGGCATAAATTTGGCTTGGGCATTGAAGTCAATGGAAAAGAAAATTAGGCAGAGTGTAAAACGGGTGCCAATTCGCTACCACCCAAGACAAATTTATCCCCCCATGGAGTCCCCTCTTCGTGGACTGGCAGTTATGAAGGAATGGATCATCATGCTTTGGTGGAGCTTAGGATTGGGGACTTCTGTTGTCTCATTTCCACTATTGCTCTGCATTCTCTCACTTGGTTGTAAAAAACAAGGCCTTATTAAATGAGTGGATTCTTCTAGGTGGATCATCAGGTATACAGAGCTTTATTCTGGTCTGGGCTAAACAAAGAAAAATATGCTAAAGTGAGTAGGTTAACTGAAAGATAAACTCAGTAATATCACACTTGCCAACCCACTAGCCTCAGGGCTGAATGCTTTACCTTGTCCAGGGTCTCTTGTTGGTTCATTTTTAAAGCCAAGAGTCACTCACGTGAGTAGGAAGTAATTTTTAAATATGCTATAATTTTTTTGTTCTTGAAAATAGCATATTAATATAATCATCAGGTGTCCATATCACTGTGTTTGTACATCAGCTGTTAATATGATTATTTTTTATTCATTGATGGGATGTGGGCATCGCTGGCAAGGCCAGCATTTATAGCCCATCCCTACTTGCCCTTGAGAAGGTGGTGGTAAGCCACCTTCTTGAACCGCTGCAGTCCGTGTGGTGAAGGTACTCCCACAGTGCTGTTAGGGACGGAGTTCCAGGATTTTGACCCAATGACAATGAAGGAATGGTGATATATTTCCAAGTCAGGATGGTGTGTGACTTGAAGGGGAACTTGCAGGTGATGGTGATCCCATGTGCTTGTTGCCCTTGTCCCTCTAGGTGGTAGAGGTCACGGGTTTGGGAGGTGCTGTCGAATAAACCTTGGTGAGTTGCTGCAGTGCATCTTGTGGATGGTACACACTGCAGCCATGGTACGCCGGTGGTGGAGGGAGTGAATGTTTAAGGTGGTGGATGGGGGGTCAATCAAAGAGGCTGTTTTGTCCTGGATGGTGTCAAGCTTCTTGAGTGTTGTTAGAGCTGTGCTCATCCAGGCAAGTGGAGAGTATTCCATCACACTCCTTATTTGTGCCTTGTAGATGGTGGAAAGGCTTTGGGGAGTCAGGAGGTGAGTCACTCGCCGCATAATACCCAGCCTCTACCTGCTTTTGTAGCCACAGTATTTATGTAGCTGGTCCAGTTAAGTTTCTGGTCAATGGTGACCCCTGGGATGTTGATGGTGGGGGATTCGGCAATGTAATCCTGTTGAATGTCAAGTGGGGGGTGGCTAGACTCTCTCTTGTAGGAGATGGTCATTACCTGGCACTTGTGTGGTGCGAATGTTACTTGCCACTTATCAGCCCAAGCCTGAATGTTGTCCAGGTCTTGCTGCATGTGGGCATGGACTGCTTCATTAAAGGAGTTGCAAATGGAACTGAACACTGTGCACTCATCAGCGAACATCCCCACTTCTGACCATATGATGGAGGGAAGGTCATTGATGAAACAGCTGAAGATGGTTGGACCTAGGACACTGCCCAGAGGAACTCCTGCAGCGATGTCCTGGGGCTGAGATGGTTGGCCTCCACAACCACAACCATCTTCCTTAGTGCTAGGTATGACTCCAGCCAGTGGAGCATTACATTCCAGATTACAACTTTGCCATTGCCCATCCCTGGTGGATCAGATTCAATGCACAAGATTCCTGGGGCAATTCCAGGTAACTGCACCTCTGCCTGTGTTTACAGATGGGTTGGTAACAGCAGTCCTCCTATGGTGCAAATTCATCTGCCTGGTAGTCCCCTGTTGCTCTTCGACCTCATTCTTCCCAAGAGCAGAATACAGAGGGATTCCAATAGGCACATTCATTGTCCTAATTTGTTGATGTGAAACTAAAAATGAATGGGCCAAAAACACAAACCATTTTCAGTCAATGAGTTGGTCAAAAAAAAGGAAATGAAAACAGTTGAAAAGAAAACCAAATGGAAAGCATACTTTAAGCTTGTAGGCTCTTACATAGAAACATAGAAGGTAGGAGCAGGAGTAGGCCATTTGGCCCCTCGAGCCTGTTCTGCCATTTAATGAGATCATGGCTGATCATCCAAATTCAGTATCTTGTCCCTGCTTTCTCCCCATATCCCTTTAGCCTTAAGAAATATATCTTGAATATATTTAATGAATTGGCCTCAACTGCCTTCTGTGGTAGAGAATTCCACAGGTTCACCACTCTCTGGGTGAAGAAATTCCTCCTCATCTCAGTCCTAAATGGCTTACCCCTTATCCTTAGACTGTGACCCCTGGTTCTGGACTCACCCGCCATCAGGAACATCCTTCCTGCATCTAGTTTGTCTAGTCCTGTTAGAATTTTATAAGTTTCAATGAGATCCCCTCTCATTCTTCTAAACTCCAGTGAATACAAGCCCAATCGACCCAATCTCTCTTCATACGTCATTCCTGCCATCCCAGGTATCAGTCTGGTGAATCTTCGCTGCACTCCCTCCTTGGCAAGAACATCCTTCCTCAGAGAAGGCAACCAAATCAGCACACAATACTCAAGGTGTGGTCTCACCAAGACCCTGTACAACTGCAGCAAGACATCCTTGCCCCTGTACTCGAATCCTCTCGCTATGAAGGCCAACATACCATTTGCCTGCTGCACCTGCATGCTTACTTTCAGCGACTGTGCACAAGGACACCCAGGTCTCGTTGTACTTCCCCTTTTCCCAATTTATTGCCGTTCAGATAATAATCTGCCTTCCTGTTTTTGCCACCAAAGTGGATAACCTTGCATTTATCCACATTATACTGAAAATACATTTACTGAAAATCAAGGGAACAGCCCAGCAACCCTGGGCACCAAATTACTAAGAGTGACATTATGAAGTAATGTACTTCTGGTGTAAAGACCGGAAAATAGGGTTGACATCTATGTGATGTCACTTCCATTGCATTTTCATATTGTAATAAAGCTCCCGGCCACTTTTGGTGGGAATTTCTTCCACCTGCAGTAAACAAAGCTCAAAGTGCATGTTAAGCGTATTATGGGTGGAGATTGAGTGTAACTGGTCTCGCCCATCATCATGCTCTTAATACACCCTGATTGTGATAGGATGTAGCGGAGTTAAATATCTGCCCTTACACTTCAGCAGATCAACATGGCCGCGAAATGATCTGGTTCCATTTTGGTGAATTTAAATCAGGGGTGTTGAAGTTTTTGTCGTTATGGGCCACAGAAGTACATATGATGGAGCTTCAGGAGCTACGTGCAGTTAAAATCCATTTTCCCATTAAATTGAATATATCTCAAGTTGCTGAATGTTACAGATTTTGATGTTCTGATTTAGGATTAATCCACCAGTGAAGCAATAGCACTAAAATGGCCCTTTCCAAACCTCAAGGCCCATAAAATTCAAACCAGGCACACCAGCAAATAAGAACTATAAATGTAATTAGGACTGAGCTGCCTGGACTTTGAGGGCTGGTTTACGAGGGCTTGGGGAGTGCTCGTGACCCCAGAACCGCAGGTTTTATGCCTCTGGTTTAAGGTATGCAAGATATGGGCTATTGCATGCGCATATTAATTATGGAACTGGACTATTGTTGTGATGGGCATAAAATGAACAAGAATGTTGAAATCTTTAGAGAGGAAAGGTGGTGAGACTGTTTTGTTTTTTAATTTGCTGATAATTAGGTAAAGAATACAACATCATCCTGAATGAAAGGGTTAGCGCAAATCAACTAGAAATTATACATTTCCTAGTTTGTGTCATGACTCAACTCTCCTTTACCTAAAGGATCCTGAAACATTCTCTAATGCAGACTAAGCCTTTTAAATGTGTGTCTGTCAGATTACTGATGAGGAATTCTGTATGAATTAGCTAAATATGAATGCTTACCTGCCACTGCATGTTGTAGCGAGAAGGAAACCGCAACTTTAAATGCCTGCGTACCACCCACCTGGCCAAGTAGCCAACTTGCTCCTAGGCTTTTACCATTATCGCTCGGTAATCATTTACTAGTAGGTGTGGTAAAGCAGTGAATCTCTATTCAGGGTGCCTGATTGTGCTTCCCTCCCTCACTGTGTGAACATGCCAAGCTTTGCCCCACTAATAGCTTGGCCAAGATAGTGACTGTGCCATGGTGGAAAATTGCTTACACGAGCTTGTGTCCTGCTAGTTTGAGGTACAGAAGTTTGAGACCCCAAAGCACTATGCAAACCTACCACCAGACTACTTAATGCAAGAAGCTTGAGTTTGCTCCAATCATCATTGGCGACTTCGACCAGGGCAATCTCAGAGCTGTGAGTGGCATGGAAATCAGACTGAAAGGATTTGAACAGGGAGTGGAGAGATGGACAAGTAGTTGTGTGATAATGGCACAGTAATTCCGGGCACAACGCGTGAGTACGGACGGGGTACTCACGCGTGTGCCCGGAGGAATTGCCGGTTTTCAGCATGCACAGCGCATGCGCTGAAAACCGGCATTTCCTGTCCTCTGACCCAAGGGGTTAAGAGGCAGAGCGCGCGCGACTGCACAGGCAGCGCGTGCGCAGTGAAATTCCTTTTTTTTTTCCAGAGTTGCGCGCGTGTAAAGGCCTCCGGTCTTTACGCGTGGAAAAACAAGACGTAAGTATTTAGTTTTTCAGGTAAGTGGGCTTTTAGTACAATGTAGAATTTTTTTTTCCACAGGTTTGTTATTTTTAAAGAATTTACAGGATGGTAAGTTTAGTTTTAGACCCTATTTTTTAAAAATGTATTTTTTTCAAAAAATTGATTAATTGTTTAAAACATTTAAAAAAACTTATTTATAGTTAATATAATCAGTGGGATGTTTTTTAAAATTTTATTTAAAGTTAAAGTAGTGTTTTGGCAGCCCATACTTTTCATGAGTTTGACAGCTCTTACTGTCAAACTCATGAATGAGTTTCCCCTCCCCTGATTGGCTGCACAGTGCTCACCTGATCCCAGCCGGCACATCGCACTAACTACGCCGCTGGATCAGGTAAGCACAGCGCGCCGACATCTGAACCAGGCCAGTGACAGGAAATGCAAGCAGGCCCGGGCTTCAGATGTCGGCGCGCAGGGTGAGTGCACATCGGGGGCTTGCACGCGCGACAAGCTCCCGATCCTATTTTCATGTGTCACACAGGAAAAGGACCAGGCCATTTAGCTCTTGAGCCTGTTCTGCCATTCAATGAGATCATGGCTGATCTGTGATTTAACTCCATATATGCGCCTTTGCCCGATATCCCTTAATACCTTTGGTTAACAAAACTCTTATCAATCTGAGATTTAAAATTAACAATTGACCTAGCATCAATTGCTATTTGTGGAAGGGAGTTCCAAACTTCTACCACCCTTTGCATGTAGAAGTGTTTCCTAACTTCACTCCTGAAAGGCCTGGCTCTAATATTTAGTCCTAGACTCCCCAACCAGCCAAAATAGTTTCTCTCTATCTGCCCTATCACTTCCCCTTAATACTTTGAAACATTCGATCAGATCACCCCTTAACTGTCTAAATTCCAGGGAATACAACCCTAATTTGTGTAATCTCTGCTCATAATTTATCCCTTGGAGTCCAGGTATCATTCTGGTAAATCTACACTGCACTCCCTCCAAGGCCAATATATCCTTCCTAAGGTGTGGTACCCAGAACTGCTCACAGTATTCCAGGTGTGGTATAACCAGGGCTTTGTATAGCTGCAGCATAACTTCTACCCCCTTGTATTCTAGTCCTCTAGATATAAAGGCCAGCATTCCATTAGCTTTTTAAAATTATTTTCTGTACCTGTCCATGGCATTTTAATGATCTGTGTACCTGGTCCCCCAAGTCTCTTTGGACCGCCACTGTTTCTAGCTTTTCACAATTAGAAAGTACTCCATTCTATCCTTTTTAGGCCCAAAGTGCCTACATTGAAATCTATTTGCCACAGTTTTGTCCATTTGCTTAATCTATTAATATCTCTTTGTAATTTTATGCTTCCATCTACACTGCTTATAATGCTGCCTATCTTTGTGTCATCGGTGAACTTGGATATATGACTTTCTATCTCATCATCGAAGTCATTAATAAATACAGTGAATAGCTGAGGCCCCAACACGGATCCTTGTGGGACACCACTGGTTACACCCTTACCTAAATCTAGAACCTTAGTAGCTGTTTCGAGTTTCTCCCTTTCAGACTCTACGTTGAGCTCAATCATATTATGATCGCTATTTGATAAATGTTCACGCACCATTAGGCTGTTAACTAAACCTGTTCAAAAGTTTGGAGAGGAGATGGGGTGATAGCAAAGACAAGGAAATGAAGGGTAGGCTTTAAATCGTGGGATGATTGTGACGGTTTCAAACTGTGAGGAACAGTGCTTAAAACAAGGGAGCAACTGGACTGACAAAGGATAGTTGAGTGATCAGGTAGTAAGTTGGGGCTGTCACAGTAGCAGTAGGTAGAAGAGATAATCTGGCAAAGGGTGAGAGTGGAGTTAGAGGAGAGATATAAAATGTTGATAGCACTGGAGTTGGGACTGAGCTAAGATTGTTTTGGGAAAGCAAAAGAGCAAAAAGAACTAGGATTGCCTAACTTTCAGAAATAACAGAATCTGTGAGCTCCTAACAGTTGTCAGATATGAGGATGGTGGTGAGCTCCTAACAGTTGTCAGATATGAGGATGGTGGTGTCAGGGGCGATGGTTTGTAGTGCAGAAAAGGAGTTTGTGATTTCCCATGCTTTCGTGAATTAATAAAGTAATTTGGCTGTAGATGGGGAAACGTGGTATCTTTCAAGCCAAATCTAGCAATGAGCAGCTATAAGAACCTGAGCCTACAGCCTTCAGTTTGTACTGAGGTAAGTGGAGGGGTTGGGAGACCGTGACAGATACCAGTTATCCAACTGCTATTGCCAACATAGTGTTAGCCGTGGCTCAGTAATAGCATCTCTCACTTCCTGAGTCAGAAGGTTGTGGGTTCCAAGTCCCACTCCAGAGACTAGAGCACAAAATCAAGGCTGATATTCCAGTGCAGTACTGAGGGAGTGCTGCGCTGTCAGAGGTGCCATCTTTCAGATGAGATGTTAAACTGAGGCCCTGTCTGCTCCCTCAAGTAGATGTAAAAAAATCCCATGGCACTATTTAGAAGAAGAGCAGGGGAGTTATCCCCGGTGTCCTAGCCAATATTTATCCCTCACCCAACATCACTAAAACAAATTATCTGGTCATTGTCACATTGCTGTTTGTGGGACCTTGTCGCCTTTCCAACACCACAACAGTGACTACACTTCAAAAGTACTTCATTGGTTGTAAGGTGCATTGGGATGTCCTTAGGCCATTAAAGGCGCTATAATCAATGCAAATCAGTCTTAAATATTGAAAATTTGTAGACTGGAGGTCCTTTTATATTGATGTCTGTGGCATGTTTGCGCCACTGGGTCACAAACTGCAGGTTTCACGCAGCTGACAATCCTGATGTAACCCTGCTAGATTTGCTAAATATGACTGCCAGACTGTACCACTGGCTGAGTCAAGTCTGGCATTGTGCTACACGGCATGTGAACACTCCAGTGGCACCAATCTAAAAAGGCTTATGGGGACATTTTGTCTCTTGTTCAACAAACACATCTAGAATTACATTACATAGAAATTACAACAGTTATTTATCTTCCAGATGATGATGAAGTGGGCCAAACACATTCAGGTGTTTGTGAATCGAGGATTAAAGGTCATCCCTTCGGTTTCCTGACACAGGTGCAGAAGGTCATACCTCACACAGTATTTCTTTTTATCTAGAGGCTTTGATTTTTTTTTGGCAGAGTTGATGGCATTTTAAAGGTTAGAAGTTCAAGTAATTTGATTACTTGCTACAAGTAATCTTTTGAAAATCATCGGTAATACAGATAGCATGAGAATGTCTTGATGGGAAGTGTGAAATAAAGCTGATTTTGTATGCAGTCTACTCTTAATTCAAGGTTGCTTCAAATAATTTTAAAATTAATTTTTCAGCACTGAATTCCCACTGTGCCTGTTATTTACGTTGGTCAGTTGAAATTATTGGATTATTCAAATTCTTTACGCAAATGGCTGATCCTTTCACTGTACAAAATGGTGGGCGAGGCAGCGTCGTTGACTACAAATATTTGCGGGATTCTCTTTGATTGGAGGGGAGAGGAAGAACGCTTGATTAAAATGTTAATAGATGAAGCATTTTGCAGGCAAAAATGATTTGTAATTATTTCAAGGTGTTAAAAATAAACATTCCATCATGACAGAGAAGCTAGCAATTACACTGTGTCTGCCAAGGTGTGAAGACGGTTAACACATTTTGTTTGCTGACTGCTGAAAAGAGATTGCTTGAACTTCTAAGGAAAAATTTTGGTATACGAGTTAGATTTTGTGTTCTGGAGTGGGAGGGTGAACAGCCAGTTGTCGTGCATATAGGCACCAACAATATAGGTAAAAAATGGGATGAGGTCCTAAAAGGTAGTAATCACAGGATTGCTATCATTGCCACGTGCTAGTCAGAGTAGAAATAGAAGGATATTTCAGATGAATACGTGGCTAGAGGAATGGTGCAAGGGGGAGGGATTCAAATTCCTGGGACATTGGAACTGGTTCTGGGGGAGGTGGGACCAGTACAAACTGGACGGTTTGCACCTGGGCAGGACCAGGACAGATGTCCTAGGGGGGAGTGTTTGCTAGTGCTGTTGGGGAGGGTTTAAACTCAAATGGCAGGGGGTTGGGAACCTATGCAGGGAGACAGAGGAAAGGGAAGCAAGGATAGAAACAAAAGACATGAAGGAGAAAAACAAAAGTGGAAGGCAGAGAAATCAAGGGTGTAACTCAAACAGGGCTACAGTAAATAATAATTCTAAAAGGACTAAGAGTGTTAAAAAAACAAGCCTGAAGATTTAGGGGTCGATTTTCATTGACCCATGGAGTCGGGACTGGAGGCGTGTGGGGGGTTAAAGTCACGAATTCGGGGGTCCCGACACCATCCTGCCCCCAACCCGCCTCCATGTAAGTTTCAAAGGAGGCGGGTACCCGCCCCACACTGGGACCCACCTACCAGAGGCAGGAAGGGATTAGTGCTAATTAACTGCCTGTTAACAGGTAGTTAACAGGCAGTTTTTAGCCTAATCCCTATTTTAAAGCTTGAAGTGTGGGATTCCCGATGGCTCCAAACCACACCAAGTTAGAGGAGTCGGGCCGTCGGGTTGAAGGACTTGGAGGGGTCAAGATGTCAGTGTTCAGGTGAGTGATGGGTGCATGAGTGCAAAGGTAAGTGTGTTTGGTGTGTCTAAAGTGTGTAAAGAAGTTTAAATTACCTCTACTTACCTTTACACCCTTCCTTCCTCTAGGTTTTGGGAGTCCATCACCTAACTGGCACAGAAAGTAGAATGGCTGCGAGCTGTCAAAAGTGACAGCCTGCAGCTTTCTGTGCGGTGAGATTTCGAACTGAGTCTGTGTAGAAGGACTCAGGTTAGAAGTAAGACTGTCAGTGTTTGACAGCTTCAAACAGCTGTGAAACACTGATATTTCATCTGTCAAAACGTCTTGACAGATGAAATTTCAGTCTGTGACGTCACCTTTTGCCAGGTGGCCCTTAATTGGCCTGCTGGGTGGGCTCAACAAGGTCAATCAAGTTAAAATCGTGTGGATTGGCCGCATCTCAATGGAGGCGGGACTACAACCCCAAAGGTTATACACCCGCCTCCTTCCCGACTTCTGAATGAAAATCACCCCCTTTGTGTCTTAATGCGAGGAGCATTCGTAATAAGGTGGATGAATTAGCTGCGCAAATAGATGTAAACGGATATGATATAATTGGGATTACGGAGACATGGCTCCAGGGTGACCAAGGCTGGGAATTCAACATCCAGGGATATTCAATATTCAGGAATGACAGGCAAAAAGGAAAAGGAGGTGGAGTAGCATTGCTGGTTAAAGAGATTAACACAATAGTAAGGAAGGATATTAGCTTTGATGATGTGGAATCTGTATGGATAGAGCTGAGAAATACCAAGGGGCAGAAAACGTTAGTGGGAGTTGTATACAGACCTCCAAACAGTAATGCGGAGGTTGGGCATGGCATTAAACGGGAAATTAGAGACACGTGCAATAAGGGCACAGCAGTTATCATGGGTGAATTTAATCTTCATATAGATTGGACTAACCAAATTAGTAACAATACTGTGGAGGAGGAATTCCTAGAGTGTATACGGGATGGTTTCCTGGACCAATATGTCGAGGAACCAACGAGAGATCAGGCCATCTTAGACTGGGTATTATGTAATGAGAAAGGATTAATTAGCAATCTTGTTGTGCGAGGCCCCTTGGGGAGGAGCAATCATAATATAATAGAATTCTTCATTAAGATGGAGAGTGAAGTAGTTGACTCAGGGACTAGGGTCCTGAATTTAAATAAAGGAAACTATGATGGTATGAGGCGCGAGTTGGCTAGACTGGATCGGGGAACGTTACTTAAAGGGTTGATGGTGGATAGGCAATGGCAAACATTTAAAGATCGCATGGATGAACTACAGAATTTGCTCATCCCTGTTTGGCATAAAAATAAAACAAAAAAGCTAACTTAACTGTGGCTAACAAGCGAAATTAGGAATAGCATAAGATCCAAGAAGAGGACATATAAATTGGCCAGAAAAAGCAGCAAACCTGAGGATTGGGAGCAGTTTAGGATTCAGCAACAGAGGACAAAGGATTTAATTGAGAGGGGAAAATAGAGTATGAGAATAAGCTTGCATGGAACATAAAAACTGACTGTAAAAGCTTCTATATATAGGTGAAGAGAAAAAGATTGATGAAGTCAAGTGTAGGTCCCTTGCAGTCAGAATCAGGGGAATTTATAATGGGGAACAAAGAAATGGCAGACCAATTAAATACATACTTTGGTTCTGTCTTCACAAAGGAGGTCACAAATAACCTCCCAGAGGTGTCGGGGAACATAGGATCTAATGAGAGAGAGGAACTGAATGAAATCAGTATTTGTAGGGAAATGGTGTTAGGGAAATTGATGAGATTGAAGGCCGATAAATCCCTAGGGCTCGATAGTCTACATCCTAGGGTACTTAAGGAAGTGGCCCTAGAAATAGAAGATGCATTGCTGGTCATCTTCCAAAATTCTATAGACTCTGGAACAGTTCCCATGGATTGGAGGGTAGCTAATGTTACCCCACTGTTCAAAAAAGGTGGTGGAGAGAAAACGGGGAATTACAGACCGGTAAGCCTGAAATCGGTAGTGGGGAAAATGCTAGAGTCCATTATAAAAGATGTAATAGCAGAGCACTTGAAAACAGTGACAGGATCGGACAAAGTCAACATGGATTTACAAAAGGTAAATCATGCTTGACTAATCTACTGGAATTTTTTGAGGATGTAACTGGTAGAATAGTTAAGGGAGAACCAGTGGATCTGTATTGGACTTTCAGAAGGCTTTCGATAAGATCCCGCATAAGAGATTAGTGTGTAAAGTTAAAGCACATGGGATTGGGGGTAAGGTACTGACTTGGATAGAGAACTGGTTGGCAGACAGGAAGCAAAGAGTTGGAATAAACTGGTCTTTTTCCGAGTGGCAGGCAGTGACTAGTAGGGGTACCGCAGGGATCAGTGCTAGGACCCCAGCTATTCACAATATATATATATAAATGATCCAGACAAAGGAACTAGATGTAATATCTCCAAGTTTGCAGACAACACAAAGCTGGGTGGGCGTGTGTGCTGTGAGGAGGATGCAGAGAAACTCCAGTATGATTTGGACAGGTTGGGTGATTGGGCAGATGTAGTATAATGTGGATAAATGTGAGGTTATCCACTTTGGTGGCAAAAACAGGAAGACAGATTATTATCTGAATGGCAATAGATTGGGAAAAGGGGAAGTGCAACGAGCCCTGGGTGCCCTTGTGCACCAGTCGCTGAAGGTAAGCGTGCAGGTGCAGCAGGCGGTTAAGAAGGCAAATGTTGGCCTTCGTAGCGAGAGGATTCGAGTACAGGAACAAGGATGTCTTGCTGCAGTTGTACAGGGCCTTGGTGAGACCACACCTTGAGTATTGTGTGCGGTTTTGGTCGCCTTATCTGAGGAAGGATGATCTTGCCGTGGAGGGAGTGCAGCAAAGATTCACCAGATTGATACCTGGGATGGCAGGAATGACGTATGAAGAGAGATTGGGTCAGTTAGGCTTATATTCGCTAGAGTTTAGAAGAATGAGAGGGGATCTCATTGAAACTTATAAAATTCTAACAGGACTATACAGACTAGATGCAGGATCTAAAGATAAGGGGTAAACCATTTAGGACAGAGATGAGGAGGAATTTCTTCACCCAGAGAGTGATGAACCTGTGGAATTCTCTACCACAGAAGGCAGTTCAGGCCAATTTATTAAATATATTCAAGAAGGAGTTAGATATATTTATTAAGGCTAAAGGGATCAAGGGATATGGGGAGAAAGCAGGGACAGGGTACTGAATTTGGATGATCAGCCATGATTTCATTAAATGGCGGAGCAGGCTCAAGGGGCCGAATGGCCTACTCCTGCTCCTATCTTCTATGTTTCTATGTTCATCTTTGCCATTTTACACATGCAAGGTGTACAGATCTCCATTAGCAACACTGATGCATACACTATAAGAAACTGCTGGGGCTCCTCTTCACGGGTAGAAGTGCGGTGGAGTAGAGCCGCAGCCTGGCCTTGCTGCTAGCCATTGACCCTGTCGCAAGCCCAGGAGACAGGGTCATTAACATACTCAGGGTGGGCTGCCGGTGCTTGTCGGGGTGCATCAGCGGTGCCTGTCCCAATGGAGACATGGAAAGACCGAGCAACACCATGCCACTGCGATGCAGCACAAATGGCCCAAGAAGGCCTTCCCTACACACAGCGGCCCAACTCAGCAGCTCCCAAAAGAGCTGCCAGGTTGACTCTGGAAGGTAATCAACTCCCACCAAAATTAATTGTATGCTCCCTCCGACATCTTTACAATGTCCATAATGGAAGGGGCAGGTTTCATGGGGGCCTAAGAATTAGACAGAATTTCCCAGGGAAACTGGGAGTTCCCTTGATGTAGGGATAACGGGTTTCTCCCTACCGGATTTAAATGAACAGAATCCTGGCATAACCAGCACGAAAATCAGGCTTTGTGCCTTCTCCACCCCTAGGAACTTTGGGGCCTGCTAGTTCACTGATGATTTTCAGCAGAAATTGGAGAGAACTACAAACTCTTTAATCAGTTAACCCAGTTATATGCAGTGTATCTTTCCTATGTTTTTGCTCCTGTATATCATTTTATTTGTAAATTAACGTACACAATAGTTTAGCCTGTACTAAGTATTCTAGAGGTGTGATATTTTACACCATTTAAAATGATAAATGTAGTGGGCATCCTATGTATTTCTCCAGTAAATGACTTGCTGTGATCTGGATTAATTATTCAACCCATGGTGTTGATTTGAATGCATTAGCAAATAAAGAAGCAGGTTACAGTTTCTCAGAGATTCATTCTACTTACAGCAATGATTGTTGAGTTACTTACATGATAAAACAAATCTTTTTGGAAACGCCTGACTGTAAATGATTATTGTGGCCAATTGATGAGCATTTGCAAAATTACTTGTATTAGTAAAGCTTTTCTTAAAAATGTCAACACTACAATAAATCAAGGAAGCACCAGTAACAAATTGATACAGGCACAAATATAAAGCACACCAGATGAAAATAAATACATTTTTATAGATGCATTAATGTGTTGTGCATTCCATTCAAATGTCCTATGTCAGTGATTCTAATGGAAAATTGCATGTCCACATTGCTGTGACCCTTGACTGTGATGCTACTAAGTGACACTGCAAAGTTAACTGCTGGGTAGAGAGGGCATACCTTGCCTGTCACCTCATAGGATGCTCATATCTACCTTTTCCAACAGATCACTCAAAACAATTCTGAAAATAAAATCATCTGACTTTGAATCACTGAATCAAGTTCTAAAATTTAAAAAATACACATTTACAATAACATGATTAAACATACCCATTGTAATAAATGTCTTGATTAAAGTTTTACTTGAAGGCCTCAGCCTCTCCCAGAAGCCTGTGATTGGATTTGATGGTTTTGTTCAGAGGTATGCTTTTCCTTGCCTGATGTAGATTATGCAGTCTGAGCATGCGCCATGTACCTAACTTCCCAGGCGGGATCAGTACCATTCATTTAGCTGAACTGATGGATTATTTTTCTTTAGCTTCTAGCAGTTTCTGCTGTTTTTCAAGATTTGCACTAGATGTTCTCTTGGGTTCAGCACCAACAGGAACTTGTGTAAATGTGTGAAGGAATAAGCCATATAACCTATTCAGAAAAATACACCATCTTATGAAAGAATTCTGGCCTTATTAAAACAGGACAAACTGGGTTTGGAAATTTAGAAACCGAACTATGAAATAGCTGTGAAAGAATTCTAGCTATTCAGATAAGACAGTTGTTGACCCTGAATAAATAACCTTATTGAAACAGAAGGTGCATGGCTCAGACAGGCTGATCTTTGGGAACAAAAAAATGGTTCACCCTGGATAAGGTGTTCTAATTTAAACTTCATAAAGATGGCACATAAGATAAGGAATACCTGCCCTCATAAAGATGACAAAATAAGGAACACCTGCCTTTCACACCGTTCAATATGGTGACCCTAGAACGCCCGGAGACAAGACAAGATTCTGGCTGATGTAGCAGTAAGAATTGCAGAGGTCAGCAGAAAGATGAATAGGGATTATTGATTGCTTCAGCAGAAACTTTAAAGGAAATACCACTGGAAAAGGGTATAAATATTTAAGTTTCAAATGGGATATCAGACTCGCTTTAATCGGGCAAAGCGATTCTCGTCCAGAGGTGGCTCTGTAGTCTCCAACTCTTTGTACCTCGGGGATCAAAGGTATTTGATATTGATGGATATCCTGTATAGAAACCTTTAAGAACTGTAATACTGTAGCGAGATTATGATTTTAAAGTAAGATTCTCTGTTAAAAAGATAGTGGCCCAGATATTCGGGTCTCCACGGGTGAGTACGCACGGGGTACTCATCTGTAGGCCCAATGGAAGTGCCGGTTTCCTGCATGCACTGCGCATGCGTGGGAAACCGGCCCTTCCGTTCCCCTGAAAGAAGGGGTTCAGAGGTCGAACGCGTGTGCGGGAGAGACTGCACGTGCGCATCAAACTTCATTTTTTTTTGCAGGTTTTCCCAGGAAGGTAAGTCTGCAGAATTTACACATTTAAAAAGCAGGCGTAAGGCTTGCTTTTTACAAGGTAAGTGGTGAATTAATTAAAATTAAAACATTTTTTCCACAGGTTTATTATTTTTAAATACTTTAAAGCAAGGTAAGTTTATTTTTAGCCCTGTTAGAATATAAAATTATTTTTTTCAAAAATTTAAATTATTGTTTAAAATAGTTATTTCATGTAATTTATAGTTTATTTAAAAAATGTGATCTAAAATTTTTTTTATTTGAAGACTTAGTTCTGTTTTGGGGCCGTAGTATTTATAAGTTTTTACAGCTCTTCCTGTCAATCTTATGAATGGAGCATTCCCTGCTCTGATTGGCTCCCCATGGCCCACATGATCCCAGGGGACGCATCGAACTAACTGCGCCCCTGGGATACGCAAGCACTGCGTGCCGGCAGCTGGACCAGGCCCCAGATCGGAATTCCACGGGGGCCCACAGCTTAACGGCCGGCGCGCAAGGTAAGTGCAGGTCGGGGGATTACACCCGCGGGAAGCCCCCGACCCGAATTTCTAGGCCAGTATTTTTTCTCTTTTTAGAATTATTAATGTTGCGATTGACTGATTCACCAACTGTAAATTGCATGTCGGTTCTTTAATAAATCTCTATATATTTTTAGAATTGTCTCACATAAGTCTTCTGTATTAATAACTCGTAAACTCAATTTCTGTACACTCTTTGGTAAAGAGTTACAGAATTCTGAGGGAGTTTTCTGGACCCTCATAATATCCGGGGCGTTACAGTCTAGCTAAACTTATTAAAAGCGCTATCTGGAGGACGGTAACATTCTCGGGTTGTTCCTTTCCTTTAGGGAGAGATAGCCCAGACCTTTAGACCCAATTAAGCATCTTTAGGATTCGGCTACCTCAAACTTTAGTTGAAAGTGAACGTCTGAGAAATATGCCTGATCCGGGGTAGTCTTAAAGGGGCTAGGACTAGTAAATATCCCTTCAAGTGGGCCCTGCATCCCCGACAATCAGGAGTTTACCTTTGCTGCCCAATATCCAGTCATATGATAGTGTGAGCTAGGAGGCCATAACAGTAATATTCCTTGTTATGTGTACTAGATATTGTAATCTCATACATGCCCCATGCACGTTTCTCCTATCTTCCAGAAGGTAGACTGATGATTTACTCCAGTGAGACAACAAATCTGGTTTATTAACATGAAATACATGACAGAACAGATTACTATTTTCAGAGCAAGATTTAGCTATTTTCTATCACTCCTTGTAACATCAAAAATCATAAATTTTGCAAATTTAGCCCTTGATATGGGTCTAGCTTCTGTCTTGTTTTGCACACTTTGTACAAAACTAATAAATTGCAGGACAACGGAGTATTACAGTTTAACTCTTTATTTAAGCATTAGGTCTGTGATCTTACTCATAACAGCACAATGGGGAAAAACCTGGCATTAGGACCCCTAGCCTGGGTCTTCAAAACAATCGTAGTCCTTACAGATGCCTGCAGGCCAATGACAACTCAGCATGTGATCACGTGAATACATAGGTATTCCTTACACATGCCTGCGGGCCAATGATAATTCAATATGCAAATGTTACATCCCCTTTCTTTTAAAAGAAAAATGTTATGCATTACTTTTAAACCTTTCTTCTATATAATGTTCTCGGTAGCATAAACATATAAGTAAACTCAGCATTTAACTAGCACTGAAAACATCACAACGTTTCAATAACGATGTACAATTTTTTTTTAGGGCAACGATCCGCCTACACCCTTTGACAGTTCACAAGTCAAGGATAACTCTAGGTTTGACCTCTCGTCCCGATCTTGTGTGGTATGCAACTGAGCATGCTCCTTAATCGGTCAACAATTCAGGTTCAGGTTTAGGTTCAGGTAAGTATGATGTGTTTTGTGTATTGCTCTGTTCATCACACTCTGTTGAACTGATCCTCTCGTCGGAATGACGGTGTTGTTCATTGGTGTTCAGGAGGTGCCTGCGATTGCGGCATTACACCTGTCCTTCTGGGGTGCGGACGTGATACGATCGCTCAGTGTCAGATGGCTGGATGATGACTGCTGGCCTCCAGTAGTCATGCTCCTGGATTCTGACGGATTCTCCATTGTGCAGCGGCGGCAGTAGTCTAGCTGACCTGTCATAGTATCTCTTTTGGTGTTGCTGTCTCTGTACACGTTTTGCATGCACTTGCTTGCAGCTGACGACCTCTGGCTGCAGCTGCTGGTTGGTGCTTGGAAGGATTGAGCGAAGTCTGCGGCTCATCAACAGCTGTGCTGGTGACTTGAAGTTGTCAACCGGAGTGTTGCGGTACTCAAGGAGACTGATGTAGGGGTATCTTTTGTCCGCTTTGGCTTTGTCCATGAGTGTTTTTGCAATCTGGACAGTTTTTTCAGCAAGGCCATTACTTTGAGGGTAATGTGGGCTTGATGTGACATGTGTGAAATCCCATGCCTTGGCAAACGACTCGAACTCTTTTGATCTGTATTGGGGGCCATTGTCTGAGACTAAAGTCTCTACCATGCCATGCCTGGCAAAGGCTGCCTTTAGCTTGTAGATCACAGCAGCAGATGTGGTGCTGTGAAGCTTGTCCAATTCAAAAAATCTGCTGCAGTAATCAACAGTCGTATTGTTCCACGGAAGCTCAACGTAAACTCGAGAAACAGCACCTCATCTTCCGATTAGGCACTCTGCAGCCTTCCGGACTCAATATCGAGTTCAACAATTTCAGATCATAACCTCGGCCCCTATTTCATTTTTTCTTGTAATTTTTCCACTCCTTTCCCCCCCCCCCTTTCCTTTTGTTTCTCTCTCACACCTGGCAGCTAGCTCTTGCCCTGCCAGTACACTTTACACCTAATCTCAGCCTATTACCATCTCGTCTAGCTTCTAATCTCTTTTACTTCTTTTGTTTCTTTTATTCTTTTGTCCGATCGCAGCCCTGCCTTCGATCTAGTTTCTTTTCTTTCCAGTTTTGAAGAAGGGTTCGACCCAAAACGTCAACTCAAATTTCTCTCCACGGATGTTGCCTGACCTGCTGAGTTTTTCCAGCATTTTCTGTTGTCATTTCGGATTTCCAACATCTGCAGTATTTTGCTATCGTCACTATGTAGTCCTCGTTGTTCCATGTGAACAGATCCGTTGCCGCGACCTGCCAGGGCCTGTCTGGGATACGGCTGTTTGACATTTGATGGGTAGCGTTCTAGACAAATGGAACATTTTCCAGCAATGTGCTCAATGTGTTTGCACATTCCGGGCCAAAACATAATGTCACGTGCTCTTTGTTTGCATTTTTCCATGCCCATATGTCCAGCATGAATTTTTGTCAACATCTCTTCTCTGAGACTGGTAGGAATGATGATTTTCTCCCCTTTGAAGATGATTCTGTTGACTTGTGACAGTCGTCTCTGTGGTTCCAGAATTCAGATATGCTCTGAGAGCATTTCCTCCTTTCCTCAGGCCATCCTTCATGTATGACTTTGCTCAGCAGTGTGAGTTGTGCATCCTTCTCTGTTCCTGCTCGGATCTCCTTCAGTTTTGAGTCACTCACAGGTAAGCTGTTGTACACCATGTGCACCTGCACAGCCATGCCTTCACTGAGGCTGCTGTCCTGCTGGCTAAGAGACTTTCTGGAGAGCGTGTCTGCGACAGGAATGTCTTTGCCTGGACGGTGAATGATTGTGAAGTCGTACTTCTGTAGCTGAAGGTTCATTCTCTGTAGCCTTGGTGGGGCTGCGGCTAGTGGTTTCCTCATGATTGACTCGAGGGGCTTGTGGTCGGATTCCACAATGACTTGTCGGCCATAGATGTACTGGTGGAAACGCTTACATCCAAACAGAATTGCATATAGCTTTCTCAATTTGAGCATAGTTGATTTCACTGTCTGAGAGATCTGGAAGCGTAGCCGATGGGCTTTCCTTCTTGCAGTAATACTGCGCCTAGTCCGTACTTTGATGCGTCCACTTGTAGTCTGAGCTCTTTGTTGGGGTCGAAGTAGGCAAGAACTGGTCCTGGTTCTCTGGTGATTAGGTCTTTCATTTTCTGAAATGCTGTGTCATGTTGTTTGTCCCACAGGAACTCATTGGATTGTTTGAGCAACTGACGCATGGGTGCGTTGATTTCGGAGAGGCTCGGGGCAAACTTGGCTAAGTAGTTAACCATGCCTAGTACTGTCTCTAGCTCTGCGCGGTTCTTCGGCGGCTCCATCTTCTTGATGGCGGAGATTTTCTCTGGATCTGGCTTAATGCCATCAGTTGAGAGGCGATGCCCAAAATAACTGATCTCAGTGGATCCGATTATGCTTTTCTTGGGGTTGAGCCAGATACCTTTCTCCCGTGATCTTTGTAGTATTGCACGGAGGTTCCTGTCATGTTCCTCTCTATTCCTGCCATAGATGAGGATGTCATCTACAATTTGCGACTACTCCATCGAGGCCTTCATAGGTTTCATCGATCTTCCGCTGGAATTCATCCTGAGCTGGGATAAAACCAAATGGTAAACGCAGAAATTGGTAGCGTCCAAATGGTGTGTTGAACGTTGTTAGCTTAGATGACTCTTCTGTGAGCTTGATAGTCCAGTATCCTGATCGTGCGTCCATTACACTGAAGTAACGTGCTCCCACTAGCTTGGGTGTGATGTCATCTAACGTTGGTAGAGGGTAGTGAGGGTGTTTGATAGCCTTGTTCAAATCTCTGGGGTCGAGACAGATTCTGAGCTTGCCTGTACGTGGTTTCTCCACCACTACTAACGCGTTGACCCACTCTGTCGGTTCTGTTTCCTGGACGATGATTTCTCTATTCTCCATGCTCTGCAGCTCCTCCTTCAGGCGACTATGTACAGGGGTTGCTGCTGGGTCATGGTGAATAGTGCATTCACCTGGGAATAGTCCAATTCCTTTGAAAACGTCAGCAAACTCCTCCATGACTGTCTGCCTCTCAACTGGTGCTATCATTGACAGCACCAGCTTGATGAGGTCCATGTCTAAACATGCCTTTAGACCTAACACTGGAGGTGCTTGAGTGTCAACAATGTAAAAGTCCAACATCATGTCGCTTTCTTTGTACTTGCATTTCATCACGCATGTGCCTTTTACAATGAGCTGCTCACCCCCATAGCTGGTCAGTCTGCGTGAGGTGGGCTGTAGCTCACACTCATCCTTCAAGCTGTGATACTCACTCAGAGAAATTACATTAACCTGAGCTCCAGTGTCTAGTTTAAACCTAAGCTCTGTGCTCTGTTTTCCTATCTCAATATCGGCAAAGGCTTGCTCAGTCTCTGAAATCTGTTTTTTCTGTGACACAGAATCAATAAACAGTTCCTCTGCATTTGACTCTCTATCTGGCATTCGGCTGTCACTTACTGTGTGTACTGCTTTCCAAAAACAGTCCTGCAAACTTTAGCAAAGTGGTTCCATTTACCACATTTAGCACATTGCCTTCCTTTGGCAGGTCATTGCTCCTTTTCGCCATGCACCTTGTTTCCACAATATCCACAGTTTTTGAAGGGTTTTATGTCTGTGGCGCTCATTTTAAAACTCTGTTCTTTCTGTTCTGAAACACGCTCTCTGGGCGGTGTTCTTTGGTGTGTGTCTATTAACTGCGTGCACTGTCTGTTCACATGAGCTGCTCGTGGTGCCGGTTATGGTTTTCAACTGTGCTTGGGCTATCTCGTGTGATCTAGCTATGTCCATAGCTTTGTCCCGCTTTAGCCCAGGCGCAACATTCAAAAGTTTCTCTCTCACTTTAGCTGAATGTATTCCAAACACGATGCGATCTCTGACCATCTCATCTTTTTCGACATATTCACAGTCTTTTACCAGTAGTTTTAACTCAGTCACGAACTGTTCAAACGACTCACTAGCTCCTTGTACTTTCTCCTGAAACTTGTACCTAGTGAATATCGTATTTGTCTTGGGCATCACATATGCTTCAAAACGGTCAAAATAACTTTTCAGTACCTTTGCTTCATCCGCGGTGAGAGACCATGTGTTAAAAATGTCTCTCCCTTTTTCTCCGATCCACAGGATTAGGTAGCTGCATCTTTCTTCCTCCCCTTTGCTTTTCAGCGGACCCGAGAACATCAACTCCACGTGTTGCCTGAACTTGCGCCATTCTCCACGTAAGTTCAAAGATCCCCAAACCATTTGAGGCAAGGGAGCTCCAACGATGTCCATTTCAAATCCCTGTTCTGACACCATGTCTTGTTTTGCACACTTTGTACAAAACTAATAAATTGCAGGACAACGGAGTATTACAGTTTAACTCTTTATTTAAGCATTAGGTCTGTGATCTTACTCATAACAGCACAATGGGGAAAAACCTGGCATTAGGACCCCTAGCCTGGGTCTTCAAAACAATCGTAGTCCTTACAGATGCCTGCAGGCCAATGACAACTTAGCATGTGATCACGTGTGAATATAATAGGTATTCCTTACAGATGCCTGCGGGCCAATTCAATATGCAAATGTTACGGCTTCACTTTACAAATCATCATTGATGAACGGACTGGCACTAACTTTAGAAAAAAAAGAGTTCTCTGCTTCCTTGACCGTTTCAAATTCAAACTTACAACAGAAAATCTTTTCCAGAGGAACATGGATAGACAAAGTGGTCTCTAACCATTCCCCATCTCTCTGTGCCAATGACGAGCTTGTCAAGTTGCTAAGGAGCAAGGGGCAGAAGAGGACAGTGAATGAAGCACAAGAGTTGGGGAGAAAGGAGATGAAGACAGGCAGAAGCAGAACAGGAGAGTCGGAGAGAGAAAAACTAACGTGAAGACAACAGAGACAGTTAAGAGAGAGAGACCATATTCTCCAACTTCACATACATAACTCAAGGGGAGGCCAACCAGTGTGTGTATATGTGTACATAGATCCCACATATAGCAGATGGGGAGTCCAGACCTAGTGTCGTCTTCATGTGAAGTGAGGTTAGAGCATGGAGGATAATTGTACCAGCGCATGCAGACTCTGTCTTCATTTTAAAGCCATACATTCTGTCTTTACTTTTATATTTCCATATACGGTAATATTTATATACACGTACACACAAAATCAGAAAAGGATCATTTGAAAAGGATTAAAAAGAGTTCGATGTTTTGTTTTGATTTATTTTGTGCCCATGGAATATTGCATTGAGTTCAATATTGGCTCACGCCTGGACCCTCAGTACAGCCGTGTGCATTGTTCAATTTCTGTGTAGCTCCTCCTAAACATTCCAAAGATATGATCACACTAAATGACTAGCTAACGCTTTAAGGTTTCATTATTTCTGATGGAGCTGACACAACATGAATGAAACTGGATTTACCGAGTTAATAGTTTAATCCAACAGCACCTTCCCACCCCTTGGGCCATGACTCATCTCAGTAAATGAATTGAGTGTGTGTGTGTGTGTGTGTGGCTGAATAAAGCTAGTCACACACATTGAACACTTTTCTTGAGGTTTGGAGCATCACTACACATGCACAGATTTGGGTGCATGTGCATCAGTGCTCTGAATTTCAGAGGAAACAGGAGTGCCAGATATTATAACCCAGCAGCGTGTTCATATCTTTGGACTGAGGCAGGCAGCATTCTTTAATGTCTTTTCACCTATCTAACATTGCCAACTCTCCAGGAATTGAAGATTGATCTCATGGCAAAGCGGGAGATTTTCCAATAATCCGCCCGCGGCACTCCAGGTGGGGTCACTTAAAATGACTGCTTCATTTATTAGCAGGAAAATAGCATGACAGCATGAAAAACGAACTATTTATTCCTGACTGACGTTATGCTCATTATCCTTTGCTGGCAGTGTTTGGTTGTGCCCTATTATAAGTGGACAAATCTTTGCCCTGTTTAATCTGTGCTGATGGAATAGGAAGAAAGATAATGGGGGAGAAATTCAGTTGTTAGCGCCACCCGTTAGCGCCTTAAGAGGGCGATAAGTGGGGCGCGATGTGGCTAGCGCCCGGGCGCTGTGAGACCTGCGCCTCTCATGAAATTGAGCGGACATTTAGCGGCGGCGCAAAACCGCAACGCCTGCTCAGCTGCGCGCGCAGCTCCTGACGTCATTTCATGGTGCAACGCCCTTGGGGCGCCCCGAACCGGAACTTCAATGGTGCCCCCTCCTTTCCGCCTGCCGCTCCCAGCGACTGGAACAGTTCCCAGTCGCTGTGGGGCTGGGGGGGCGCTATTTAAAGGGGGCTCTTCCTGTCTTCTTAGTGGTAGCCATTTTTGGACCACTCCTTCTGTGAGAGAGAGAGAGATTTGCAGAGAGACAAAGGGAGAGAGCTTTCTGCATTGAGTCAGCACTCGCAGAGCTACTTCTGGCTTCGGCCCAGAACTTTGTAGTTGGTTTGATTTTTCACTGGCATAACCTTGAGTGGCCACATACTATGGGGGCTGCAATGGGTGGAAATGTTGGGTATCTCCATTGCATTGAGACACACCGAGAGAGAGTGCCAATCATGGCCAGACGGAGGAGGGCCAACAGGCATCGGCACAAGAGGCCTTACCCTCCCAGGGTATTCCGCCAACAGTTCTCATACCTCAACATATCTGAGGAGCAGTGTTTTTGGAGGCTTCGATTCAGCAGGGAGGTGGTCACTGAGCTCTGCCACCTGCTTCAGCCAGATCTGCAGCCTCAACTGAGGAGCAGGACATCTGTCGGCGGCAGTGAAGGTGACAGTGGCTCTCAACTTCTATGCCACCGGCTCCTTCCAATTCGCTACTGGGGACATTGCCAATGTCTCCCAGTTTGCGGTGCATTGCTGCATCCGCCAAGTCACGAATGCCCTCTTTAAAAGGAGACGTCAGTACATTTCCTTCCCCTGGACAAGCAGCAAGAGCACGCAATGGGATTTGCAAGGATAGCAGGCTTCCCCATGGTCCAGAGCGCCATTGACTGCACACATGTGGCTTTGCAGGCGCCACAAGAGAATGCCGAGGATTACCGCAACCGGAAGGGGTTCCATTCGTTGAACGTCCAGTTGGTGTGTGACCACAGACAGCTGATACTAGCTGTCAATGCCCGCTTTCCAGGCAGCAGCCACGACGCCTTCATCCTGCGTCAGACTTCTGTGGCAGAACTTTGAAGCCCCGGCTCACCCAGGAGGCTGGAGTCTCGGGGACAAGGGCTATCCTCTGTGCACCTGCCTGATGACCCCGCTCCGTGCGCCCAGCACCCCTGCTGAAGAACGATACAATGAGAGCCATCAAGCGACCAGGAATATCATTGAGCACACAATCGGCGTGCTAAAGCAACAGTTCCGCTGTCTGGACCATTCCGGGGAGCCCTTCAGTACTCACCTGAGCGAGTCTCCCATTTCATTTTAGTGTGCTGCATGCTGCATAACCTGGCAATCCTCAGGACTCATGCCACTGGAGCACCAGCAGAGGAGGAGAAGGATAGCCAGGATGGGAGGGAGGCACAAAGTGCAAGGGCCGTCCGTCAGCAGCTTATTGCAAGTCGGTTCTAGGCCCCCTCTGAGTGAATGGCTTATGCCATTGAAAGAACATGAATGGAACCGTTCTGCAACCCCTGAGCCGGTCAAGGCAACAAATAGTTCAAAGAGCAAACTGTGTGCCCTTTCCGCATGACAAAGTAATAGATAGAAACCCCCAAAAAAGCAGTCAGACACATAACTGGCTCTCACAACCTGGAGACAATGAACAAAAGAGTAAACAAAAAATGACCACGATCCTCGGCCTACAATTAAAAAATTAACAGCATTTTGCCACACCTTCTACTTTTTGCCCTTCGAGGGTGATCTGCTTCGCTTGCGAGATTGGCCCCTTCCCACCCTGCAGCTCCTCCGCAATGGGACCCCAGTGGCTGCAGCAAGGCTGGGGGAAGGCTGCTGAGTATCAGAAACGGAGTCGGCAGATGCCCTTGAGGTACGGCCTGGACCAGCTCTGGGCCTGGAGGGCCCGGCTGCTGACTGCTCCAACTCTGCATGGGCGGCAGCAGTCTGTCCTACAGGTGGTGGCAGCTGCAGTGGAGAAGTGACAGTGTTGGCACAGGAATGCTGCCATCCTGACAGAGGACAGCAACTCCCTGGTCGGACGACACACTGGCACTCCCACGGGGCAGCACTGCAGCATGCGGAGCAATCTGCTGAAGCACAGATTGCTGGCCTGCTGCGGCGTGGCGAGGGCACCGGCGATTCGTGCCCGATCCAGCGAGGGTGGCAGCAGTCAGTGCTCGTGTGGCTTAAATCTGCGCCTGCATCAGACCAGCCACTGACTGCATTGCACCACTAAGCACTTGCGTGGAAGCCGCCTGTGCTGCGCCGAAGGCCTGCAGACTCCTTGCCAGTGCTGCGCCGAAGTCCTGCAGACTCCTTGCCAGTGCTGCGCCGAAGTCCTGCAGACTCCTTGCCAGTGCTGCGCCGAAGTCCTGCAGACTCCTTGCCTGTGCTGCGCCAAAGTCCTGGACAGACTCCTTGCCAGTGACTCAATGGATTCGGGCATCCTTGCCACTGCAGCCATGAGCTCAGTGTGCCTCTGCTCCGCCTGGGCGCCCATTTCAGCGAGGAGCTGCACCTCTTCTGCGCTCACTGTAGCAGGACTGGAGGCCAGACTCTCCCTCCGGGGAGAAGGCCGCCGAGCTTCCCTACCCCCCCCCCCGCGTTGCTGCAGGCCGCTGGCCAGCCCCGGAGCTTCACCCTCCTCAGACCCTTCCCCCCCTGCTCCCCTCCAGGGAAGATGTGTCCCCCATTATGGCCATGGGCTGCCTCAGCTGAGGGTGGCACTGATGGTCTGGCTTCCCCTTCCTCCTTGCCTTCAGAATCACTCACAGTGGCAGCTTGAGGGCCCGCCTCCTCACCTGGCGAATCAGCATTTGAAAGCAGGGAGGTACAGAGTTGCTTTAGCGTGAGGACAGGGCGGCAACGAGGGAGGCATGAGTGCTGCAATGCATTGTATTGGTTCGATAGTGGCAAAGGATGCTGGTGTGAGGCACAAGTGGAAGGAGAGAGGTCAAAAAGGTGATGACCTTACCATTGCTGTCCAGAACGGGGTCGGCATCTCCCGTGGCGATGGGGCCAATCATCCGGCCTGCCATAATCTGCTGGACTTGCTGCTCCAGATCGCTGAGGTCTTGAAGGTGAGGCCGGCCTCCCCCAGTCCGTTGCTGCTGCCTCCTGTTATGGGCCAGCTTGCCCTGCAAGAGAAAGGACGGGCTCTGAGTACAGTGTGAAGCCCTGATCTTGGCTGCACTGCCTCCCATGGTTGATTAGCCCTTACAGTGTGTAGCCCTGATCTTGGCTGCACTGCCTCCCATGGTCAATTAGCCCTTACAGTGTGTAAAGTGCTGAATGTGCGTGTGAGTTTCATGAAAGGCCCATAGGTGTTGGATGAGGGCTGGGCATTGGGGCTTTCAGGACCCTTTGGCCATAAAGTGAGGTCGACATGCAGGGATGAAGAGGATTCTGAAAAGGGCACTCACCCTGACGACCCGAGTGAGGTCGTTCAACTTCTTCCTGCATTGCACAAGGGTCCTAGGCACCATGCTGTTGGAGGTCACTCTGTGAGCTACCTCCCTCCAAGCTTTGCGATAGTCGTTGGGCAGCAGCCTCCTGCCACTGTCCGGAAAGAGGATAGATCGCCTGCGCGCCACTGCGCCAACCAGAACCTCCAGGGCCCCCTCACTGAACCACTGCGCTCACTCCCTGGCCCTCTCCATGGTCCTAGGTGTTAGAATGTGGTAGCAGGTCTGTCCAGGCCGAGAATCAGGGCTCCGATGCGCAGGGTGTGGCTGCAATCCAAGATCGAACCTCCCCTTTAAGAGCTGACCGGCGCCAGCGTGTCTGCGTGCAATCGCTAACTGGCCGCACCTGCGCTGCACCCGCCCTCGGTGGTAGCGTCTCGCTTCTCCGGCTTAGCGCCTTAAGACAGTTGTGCAGCGCCTGTTTTAGTGCTCCAAGCACCTCCTGGGGCGAAGCAGGTCAATTTAGCAGTAGGTGGCGATAATTTGCGCCGGGTGCTAAATTTCGCGCCCGCTCGAGTATAACTCCCCAAACGTGGCGATACTGAATTTCTCCCCCAATGAATTTAGTGTTATTTCTGCTCCAAAGTAAATTTTAAGATCAATAAGTTATTTAGTTGACGTGGAAAATATTGTAAGTGCTATTTTGCTTGTGTTTGCTTTTCACTTTGTACATTCTAATTTACTTTAGAGTTGTAGAATTTTTTCCCCTTTCTATGCAGCAAAACGCTCTACTTATGTAGGGCACCCTAGCCAACTGAGAATAGGGCCGAGTCTCGGGGTAACAAGCAAGATAGTCCAGGTACATAATGGTGTAAGTATCAGTCTGTAAAGAAAGTGCTGACATTGCCGCACTCTCCCTGTTTCCAATATTCCAGTCCATAGACTTCATATAACTGGAGAATGAAATGTCATTGAATAATGTCTCCTTGATAACCTATGTTGAATTATTCAAATATCATGCCTACATTGCATTGCTTGCTTACACTTTTATTTTTAAAACCAAGATGTTAGCAGACTTTGTGCTATCTCTGTGGAAAACTTGAATTTACATGTAAGCCACCCCAAACCTCCCAGGGGCATGAGGAATTCGATTCCATCAAAACACCCCTTGTGTCACATGGGATTGCTTCTGCTATCTGTGTAATGTAAATCAAGGAACTACGAGTTTCTCTGACTGTCTAATATGTTGGCTTCCTTATTTCAAACCCTTGAGAACTACCTGAAGCAATGTATGATTTCAAATGTATATTTGGACAATCAGAGTATTATATCTGGAGGAAGTGAATAACGCAGCCCTGAGCCACACCTTTTACACCATTAGTACTGGAAGATTTAGTATATTTTGTCTTGTATATGTATGATTACTGTCACTTCTGCATTCAAACTGCAGAATTAAAGATGAATTATACATTGGAGCAGTTTTGACTCCTTTCAGACTTGTACAGACATTTTTGTAAAATTGACAAACCTGAAGTGGGATTAGAAATGGGAAGAAGCTCCCCTTACAGAATATTATTTACATGGGATAAATTTACAGTAAAGCAGTTGATGTAATGAGAGAACTCCTGACTTCTCTACAAATAGGGTGATTTTTGGGATCCCTGTAAACAGGCCGATAGGGCCTCGGTTGAATGTCTCATTGGAAAGACGGCACTCAGACAATGCAGTGCTCCCTCAGTATTGCACTGAACTGTCAGCCCAGATTAGGAGCTCCCAAGTGCAACCTTCTGACTCCGAGGCAAAAGTGCTCTCTACTGTGCCAAATTGACACTTAATTATTTAAGATTATGTTGAGTAGCTAATAGTTATGGGTAATTAGCACTTTCTCCCAAAATGTATGGAACAAAATATAGATTAAATGTTGTTTTCTATCTTTGCAGCACTGGTACTTGTCCTGTTCTTTGTATAACTTGACCAATCGCAAATGTATATATTTGTGTTGCACAAATTTTGATGACATTAGTTTCTGTATGTATATCATACATATCCACGACAGAAAATTCCACTTCAGTTCGGAGATTTCTTTCCAAGGTTTTGATTGGGATTGTGATAAACTTTTCGAATGCAAGAGGAAGTGGTTGCCATGGCACGGCCCTCTTCCTGTAGTCCCTGTGCCAATTTCATTTCATTTCCTATTATGCAATATTTTGCTTCTACTTTCTGCTGTGTTTGTCCTTGCCAAATATTAACAGATTCCCGCTTGACTTAGTTTGATTGCATTTCACAATTGCAATAGAAATTGTTCCTCAGGAGCAAGGATATGGAGACAACATTTTGGTATAAATCCCAATGGGTTGTATCCTTGCTGCCTTAGCCATCTAACTCGAGATGACTCCTGGCGTGGCAGCTCCATACTAAGCTCCTCTCCTTTGCAATGCTATCAATGGCCATCCAATGCCAATTTTTCCCCATTTCCCCCAATTCCTCTCCTGCACTGATTAAGTTCCCCTGCCCTTAGTAGTGGGTGCATTTTAGCTCAAGCTACAATGTTTAAAATTACCTGTATAGAGCAGATTGCCCACCCCCCCCCCACCCTGCTTGTTCGTGTTTTTACTGTGCTCTTTTCAATGGCTGGACCTCTGCTCAAATGTGATTGTCTGGGCTCCGGGACCTCTGCTCAAATGTGATTGTCTGGGCTCCGGGATTCCTCTGCCATCAGGAGTGTAATGCTCTGCTTGACTGAACATAAGAAATAGGAGCAGGAGTCGGCCATTTGGCCCTTTGCGCCTTCTCTACCATTTAATAAGATCATGGCTGATCTTTAACCTCAACTCCACCTTCCTGCACTATACCCATATCCCTTGATTCCCTTAGTATCCAAAAATCTATCGATATCCGTCTTGAATATTCTGTATTTCTATTTTTCCTACCAAAGTGGATAACTTCACATTTCTCCACATTATATTCCATTTGCCATGTTCTTGCCCAATCACGTAACCTGTCTATATCCCCTTGAAGCCTCTTTGCATCCTCCTAAATGCTTACTTTCCCACCTAACTTTGTATCGGCAGCAAACTTGGATAAATTACACTCGGTCCCCTCATCTAAGTCATTGATATAGATTGTACAGGAGCAAGGATGTCTTGCTACAGTTATACAGGGCCTTGGTGAGACCACACCTGGAGTACTGTGAAATAACAACAGAAAATGCTGGAAAAACTCAGCAGGTCAGGCAACATCCGTGGAGAGAAATTTGAGTTGACGTTTCGGGTCGAAACCCTTCTTCAAAACTGGAAAGAAAATAAAATAGATTGAAGGCAAGACTGCGATCGAACAAAAGAAGAAAAAGACACAATAAAAGGTATTCAAAGCCAGATGAGATGGTAATAGGCCCGTGGAGACAAAAGGCAGCTGAGATAAGGTGTGAAGTGTGCTGGCAGGTAAGAGACAGCTGCCAGGTGAGAGAGAGAAACAAAAGGAAAGGAGGGGGGTGGGGGGGAAGGAAGACCCAAAACAAAGTGGTGGAAAAAATTAGAAGTAAAAAAGTAATAGGGGCCGAGGTTATGATCTGAAATTGTTGAACTCGATATTGAGTCCGGAAGGCTGCAAAGTGCCTAATTGGAAAATGAGTTGCTGTTCCTCGAGTTTACGTTGAGCTTCCGTGGAACAATGCAAGAGGCCAAGGACGGTGAGGTCCAAGTGGGAATGGAGCGGTGAATTAAAATGACAGGCGACCGGAAGCTCGGGGTCACCCTTGCGGACTGAACGGAGGTGTTCCGCAAAGCGGTCACCCAATCTGCGTTTGGTCTCCCCAATGTAGAGGAGACCGCATCGTGAGCAGCGAATACAGTATACTAGATTGCAAGAAGTACAAGTAAATCGCTGTTTCACCTGGAAGGGGTGTTTGGGGCCCTGGACAGTGGGAAGGGGGGAGGTATAGGGGCAGGTGTTACATCTCCCGCGCTTGCACGGGAAGGTGCCAGGCGAAGGGGAAGGGCTGTTTGGGGTGATAGAGGAGTGGACTAGGGTGTCTCGGAGGGAGCGGTCCCTACAGAATGCTGAAAGGGGAGGGGAGGGGAGGGGAAGATGTGTTTGGTGGTGGGATCACTTTGGAGGTAGCAGAAATGGCGGAGGATGATCCGTTGAATGTGGAGGCTGGTGGGGTGAAAGGTGAGGACAAGGGGAACCCTATCGTGGTTCCGGGAGGGAGGGGCAGGGGTGAGGGCAGAAGTGCGGGAGATAGAACGGACACGGTCGAGGGCCGTGTCGACCACGGTAGAGGGGAATCCTCGGTTGCGGAAAAAGGAAGACATGTCGGAAGCACTGGTGTGGAAGGTGGCATCGTCGGAGCAGATACGGCGGAGACGGAGAAACTGGGAGAATGGAATAGAGTCTTTACAGGAGGCGGGGTGTGATGCGTGATCGATTCTAATAAAAGGCTGAGTAGAGTTCAGAACGACAGGCTTTTATTAACTACTGAATGCAACTACAAACAGATCAGGACTATGCCTCTAGTGGACGACCGAATGGCAGAGAGCTGCCGTGCGGCCGTCCTTATACCAGGCAGCCAAGGGCGGAGTCAGCTGAGGCATAGTCAGGTATAACAGTGAAACAAGAGTGAACGACAACAACAATAACAACAACAGTGAACGACAGTGGTTTACCACATTCACCCCTCGTTTAAAATTAAGTCCGGCGGGGTGAAGTGTATCAAAAGTTCGAGTAGGTGAGTCTGTCGGGCGGCCTCGTTTGCCGTCGAGATCTTCGTGGCGACGGTTGAGATGGTACAGCTTCCAACGACGCGTCTTGAACGGGATCGAGCACCGGCGTATCGTCCCCTTTGGTGTTGGGTGGGCGAGTGGACTCCGGTGGGTCCTGGGGTCGCGGCATGCCGTCTACTGGGGTGGAATGGACAGGGGTGAGAATTGGGTCTACTGAATTTTGGGCCGTGTCGAAGGGGGTCATGGTGGAGGGCAATGGAGATGGGTCAGTGGACCCCGAGGGTGCCAGATCTCTAATGGAGACTGTATCCTCCCGCCCGTCCGAGTATGCAACGTAGGCGTACTGGGGGTTGGCATGGAGGAGGTGAACCTTCTCTACCAGGGGAGCCATTTTGTGGGACCTTACATGCTTCCTCAGCAGGACGGGCCCTGGGGACGTCAGCCAGTGTGGTAGTGAGGTACCGGATGTGGACCTCCGGGGAAAAACGAACATTCGCTCATGGGGGGTGGCGTTGGTGGCAGTACACAGCAGTGACCGGATGGAGTGGAGCGCATCAGGTAGGACATCCTGCCAACGGGAGGTCGGAAGGCCCCTAGATTTTAAGGCTAGGAGGGCTGCCTTCCAAACCGTCGCGTTCTCTCTTTCAACCTGTCCGTTCCCCCGGGGGTTGTAGCTGGTGGTCCGGCTTGAGGCAACACCTCTCATGACCAGGTACTGACGGAGTTCGTCGCTCATGAAGGACGAGCCCCGGTCGCTATGAATATAGCTGGGAAAACCGAACAAAGCAAAGAGGTTGTGCAGGCATTTAATGACCGTAGCGGTGGTCATGTCCGGGCAGGGGATGGCGAAAGGGAAACGGGAGTACTCATCAACTATGTTGAGGAAGTACACATTACGGTCAGAGGAGGGGAGGGGCCCTTTAAAGTCGACACTCAGGCGCTCAAAGGGGCGGGTGGCCTTGATCAGGTTTGCTCTGTCAGGCATGTAGAAACGTGGCTTGCACTCTGCACAGACTGGGCAGCTCCTGGTCATGGTCCTGACCTCCTCGATGGAGTAAGGCAGGTTGCGGGCCTTGAGGAAATGGAAGAACCTGGTGACTCCCGGGTGGCAGAGGTCGTTGTGGAGGCCCCGTAGTCTGTCGATCTGCGCGTTGGCGCATGTGCCTCGCGATAGAGCATCTGAGGGTTCGTTGAGTTTCCCGGGCCGGTACAAGATGTCGTAATTGTAGGTGGAAAGTTCAATTCTCCACCTCAAAATCTTGTCATTTTTGATTTTGCCCCTCTGCTTATTATTGAACATGAAAGCGACTGAACGTTGGTCAGTAAGCAGGGTAAATCGTTTTCCAGCCAGGTAGTGCCGCCAGTGGCGCACCGCCTCTACAATGGCCTGGGCCTCCTTTTCCACAGAGGAGTGTCTGAGTTCGGAGCCCTGGAGGGTTCGTGAAAAGAAGGCCACGGGTCTTCCCGCCTGGTTAAGGGTAGCGGCCAGGGCAAAGTCGGATGCATCGCTCTCCACCTGGAAGGGGATGGACTCGTTCACCGAGTGCATGGTGGCCTTGGCAATGTCATCTTTTATACGGTGAAAGGCTGAGCGGGCCTCCGCCGTCAGGGGAAAGGAAGTGGACTTGATAAGTGGACGGGCTTTGTCCGCATAATGAGGGACCCAATGGGCGTAATAGGAAAAGAAGCCCAGGCACCTTTTGAGGGCCTTGAGACAGTGGGGCAGGGGAAGTTCCATCAGGGGGCGCATCCGGTCAGGGTCAGGACCGATGACTCCGTGTTCCACCACGCAACCAAGGATAGCGAGGCGGGCTGTGCGGAATATGCACTTTTCCTTGTTGTACGTGAGGTTTAGAAGTTGGGCCGTGCGAAGGAACTTATCAAGGTTGGCGTCATGGTCCTGCAGGTCATGGCCGCAGATGGTCACGTTGTCCAGGTAGGGAAACGTGGCCTGTAACGCATTCTCGTCGACCATCCGGTCCATCTCCCTCTGGAAGACGGATACACCGTTGGTGACGCCGAAAGGAACCCTGAGGAAGTGAAAAAGACGGCCGTTTGCCTCGAAGGCTGTGTACTGGCGGTCCTCAGGGCGGATAGGGATTTGGTGGTATGCTGCCTTGAGGTCAATGGTCGAGAAAACGCGATATTGCGCTCTTATTAACCATGTTGGCTATGCGGGGGAGAGGGTATGCGTCCAACTGGGTGTACTTGTTGATTGTCTGGCTGTAGTCGATGACCAGGCGCTGCTTGTTGCCGGTCTTAACGACTACCACCTGAGCTCGCCAGGGGCTGGTACTATCCTCAATAATCCCCTCCTTCAGGAGCCGCGTCACCTCAGATCTTATAAAGGATCTGTCCCCGGTGCTGTATCGCCTGCTCTTTGTGGCGATAGGCTTGCAGTCGCGGGTGAGGTTAGCGAACAGGGGGGGGGGGGGTGTGATTTTGAGGGTGGAGAGACTACAGGTGGGGCGCGGTGGGCAATTTAAAAACTGCTGGTTGCAGACAGTGAGTGGGGGAAGAGGTCCACCGTATGTCAAGGTGACACTCTTAAAGTGACAATGAAAGTCCAACCCCAGCAGAACGGCAGCGCAGAGATGTGGCAGGACGAAGAGCTTTACATTTTTATAAACGGAGCCCCTCACCGAAAGGGTCACTACGCAGTAGCCGCCGACATCTGCTGAGTGAGATTTTGAGGCCATGGAGATCTGATGGCGCGCTAGCCGGACCGAGAGGGAATAATGCCGTACCGTATCAGGGTGTATGAAGCTCTCCGTGCTCCCGGAATCAAAAAGGCAAGTTGTGGCGCGGCCATTTACCTGGATGTCCATCGTGGACCTGGCTAGCTGATGGGGTCTGGATTGATCCAGCATAATGGAGGCCGCTGTGGAGTCGGGAGCGTCGCTGTAAAACCCCGGTGAGGCGGTGGGTGAGTCGGGGGCCCGTTGGCAAAATGGCGGACAAAATGGCGGCGTCGGAGAAGAAGGACAAAATGGCGGCGCCCATGACGATCCCGATCCCCACGAGGCTGGAGGAAGGCAAGATGGCCGCTCCCACGAATCGCAAGCGGCGCTGCTGGAGGTAGGGGTCTTCTGACTTCTGCAGATGCCAGCGTAGTGTCCCTTCTTACCGCAGGCAGAGCAGACAGCGTTTTTCGCCGGGCAGCGCGCCCTGGGGTGTTTGGTTTGGCCACAGAAATAACATTTCTGGCTCGGGCGGGACATCGCTGCAGCAGTTGGGGCCGGGGCCCGGGGCGGCGCCACGTCCCAAGATGGCGGCGGCCGCGACATCCACGAGGCGGCCGCGCGGTCCGGGGAGTAGGCTTCCATGTTCCGATGGGCTACGTCCAACGAAAGGGTGAGTGAAATCGCCTTCTTCAGGTCGAGCTCGCTACTTTCCAGCAGTCGCTGCCGTGTGTGAGTGGACCGGAGGCCCGCAACGAGGGCGTCCCGGATGAGCTCCTCCGTATGTTCCGTGGCTGATACTTGCTTGCATTCGCAGGCTCGGCCGAGTTCCTTCAGCGCCCGTATGTATGCTTCTGTGGGTTCCCCGGGCTGTTGTTTGCGGGACCCCAGGAGATGTCTTGCGTAAACATAGTTGACCGGGCGTGCATATTGTTCCTTTAAAATGTCGATAGCCCCCTGGTAGCTCGTAGCGTCCCGGATAAGGGCAAAAGCTCGGTGGTTTACTTTCGAATTCAGCACCCTGAGCTTGTCGGCGTCGGTGGCGATGGTCTCGCCGGATGCAGCCAGAAAAGACTCAAAACAGTTCAACCAGTGTGAGAACTTAGCAGTCGAGTCCGGTTCTTGCGGGTCGAGTTGCAGGCACTTGATCTTAAGTATCTGCAGCATCGTTATTTTTTTTTTTGTCAGTAGTTAATAAAATTGATGCGCAATCGATTCTAATAAAAGGCTGAGTAGAGTTCAGAACGACAGGCTTTTATTAACTACTGAATGCAACTACAAACAGATCAGGACTATGCCTCTAGTGGACGACCGAATGGCAGAGAGCTGCCGTGCGGCCGTCCTTATACCAGGCAGCCAAGGGCGGAGTCAGCTGAGGCATAGTCAGGTATAACAATGAAACAAGAGTGAACGACAACAACAACAACAACAACAATAGTGAACACAGTGAACGACAGTGGTTTACCACAGGGTGGGAGGAAGTGTAGTCCAGGTAGCTGTGGGAGTCAGTGGGCTTGTAGTGAATATTGGTCGATGACCTATCCCCAGAGATGGAGACGGAGAAGTCGAGGAAGAGAAGGGAAGAGTCAGAGATGGACCATGTGAAGGTGAGGGAAGAGTGGAAATTGGAGGCAAAGTGAATGAAATTGTCTAGTTCAGGGCGAGAGCAGGAAACGGCACCGATACAGTCATCAATGTATCGGAAAAAGAGTTGAGGGAGAGGACCTGAGTAGGACTGGAACAAAGATTGTTCCACATAGCCCACGAAAAGGCAGGCATAGCTAGGACCCATGCGGGTACCCATAGCAACACCTTTGATTTGGAGGAAATGAGTGGAGTTAAAGGAGAAGTTGTTCAATGTGAGAACAAGTTCAGCCAGGTGGAGGAGGGTGGTGGCGGATGGGGACTGGACGGGCCTCTGTTCAAGGAAGAAGCGGAGCGCCCTCAGGCCATCCTGGTGGGGGATGGAGGTGTAGAGGGATTGTACGTCCATGGTGAAAAGGAAGCGGCTGGGGCCAGGAAACTGGAAACTGTTAAAGTGGCGGAGGGCGTCCGAAGAGTCGCGGATGTAGGTGGGAAGAGACTGGATAAGGGGAGAAAAGATAGAGTCGAGATAGGAAGAGATAAGTTCCGTGGGGCAAGAACAGGCTGAAACGATGGGTCTACCAGGGCAGTCTTGTTTGTGGATCTTGGGAAGGAGGTAGAAGCGGGCTCTGCGGGGTTGGGGAACTATGAGGTTGGTGGCAGCGGGGGGGGGGGGGGGAAGATCTCCAGAGGAGATGAGGTCAGTGACAGCCTTGGAAATGGTGGTTTGATGTTCGGTAGTGGGGTCATGGTCCAGGTGCTCGGACCTCACCGTCCTTGGCCTCTTGTATTGTTGCACGGAAGCTCAACGTAAACTCGAGGAACAGCAACTCATCTTCCGATTAAGCACTTTGCAGCCTTCCAGACTCAATATCGAGTTCAACAATTTCAGATCATAACCTCAGCCCCTATTACTTTTTTACTTATAATTTTTTCCACCCCTTTGTTTTGGGTCCTCCTTCCGCCCCCCCCCTCCCCCTCCGATTAGGCACTCGGCAGCCTTCCGGACTCAATATCGAGTTCAACAATTTCAGATCATAACCTCGGCCCCTATTTCATTTTTTCTTGTAATTTTTCCACTCCTTTCCCCCCCCTTTCCTTTTGTTTCTCTCTCACACCTGGCAGCTAGCTCTTGCCCTGCCAGTACACTTTACACCTAATCTCAGCCTATTACCATCTCGTCTAGCTTTTAATCTCTTTTACTTCTTTTGTTTCTTTTATCCGATCGCAGCCCTGCCTTCGATCTAGTTTCTTTTCTTTCCAGTTTTGAAGAAGGGTTCGACCCGAAACGTCAACTCAAATTTCTCTCCACGGATGTTGCCTGACCTGCTGAGTTTTTCCAGCATTTTCTGTTGTTATTTCGGATTTCCAGCATCTGCAGTATTTTGCTATCGTCCTGGAGTACTGTGTACAGTTTTGGTCTCCTTATCTAAGAAAGGATATACTTGCCGTAGAGGGAGTGCAACGAAGGTTCACCAGACTGATTCCTGGGATGGCAGGACAGCCGTATGAGGAGAAATTGGGTTGACTAGGCCTGTATTCACTAGAGTTTAGAAGAATAAGAGGGAATCTCATTGAAATGTATAAAATTCTGACAGGGTTAGACAGACTGGATGCAGGGAGGATGTTTCCCTTGGCTGGGGGGTCTAGAACGAGGGGTCACAGTCTCAGGATATGGGGTAGGACATTCAAGACTGAGATGAGGAGAAATTTCTTCACTCAGAGGGTGGTGAACCTGTGGAATTCTCTACCACAGAAAGCTGTGGAGGCCAAGTCACTGAATATATTTAAGGAGATAGATAGATTTCTAGACATAAAAGGCATCAAAGGGTATGGGGAGAGAGCAGGAATATGGTATTGAGATAGAGGATCAGCCATGATCATATTGAATGGCAGAGCAGGCTCGAAGGTCTGAATGGCCTACTCCTGCTCTTATTTTTCCATGTTTCTAAATAGCTGAGGGCCAAGCACTGTTCCTTGCTGTACCCCACTAGTTACAACCTGCCAACCTGAAAATGACACGTTTATTCCTACTCTCTGTTTTCTGTCCACTAACCAATCCTCAAGCCATGCTAGTATATTACCCCCAATCCCATGAGCCCTAATTTTGTGTAATAACCTCTTGTGTGGCACCTTGTCGAATGCTTTTTGAAAATCCAGATACACTTTATCTACTGGTTCCCCCTTATCGACCTAGTTACAACCTCAAAAATCTTAGATTTGTCAAACACGTTCGCCCTTTCATAAATCCGTGTTGGCCCAATCATATTATGATTTTCTAAGTGCCCTGCTACCATGCATTTTCCCTACTACTGATTTCAGGCTAACTGGTCTATAGTTCCCCATTTTCTCTCCCTCCTTTCTTGACTAACAAGGTTATATTTGCTACCTTCCAATCATGGGACAGTTCTACAATCTAGGGAATTCTGGAAAATCAAAACCAATGCATCCACAATCTCTGCAGCCACCTCTTTTAAAACCCTAGGATGTAGGCCATCATGGCCAGGGGATTTGTCAACTTTTAGTCCCATTCATTTCTCCAGTACTATTTCTTTACTGATATGAATTTCTTTAAGTTCCTCATTCTCACTAGACCCTTGGTTCCCCACTATTTCTGGAATGTTTTGTGTCTTTTACCATGAAGATAGAGGCAAAGTATTTGTTTAATGTACACTGTAAGACTCAGCTGCCGTGACTCTGCTCTGCCACTCAGTTGCTTCAGGTTAAGGTAAACTGTTCCAGCCTACAGTTCCCATCTGCTACCTTTAGGACTGTGCTCCAAGGTATTGCTGGCTTCTCCACTTTTCTCTGCTGCTGTGTTGGATCCTCGGCAGAAATCCACCTTCTCCTGGGCCGAAGTCAGTTTCTCCGCTGGCTTCTGTGCTTTACTGTTGCCACTACTTTCTAGAGCGACTGTATTCTCTGCCGAGCTGCCTCTATTCTAGTACCTGGTCTGCTCCTGTATTCCGCTTCTCTGCAGGGAATGTTTCACTCTACGCTGATCTGTTCCAGCTGTTTGCATTCTGCGGTGGATTCTGCTCCATTGCTGCCGAATGACTTTTGCTTTGCCGATTGCTGACTCCACTCATCTTTCAGAACTCCACCATCGTCCTTCACTGGACTGATTTAGACCGGCTCCTCATGCTCCTACTGCTGCTCCTGATCTTGTGTGCTCTTCACCTCCCTACAACTGTTCCTTGGACCAGCTTCCTCATCTGTACTGATCCCATGGATTTACCTTTCACTGTCCACTGGCTCCCTAGTTTTCACTCAAAATTGCCCCCACGCCTCCGCTGGCATATACTGGATGCGCAGGTGTGTATTACTAACACCGAGGTCACTATACACTTGTGCTGGACCCCTGGGACATCCTCTTCTGGCTCACTCTTGACTCTGCGCCTCCTCGACTCTCTCTTTGCCACTGGACAACCTCCAGCATTGTGCCCGCTGTCTGATACTCTGCCCTTCAAACAACTCCTAGATTCACTCCCAATCCTTAACTGTCTCCAAATCTGTACAAGTCAAATTTATCCCACTGCAGAACTTCAGACTTGAACTTTGGACTCTCTCATATTGTCCTTGATCTCTGTTTATGACCAGGACATGTCTCTCCTAATCTTTGCCATACCTATGTAACTTGAATTATCTCTGTCCATTCATATGCACATTTTGTCTGCCATTCTGGATCCAAGCCTTTTACTTCTATCTCCTATTTTTTTTTACTTCTCTGTCCTTTTTCTCTTATCTCCCAGTCATGCTACCTTTCATTTCTCCCCAGGAGGTACTTTGCACCTCCCCCACCCCCCAATCCACTCTTCATCTGTGCCACTCCTCTGAATCCTCCATGGAAAATCCCACAACTACTGTGTGCCTCTTTTTTCAGATTCTCATAGTCTTACAATACCTCAAATTAAAAATTCTCATCCTTGTGTTTAAATACCTCCATGGCCTTGCCCCTCCCTAAATCTGTAACCTCTTCCAGCTCTACAACACTGAGAACTCTGTTTCTTTGATCCTGGCCTCTTGTGCATTCCTCACTCCCTTCACCCCAGCATTAGTGGCCGAACCTTTAGCTCTGTAGGCCCCATGCTCCAGAATTCCCTCCCAAAACCCCTCCGCCTCTTTACTTCAGTCTTCTCCTTTAAGACCCTCCTTTAAAAGCTACTACTTTGACCAAACTTTTGGATAACCTTCCCAATATCTCTTCCTTTGGCTCAGCGTCCATTTTTGTCTGATTACCGCTCAGGGTCCTTAATCTGTACTTAACAATTCATATAACCCCACCATAAATCAACAATTCATATAACCCCACCATAAATCAACAATTCATATAACCCCACCATAAATCAACAATTCATATAACCCCACCATAAATCAACAATTCATATAACTCCACCATAAATCAGTCAGTACTCAACATTAAGGAATTATTTATTTTGACTGCCATTTCCTTTCATTGTAGGAGTTTCAGTCTCAGATGATAGACTTGGTCTTCAAATTCTTCAGTGTGTGGTGTCCCCTGCAAATATTGGCACACTCCCAGGGGCCCCTGCAAATATTGGCACACTCCCAGGGGCCCCTGCAAATATTGACACACTCCTAGGCAATATTCCCTGTAATTTTAAGACAATGTAATATTGTGCTAGTGCTTATTTAAAGTAAATTGTCATTTCTCTGCATCAAACCTTTCCAATGTGAAAAATCAAGACCCTTTGATTTTTATCATTAAGTTTACTATTTCGCAACTTCCAGGGTTAACTAGTTCACAAGCGACACACCAAACTGACAGATATGTCCTTTCAGTGTTGCAATGTTTCGTGTCAAACTAGCCTATTGAAATATTACTTTCTTTGGTCATTTACTATGGACATCTGTTTTAAAAACAAAAAAAAAAGCAGCTTCTCTGAAAGCAGTTGTAGTTTGTCATGCAGTGTGCAGGGTGAGATTGAAGTGAGAAGGGAAAAAGAGAGGGCAAGGTATAAAGAAACCTTTCGACGCGACTCCTCCAGTGTTTTCACTCACCGTGGCAGTGACTCGCGCTCTGCCGGTCAGCTCCTCCAGTGGGGAATGGATGTATAGGTGGCCTCGGCCTCCTCGGGTCAGTGCCTGCTGGCTTGTGTTGTGTGTGACCTGCTCCTGCAAGGAAGGAGGGAATGTGCTCGTTTTAACCGAGAGCTGTTTTGAGAATGTGCCTGTCCGGGTAGAATAGTGCAGATATTGTGCACAAGATGAGAGGTGTGGGGAAGTGAGGGTTGCAATAGTGCCGAGAGTAGGAGGTGGAGATGGTGTGAGGAGGTGGTGAAGTGTGCCGATTGCAGGAAAGTGAAGGGAAGTGGGGGAGGGGTGTGTTGTGAGTCGTGCAGGTGTGAGCACAGTGTAATTGAGGCGAGAGGGAAGACAACCTCTTGACATTAAAGGTCATAAAGACTTCTTTCGGCATTGCAGCCAGGTCCCGGGAACAATACTCCTCGCATTCACCCCCAGACACCTCTTCCCTCTGTCTTCGGAGGCGTTGTCCGCAGGGCTTTCTGTCCCGTGGGCGGATCAGCATTTACCTCCTTCTGCCAACTGCCTGCACAAAGGCCTCCAAAGCTGCGATAGAGAATCTGGTCACTCTCTCTGGACCTCTTGCAACCATGCCTGTCAGCTTCCAGCATTTCCTGCTTCCTGAAACCACAGTGCACCACCCCTTTAATAGGGGCAAGCTCCCTTCAAGTGGCATCAGTGACACCCAATTTCCTGCCCTCCCCCTGATAGCACACAGGGTGTGGCGCTATTTTCAGGCACGATCAAATTTCTAGGCCATGATATATTGCCAATAGCTGATTTACAGCCACACTAAAAGTGACAATAGGAATAGGAGGAGGCCATTCAGCCTCTCCCGCCATTCTGTTAGACTATGGCTTATCTGTACCACAACTCCATTTACCCATCTTTGCTCCACATCCCTTGATACCCTCACCTAACAAAAATCTATTGATCTTGTTCTTTCGACTGACCCAGCATCATAACCTTTTTTTTTTAGGGGGGGTGGGGGGAAGCAGGGGGGATGAGGAGGGAGAGAGAGAGAGGGAGAGTTCCAGATTCCCACTACCCATTGTGTGAAAAAGTGCTTCCTGATTTCACTCCTAAATAGCCCAGCTGTAATTTTACGATTAGGCTCTCTTGTTCTCGATTCCCGCAACTGTGGAAACAGTATCTACCCTTTCAATTCCCTTTATCATTTTAAACACAACAATTTAAAACACCAAAAACATTTATTGCTATGCAACCGTCACGCTTTCACATTCTGTGAAATGGAATGTCCGTGACCGACTTCTTTTGATGGCAATACCTTAAGATAATGATCCAAAATTAATTCAAAAGGCATTCTTAACAATTGAAATGAATGAATCTGCAATATCCCATTGTTTACTATGATGAAAAGCCTCCATGTGCTTAATATACATTTATATTAAACTAAACTGGTTTAGTGAAATCCTCTTATTGAATGGCGTAAAATGGTGTCCTTTTCACCTCACAGGGCTATAGTTAGAATTTAATATCCATCGATAATCCCTTAGTTGTAGGTACTCAGTGCCAGCCTTGGCTCAATGGTACACTCCCACCTCTTGAGTTAGAAGGTCAGGAGTTCAAGCCCTACTCCAGAGACTTGAGCACATAATCTGGGCTGACACTGCAGTGTCCGAAGACATTAAACAGAGGCCCCAACTGCCCTCTCGGCTGGACATAAAAGATTCCATGACACTAATCAAAGAAGAGCAGAGGGTTCTTCCAGTGTCCTGGCCAACATTTAGCCCCCAAACACAGATTAACTGGTCATTCATCTCATTACTGTTTGTGGGACCTTGTTGTACACAAATTGGCTGCCACGTTTGCCTGTAGTACAACAGCGACTACAATTTCAAAAGTACTTCAATGGCTGTTGCGCACTTTGGGACATTGTAAGGACATGAAAGGCACTATATAAAGCAAGTCTTTCTTACTAATTAAAAACTGAAAGTCATCCACGTAGTGAGGCTTCAAACTTGCTGGCAATGCAGTGAAAGTGGAAAAGCTCAGCTGTACTGGTTGTTGGCGTACAGTGAAACGCCCAGGTGCATTCCTGGAATATTCACCAGAGCTCCACTGCCGTCTATTGCATGGAGCTTTGTCTACAAATAAACACTTCGTGCACCCTGACAATCACAGGCTAATGTCCCCACACAGCAGTACTGAGAAGAAGCGGGGGATATCTGCATTCATTGTCACTTCGGCACAGTCACAACACTCTTGCCTCCGAGTAGAAAGTTGTGGGTTCAAGCCCTACTCGGACTTGAGCACATAATCTAGACTGACACTTCAGTGCAACAAAGCAATGCTGCATTATCTGTAGTGGCCTCCTTTGGATGAGGTGTCGAACCGAGGCCCCAAGAGGACATAAAAGATTTGATGACACTACTCGAAGAAGAGCAGTGGAATGCTTCTGGTGTCCTGGCCAACATTTCTCCCTCAAATAAATCCACTCAAAACCAATGATCTGGTCATTCATCTCATAGCGATTTGTGGGACCTGGTTTGCGTTTGCCTGCATAACTACATTTCAACAGTAACTATAGTAATAAGTGCAAATAATGCACCTTGGCACTTAGGCCAGCAAATAGTTGTAAATTGAAGTGGACAGTGCCAGTTAATGATATGTTAATATATGTAATGATATGATATGTAGAGGTACCTACACAGTAGGATTGCCATTGTGAGGCTCTGCTGCTGAGGAGTCTGGATAGATGCAAACACAGAAAACTCTGAAATATCGCTATATTCAATTCAATTCAAATCGCTTTATTGGCATGACAAGTTACATCTTATGTTGCCAAAGCATCGAAAAACATTCATGTTTGTTCACAAAAATACAGATCTATCCATACAGTGTATAAACAGATATATCCGAGTGTATAAATATACTTTCATATAATTTATATATACTCTTATCTTATCTTTAGTGGTTGTCCCTCTGTTTATGGCAAGCTGTAACATAGTGTGCCGCTAGTGTTATACAATTTCTCTCTTCCCTTAGTAGGTATGGGAGTTTTTGGTCGTCATTCAAATTTCTGAAATCCGGGCATATTTTTGTGAATTTTGGGTAGAAATTCTCCCTTATGCCCTGATATTTTCTACAAGCTGTGAGGAAGTGCATCTCTGTCTCCACCACTCCCTGACTGCAGTGAGAGCATATCCTGTCCTCTCTTGGTAGCCGGGTCTGTCTGTGTCTACCTTTTTCGATCGCCAGGTTATGTTCACTAAGTCTGTACATTGTCAAAGTTTTTCTCAGTTTGCTATCCTTTACCATGGTCAGGTAATCAGCCATGTTGTATTGTCTGTTTAGGGCCAAGTAGCAATTGAGTTTGCTTTGGGTTTTTGTTGTTTCTGCCCAATATGACAGATATTTTTCCTTTTGCTTAGCGACGATTGTGTTGGGTCGAATTCTTTGTGTTACGCTGTCACTGTCCTGGGGCTGGTTATTGTTAGTAGTGTTAGTAGTTACTTCACTGAGTCCCAAGACTAGTTGACTGAGGGTATTCTTCTTTATGGTCCTCTCTTGGCATTTCAGGGCTTCGTAATGATAGCATTGGGGGTTTACATAACCCTGCCCCCATGCAAAATACCAGTCCCTCCGAGCTTCTTGCATGTACGTCAGTAAAGGGCTGGCGTAGATTTACACCCAGGCATTTAGGCGCAGCACAGCCCGAAGTCACTTGGTAGTGGCGCAAGCGAGATCCTTGGAGTTTGAAAGTGTTTTCCGTTGCTTTTTTAAATAATGTTTTCTTACTGAGACCTGCACTGTACTTAACCAAAGTACTGACAATCTCAGTGCACCTGAAACCCTCCCCCATACGTTCAGAAGGACTAAGCAGCTGGCATACCCCTGCTCTACAAAATAATGGAAGAGGAGCAGCAGAAACGCGATGCTTTGAGATTGAAACGCCATAACAGAAGACAGCAGCCCACTCACTTTACCTCTATTGGTGGCACTGCATTAGCATTTGCTTTACACGGTTTTTATCATCCGATGTAGGCAAATGAGCTCTACTGGAAATTTGGGTGTAAATTCCTGTCGGCAAGATTGCATAGAAACCGACTTAAATGTCAGTGTAACCTCTGTAACTGCGATCCAGGAAACTCAGCCAATATATTTTCAAAGCAGCTGATTGCATCACTGCTTCTGTAGTTATTGCCCTAGCTGTCAATTCAGCTATTATTGTAATTGGTTACTTCAAATCTTTGGCTGCTACTTAATACGTTTATACATTAAGCACTTCTATAGCTGGGGTCACGAAACTGATACCCGTGTGCCAACTCTTCACATGCATACTTTGCCAAGACCAGAAGGCAGAATTGCAGATACAGTAAGGGTTTGAGATAAAGCAGCCGGTTTTAGCACTATAAGTGTAAGGAGATGTTGCGTTTAGAAAGAAAAAAAAATTGGTCTACCATAAGCCAATGTAGGTTGTGTAGAGCAGCGAGCTGAATTTTTAGCACGATCACTTTAGAGTTCCTACATAATGGTTAAAAACATACAGCAAAAAATGCATTACAATTAAAGATGGTCAGAAACTTCAAGCTGCCGAACCACTTTTTCTTTCTCAGTAGCTGGGAAATTAGAGATTGGAGATTGATGTGCACGGAGATCACTGCTTACTGAAAGGGACCTGGGCAGTTTTATCAATGCCCCCTGCGTTTAACACTATCCTAAAGACAAATACTAAAATTAATAAAGATTACTTGAATTAAATAACACAAAGGTGAAGTGATTATAGACAATAAAGGGGTAACTTTCTGATTTTCTGCTTCCAGTGGGGGAATGGGAGGGCCAGAAGTGGAATGGGAAACCTGGCCATGTGCTGCGTTCACTTCTCTAACTATTCATTGAGATAGTTGGAGAATCACGTGCAGCTCACAGCTGAATTTCCAATCTGTGCTTTCAGCAGGCGTGGCGCCCAACTGGAAGTGGGAAATCAGAAGAATACCTTTCACTAACAGGGCAAAGACCCACTAATAGATATGTGCAGGTAGCTATTAAATGTAATGTATTTTGGTAAGTGAGGGAGAACAGCAAGGTACAGTTTAAAATGGAGAATGATGGAATTAAAAATGGATATTGAGAAACAAAACTTACAATGCAGCAGGGAATGCTGAATGAAAATACAAAGAATGAATTCTAGAATGCTGTCAGCTTAAAACTAAAAGGTTCGTCAATATAGGATTCATAAAGGCCCTTCATGATCTTCAAGTTGTGTGCAAGCCAGTGATTGGGCAACCCAAGATATATTTTCTAAGAGTCATATCTGCAATTTTAAACTGAAATCAATCTGCTGGAAGATCAAAGTCATAGGAATAAAGATCCTCACTCTGAAGACCGAGTTGATGTAAACACTGAAACTGAGCAAGGAACACTAGGAGAACACTTAGGGTCACTCTTGAGAAACCAAGATATTTGATACAACGAATGGACTACACACACCAAGCTGAATGAGAAACAAAAAGAAATGTTGCCCTTTCCCCTTAGCAACCGCAAAGAATGAATTTTTCCCCATATGCAGATTTTCTTCCCCTCACTCCTCCGCTCTCTCCCTCTCCCCACAGATGTGCAATCAGATTGTGGATATGAGCCTATCTCACCACGTTGTGAGGCTGTGCAGTGGATCTCCAAAGCAATTGCCAAGTTACAGTGAAACCTGCAATTAAGGCCAACATTAATCCAAAGCACCTTTCAGCAACAACAACTATCTACTGTGATTGTTTGTTACTTCCAATTTTCCTTGTTTTGTCTCCTATTATCCTGTCCCAAAGCTGCTGATTATGCTGGGGCCATTCTTCATGTGTCAGCGTAGAAGGTGAGTGTTTTCAGGCTACTGGATCCTCACTCAATCGTCACACACACAGTTTCCAGCAGGGAGTCATTTTAAAGCAATAATGAGTGGAAATCCTAGCTGATATTCTTCCTATCGCCAATCCAGGGAGACGAAGGCTAATTATAGTACTCCAACTGTTGTCCCAGTTGAGACCAACTCATTCAGCACAGACCAGGAATCAAATCTATGGCTAAATAGTAGAAAGTAGTGCCATTACTCATTTGCCCATCAGGTGAACTCTGAAATGGTCCCAACCCTAAATCAGCAATTCCAACTTGATCCCACAGTAGCTGACTGTGACTTTGACCATTTGTAGACAGATTGTATTTCGTTTCACAAATGCATGCTGTGTCACTTTGTGTCTCAATTCACAAATAGAAAAGAATGTCCACACCTTTGACAGGGTGTGTGATGATGTCGCGTTTGATACATTCTCATGGAGCGGCCATTTATTTGTGTTTTGTTTTTATTACCATGGAACTGACTTCCGTCATTCAAAAGTATTTAGTAGCAGAACAAAGTCTTGACTTATCAAACGTGATTGAATATAAGTTGGCAAGCCACAATAGTTTCCATACTGTCGTGATATAAATAGAATGCGAACTTTATTTTACATGAATCATCAGTGAAACTTCACATACATGCCGGCTTAACCTCAGTGAGGATATCACCTAGTTTTGATGGTATCTCCCTCTTATTATTACACATTCCTTGCTGCATTTGACAACAATTCATTGCTATTGTTAGTGATTAATTCAGGAAACTAGATTTCCTTTTAGATTCTTTGTAGAATCTATGTATTAGGAGGGGACATTTAATTTAGGTAATAATGAACAATAAGGCACATGTATGTTGGGGTTTTACCATCTCTGCCATTGTTTTGACACAAGTGAGTTTGAGTACTTATCCCAACGCAGGCATGGTAACGGCCTTGATACATGCATACCTTGGAGTTCAATATTGTCATTTGACCACTGAGGCTTTTTGTAATGTTGTACTTTACTGCTTTTTTACAAAAAATAAACATAATTTAAAACTAAAAATAGTGAGCTCACCTGCAGTGACAACAAAAGAGAACAATTTGAATGTAAAAATCAACCATGGGTCTGGAGCCCGAGTGTTCCCCAGTGATTGTGTGTTTCACTATCTTTGTCCCCTCAAAGCTTGATCTCTCTGATGCTTTCCTTGCCCACCACAAATTCTACACCTACCACAAACTCCAACCCATCCATAGCTCTGCCACTTGCACAAAGTACCACAAGCCTATCACCCCGTCCATTTTTTACAGATCGAGAAAGATTTATGAGTGGGGGCTGGCACATTATTTTCCCTCTTACTAGGGAAATGTGTGCCATGGATGATATCTTAAGATCATCTGGCCAGGGGCTGGGGTGGGGACGGCAGTGGGAAGAGATGAAAGCAATTTAGATTTGGCCAAGAATAAAAACTCAGGAAAGACATATCAAGTCAGTTAGCAAAGTGGGAAGACAGGTTAACATTTTGATTGGGACCCTTCCTCAGAACTGATGAAGGCTATTGGTAATGGGTTACACCTCAGTAAGTAAAATTGTCCTTCTCTGTCAGAGGCTTACTGACCTACTGTGCATTTATTTTTGGTAGCAAATATTATATAAATCTAAGAATTTTATTTTATTTTTTACTAAAGTACCAATCCAAAAATGTTCCTTTTCTATTCATAAATAATCTTAGTATGCTTCTACTTCCCATTGATTAAATACTTTTGGAATCTCTCAAATCGGAAGATTAGTTTATGCTAACCTGTTGAGCAGCATCATAGCACATGTTAACTAGGAGAACTTGAAATGTCCACCTCACCAAATGCTTTCACTTCACTTCTGACTCTAATGCTGAAAATTTAAGTGGGTGTTTGAAACTCAAAATGAAATCATGCATTTAACAGACAAAGCCAGGCACAGGTCTGAACTTTAAAGGGGCACAGACATTGGCGGAAGAAAAGTGCTGGGGTGTTTCTTTTGTTGTTTAGAGAAGATGAAGAACCAGGAGCTATTTAATGGTGTCATTATGCCAAACATGGGGCTCTACAATGTGTATCGGATTAGGTTGAAGATAGGGTCCCTTTTAATTTTTACAACTATTTGTTCCTTTGTTATGATTTTAAGAGTTTACATGCAGGTACATATTTTTCTGAAAGCATTAGGTAGGGTTGCTGACAACTTGGCTTGTAGAGCAATAGTTCTGTGTATTTGAAAATATGCCAAGGGACAAAGTGATTGCATTTGACCATGTGCAGTCATCTTCATGCCCGATCAGCTGAAAATTTGCAGTAGAGAATTACTTTCAGTTGGCCAGAGACCAAAGGTTACAGTTTTACAGAGGGTTAAGAGGAAATGTCAGTTTTAAATAATATATAAAATACTTAGAGTAAGGTATATTAATTCAAAAAAAGTAAAATTCACAATAAGAACAAAATAAAGCACACCTCTGATGGTTCAGTGAGCGGAGTCAGACCGACGCAGAAGGTCCCTGTCTGTGCCCAGATAGTAGATCCCAGCTAGTGCTGGGGTTCTCCAATTGGCTTCAGAGCTTGTGAGTTACAGAGGGCAAATCAGCCAATGTTCCATTTCACGAGAGCATAAGATGTATAGGGCCATTTAGCCCACATTAGTTCATCCATCCAGAAGCACACTACAGTCCCTCCATTACTGCATCTGGTTGTTTCTTAAATGCAGCCAGGGCTTTCGCCTCCACAACTCTACCAGGAAGCCCATTCCAAATGTTGTTCACTTTCTGCATGATGCACGGGGTCATAAAACAGTCGTGCATTACATTTACCAACTCTGATTCTAAAACACTTGAGGGTTTCCCAGTTTATATTGGGTTGATTGAAGTATCCCATTGAAATAACCTTCCTGTTCTCACTTGCTCTTCTGATCCCTTCATCAAGCAATTTGTCCCAGTCCACTGTCCCCCCACCATCTAACCCCACTTGAACAGAAGACTTGATCTTGACTCCCTAGGCACAATGCCATGGAGTGTCGATTAATGACACTTTAATAAGATTTCCCACTGGTTTGTGATGTTGTGATGAAAAATGATACATGGGTCCTCTGGCCCTTCTCCCTTTGAAATTGCAAAAAAAAATTTCCAGGCATTTTTTTCATTCAGGTGATACTTTGCCCCTAATTACAGCGAGACTCCGTGCTAACCAAACTCCCATAGTCCTGAGCATTTGCCCTGCAATCATTGAGTGTATGTGAATGATGTCACCTTGAGATAATATACAGACTACACAATCACTGCTTTTCACTGCTGCTAGCTATATTTATCAACACTGGTCTGTTCACCTTCTAAACAAAGTTTGAGTAATGCCTGGGCCCCACCTTAAATATAGTCTGCCACTCCTGCAGACCTCTTAACATTGAGAAGGTTAAAGATTGCAAATTGATGACAAACTCACATTTCACTGTGTGAGTAATAAATGTAAAAAAGAGTACATTGTAATAAAAAAGGATATCTCATGTTGAAGCACTTTGATTTTGCAATTACTGAGCTATGATGAATCATTTCAACAATACAAAAATTTCTTGTTTACCTGGCTTTTCTTCTTATTACATGCCTGTCCAATGTCACGTATTAAGTGTAAGACGTACGCAGTTTTAAGTTGGTGTCATATTATGTTCAAATTTTAATTGCCAAGCTTGCCATCAAGTTCTTGATTCACCCTTTGAGTTGGAGCCTACATTTTCAACCCTGGTGGTACCTGCACTATGAATCTTGGTGCTTTACTTGGGGATTTTTTTAAATAATAAAATAAATAGCAAAATATATTTAATTTCCTGCCCTAATGTTGCCAATAGCATTTATAATAACAGAAAATGCTGGAAACACTCAGCAGGCCAGGCAGCATCCATGGAGAGAGAAAAACAGAGTTAACGTTTCAGGTCGATGACCCTTTGTCAGGACTGGAAAAAGTTAGAGATGTAATAGGTTTTTAAGCAAGTGTAGGGGCGAGGAAAGAACAAAAGGGAAGGTCTGTGATAGGCTGGAAGGCAGGAGAGATTAAGAGACAAAAGGGATGATGGTGCAAGGCAAAAGGAGATGGTAATGGGACAGGTTAAGAAATAAAAGATGGCTCTAGATGAGGTGTAAATGGCAATGGCAGAACCATCAACAGCTGCCATGTGAGAGACAAAGACTGTGGGCCCGGACAATATCTTGGCTGTAGTGTTGAAGACTCGTGCTCTGGAATTAGCCACACCACTATCCAAGCTGTTCCAGTACAGCTACAACACTGGCATCTACCCGACAATGTGGTAAACTGCCCAGGTATGTCCTGTCCACAAAAAGCAGGACAAATCCAATCTGTCCAATTACCGCCCCATCAGTCTACTTTCAATCAGCAAAGTGCCATCGACAGTGCTATCAAGCAGCACTTACTCACCAATAACCTGCTCACTGATGCGCAGTTTGGGTTCTGCCAAGACCACTCTGCTCCCGACCTCATTACAGCCTTCGTCCAATCATGGACAAAAGAGCTGAATTCCAGAGGTGAGGTGAGAGTGACTGTCCTTGACATCAAGGTGCCCTAGTAATATTGAAGTCAATGGGAATCAGGGGGAAAACTCTCCACTGGCTGGAGTTATACCCAGCACAAAGGAAGATCGTTGTAGTCAATGTTCCCTGTAAGCTGCAATTTGTTCTGCACGACCGGTTTTATTTAATGTGCAGTCCCTTTAAATTTCTGCGCATGCACGGTATTTACATTATAAAAGCTGGTGAGCGCCCTGCACAGGACCTTTTGATATTACATGGGAAACATTGGTTGTGGTTGTTGGAAGCCAATCATCTCAGCCCCAGGACATCACTGCAGGAGTTCCTCAGGGCAGTGTCCTTGGCCCAACCATCATCAGCTGCTTCATCAATGACCTTCCCTCCATCTTAAGTTCAGAAGTGGGAATGTTCGCGGATGACTGCAGTGTTCAGTGCCATTCGCAACTCCTCAGATAATGAAGCAATCCATGCCCGCATGCAGCAAGACCTGGACAACATTCAGGCTTGGGCTGATGTGTGGCGCAAATGTTACTTGCTACTTAAGTGCCAGGCAATGACCACCTCCTACAAGAGAGTCTAACAATCTCCCCTTGACAATCAATGGCATTTCCATCGTCAAATCCCACACCATCAAAATACTGAGGCTCACCATTGACAAGAAACTTAAATGAACCAGCCACTGTGGCTACAAAAGCAGGTCAGAGACAGGGTATTCCGTGGTGAGTGACTCACCTCCTGACTCCCGAAAGCCATTCCACCACCTACAAGGCACAAGTCAGGAGTGTGATGGAATGCTCTCCACTTGCCTGGATGAGTGCAGCTCCAACAACACTGAAGAAGCTCGACACCATCCAGGACAAAGTAGCCCGCTTAATTGGCACCCCATCCACCACCATAAACATTCACTCCCTCCACCACCAGCGTACCATGGCTGCAGTGTGCACCATCTAGAAGATGCACTGCAACAAGCTTCTTTGGCAGCACCTCTGAATCCCATGACCTCTACCATCTAGAAGGACAAGGGCAGCAGGCGCATGGGAACACCACCACCTCCAAGTTCCCCTCTAAGTCATACACCATTCTGACTTGGAAATATATCGCTGTTCCTTCGTTGCCGCTGGGTCAAAATCCTGGAGCTCCCTATCCAACAGCACTGTGGGAGAACCTTCACCACATGGACTGCAGTGGTTCAAGGCGGCGGCTCACCACCACCTTCTCAAGGGCAATTAGGGATGGGCAATAAATGCAGTGATGCCCACATGAATGAATTAAATAAAAATGCGCAATGTCCAAATTGCATGTGCCTGGCCTGTTCCCATTTCCCTTTCCTTCAAACACCTATTTAACTTATTCTTAAATGTTGACATGGTCTCTCCTTCAATCACTAACTCTGGCAGTGCATTCCACTGTCTCACAATCTTCTGTGTAAACATGTTTCTCATTCTCTCTCTCTCTTAAATCTCTTGCATTTTATCTTGTATTTATACCCACTTATTCTAGACCCATCAATCACTGGAAACAGTTTGTATATATCTATTCTGCCCCACCCCTTCATGATTATAAACACATCTATCAAGTCACCCTGTCATCTCCTCTATTTTAAATAAAAAGATCAAGTGACTGGATTGTCAGAAGTTTTTTGTCTTGTCCAGTTTGTCTGCTAGTGACTGATGAGCCTAATGTAGGAGCCAAAGGTGTTCTGGCACTAGTCATGGCGGAAGATGATTTGTTTGGGGTAGGTCAGTTGCTGAAACCACTGTGGTTTTGCAATTTTCCTCAACTTGCTCACAAATTTGTTTTTGATGTGAGAGGCACAAGCACATAAAGTGGTGTGTCTTTGCTGCCTATTCAGTTCCCTGTCCTTCTAGTCATCAGTGAAGAGGTTACATGCCTTCGCATCTACATATTGCCCCTCAGCGACATCATCTGAAAACATGACGTCATGTTCCACATGTACACTGATAGCACCCAACTCGACCTCACCAACACCCTCCATAAACCTGATCACATTTAAAACTCTGCTGCCCGTATCCTAACTCGCACTAAGTCCCGTCACCCATCATCCCTGTGCTTGGTGACCTACATAGGCTCTTGAGCCACTAATGCCTCAATTTAAAAAAATGTTCATCTCGATCCATGGCCACAACTCTCCCCATCTCAATAACCTCCTCCAGCCTTACAACCTTCTGAGATCTCCGTGCTCTCCAATTCTGACCTCTTCTGCATCCACTACTTCATTCACCCAATAATTAGTGGCTTTGCCTTCAGCCGTCCAGGCCTGAAGCTCCGTAATTCCCTCCCTAAACCTCTCCACCTCTCTCTCCTCCTTTAAGGCCCTCCTTAAAATCTACTTTTGGTCACCTGCCCTAATGTCTTTTTTTGGCTTGGTGTCGATTTTTGTCTGATTGCAAAATGTTCTAAGGCGCATCACAGGTGTGTAATGTATGAATGCAAGTTAATTGATTTTTTCAACTGCCGCTTCTGCCTGCTACAGGAGTGGAGCATTTGCTTAAGAATCCTGAAACAGCCATCTGAACAATATAGCCCACACAATTAAACTGGTTTGTTGAGCATCTTTTTGATGTCAGTTGTACTGACTCATAATAGGATTTCCACACTTGTCACTTTGTCTTTCTATTTGATACAACTTATTGATATCAGGTGATGCATCTGGTATTTCTCAAGACCTTTACGTGGTGCCTTAGGATGACCGTGCCTGGCATAAAAGCTGGAAATACTACTGCATTAGAGCTTTGGCATAACCTTCAAATGATGCTGCACTAACTCCATATGTATTCATGTGGTGGCATATAATATATTCACCTTGATGCATGCTCATGTTTCCTGATCAAAGAGTGCATCATTAGATGGGTGAACTGAATTGGGATGATAAGGTAGAATCTAAAGTTTTCCTGGTGCTAGCTGATACATGACTTCCGTTTTCTGAAGGTTGATGGTGAGACTAACACCTGAAGGTTTCCACCCAAGGGTATGAAAAGAAATAGGTGAGGAAATTGCATTGTCATAATTTTTCAAAGCTTTCTAGATTCAGGAATTGTGCCTTTGTATTGGACAATTGTAAATTTTACTCCATTTAACGAGGAAGGGAGAAACCAGGTAGTTTATCAGTTTACCATAAATTGTGGGGAAGTTACTGGAATCTTATCATCAGAGACGAAGGGGGCGATTTTGTGAATGGAGGCGAGACTGCTGCTTGTCGGGTTTCAGTCCCGCCTCCATCGAGTTGTGGCCAGCCCACGCTATTTTCCCTTGATTGACCTTGTTAAGCTCGTCCAGCGGGCTTAGCAGGCCAATTAAGGGAAAGCCGGTTGCAGAGCACGTCAACGTATGACGTGTCATCTGTCAAATGAATTGACAGATGAATTGTCATCGTTTGACAGCTCTGTGAAGTCAGTGACAATCTCTGCAGTTTGGTGAGGTCTTGCATACAAGACCCCATCAACCTTCTTTCTTTTCCAGAAATGAGGGGAGCGATTTTCTGCCGTTGGAGGCGGGAAAATCAGATTCAATGAGGGCGGGCTCGGAACCTGCCTCCAACCCACCTCCGTGGGATTTTGCCGGTGCCGGTTTTGGAGGTAGGGAAACGGTCCCGCCTCCAGCTGGCCAGAACGATACTTGTGATCATTAAATGCTCGTTAAGGGCCTCTTTAAGCCTATTTTGAGAGGCCCTCATGATTGAGCATTTCGGTGTGCTCCATGCACCTCCTAAACTACGCCAGCTAAACCTGGCGGGTTGACTCATGGGTGGCCTCCTCACAGCTGCAGGTCCAACAAGACATCGGACAGCATTTATTGCATCAAGGATTACTTGCAGGTGCCAGACCTTGGCTTTAAAAGGTCTCTGTGCACTTATAGAAGGCCTTCCGAAGTTGGAGGCGCTACAGCTTGAATCCATCAACTGTGGGACCTCCTTGGAAGACCCTCTCCCTGCTTGCAATGAGCGCTTCCCCAACGGAGGCATCTGCAAGCAGCATGGGAACCATTTGTTTTCTTTCTGCATGGACCTCAGATGAGGATGAGGACCATCCAGGGCAGCAGCAGAACCAGACAGCTCAGGAGCAACACCAGCAGGAGCCCCAACCTCCTGTTCAGCCACCTGATGCTGCACAGGGCAGAAGACACCAGTGTATCGAGGCACCTCACTGCAGGAGATATCCCCACAGAGGGTTTACAGACAAAGGATGAGCTACCTCAACATGAGTGAGCAGCAGTGCCAAAGAAGGCTGAGACTTTCACGAGAGGTTGTCCGAGAGATAAGCGGCCTGCTGCCGCAAGACCTGGTACCCAGAGGAACGGGTGGACACCCCTTACCAGTGGCTGTCAAAGCCACCACCGCACTCAACTTCTTTGCCTCAGGCTCCTTCCAGGGATCATCAGCAGACATCAGTGGCATCTCCCAGTCAGCCGCCCACAGTTGCATCACGCAGGTTACCGCTGCTCTTTTTGCTAAGGCCCACAACTACATCCAGTTCACAAGGGATCAAGCAAGTTTAACTGCCCGTTCGATTGGCTTTGCAAATATGGCAGGCATGCCAATGGTGCAGGGCGTCATAGACTGCATGCATGTGGCCCTTGGGACAACCCAGCTATCTTTGTCAATCGAAAGGGCTTCCACTCCCTCAACGTACAGCTGGTGTGTAAACCCAAGAAGGAGTTCTTGCATGTTTGTGCTATGACTCTTCATCCTGCGGCACTCGAGTGTTCCTCCGCTTTTCAATCCACCAAGCCAACTTAACGGATGGCTCCTTGGTGATAAAGGCTACCCCCTGAAGTGGCTAATGATGCCAATCAGGAGGCCTGGTGCGGAGATGCCGGAGTTGGACTGGGGTGGACAAATGTAAGAAGTCACACAACACCAGGTTATAGTCCAACAGCTTTATTTGAAATCACAAGCTTTCGGAGCGCTGCTCCTTCTTCAGGTGAAGTGGAGAAATGCATAAAGACACAGCTTATATAGTCAGAGAATCATGTCAGATGTTTACAGGTAACCTTTCCAACTGCCATTTATCACACCTCGGCAGAGAGATAATCACAGCAGTCAAAGGTGTGAATGGTGTCCAAACAGGTCAGTCAGGGAAACATTACATCAAAGAACAATGAGGTGGGGTCACAAGGGGTCAAATATTGCAGATGCTGGGGTCTGTATGAAAAACAAAAAAAGACAAAAAACATTTTTTTTGGCTGGAAGTCACAGCAGGTCCGGCCGCATCTGTGTAGAGAGAACAAGCCAATGTCGACTCGAGTCTGGATGACCCTGCGTCAGGTGGGGTTACATGTAGCGTGACATGAACCCAAGATCTCGGTTGAGGCCGTCCTCATGGGTGCGGAACTTGGCTATCAGTTTCTGCTCGCCGATTTTGCGTTGCCGTGTGTCTCGAAGGCCGCCTTGGAGAATGTTTACCCGAAGATCGGAGGCTGAATGTCCTTGACTGCTGAAGTGTTCCCCGACTGGGAGGGAACACTCCTGCCTGGTGATTGTTGCGCGGTGTCCGTTCATCCGTTGTCGCAGTGTCTGCATGGTCTCGCCGATGTACCATGCTCCGGGGCATCCTTTCCTGCAACGTATGAGGTAGACAACGTTGGCCGAGTCACATGAGTATGTACCATGTACCTGGTGGGTGGTGTCCTCACGTGTGATGATGGTATCTGTGTTGATGATCTGGCATGTCTTGCAGAGGTTGCTGTGGCAGGGTTGTGTGGTGTCGTGGTCGCTGTTCTCCTGAAAGCTGGGTAATTTGCTGCGAACGATGGTCTGTTTGAGGTTAGGCGGCTGTTTGAAAGCGAGTAGTGGAGGCGTAGGGATGGCCTTAGCGAGGTGTTCGTCGTCATCGATGACATGTTGAAGGCTGCGAAGAACATGGCGTAGTTTCTCCGCTCCGGGGAAGTACTGGACGACGAAGGGTACTCTGTTGGTTGTGTCCCGTGTTTGTCTTCTGAGGAGGTCAATGCGATTTTTCGCTGTGGCCCGTCGGAACTGTCGATCGACGAGTCGGGCGTCATATCCCGTTCTTACAAGGGCGTCTTTCAGTGTCTGTAGGTGTCCATCGCGTTCCTCCTCGTCTGAGCAGACCCTGTGTATTCGCAGGGCTTGTCCATAGGGGATGGCTTCTTTAACGTGGTTAGGGTGGAAGCTGGAGAAGTGAAGCATCGTGAGGTTGTCCGTGGGCTTGCGGTAGAGTGAAGTGCTGAGGTGTCCGTCTTTGATGGAGATTCGTGTGTCCAGGAATGAGACCGATTCTGAGGAGTAGTCCATGGTGAGTTCGGCGCTCCGAAAGCTTGTGATTTCAAATAAAGCTGTTGGACTATAACCTGGTGTTGTGTGACTTCTTACATTTGTCCACCCCAGTCCAACTCCGGCATCTCCACACCATGGCTACTATCGACACCACAAACTGCCGGCTCAAAGTGGAGAGGGTCTCCAAGAAGATCGCGCATATTGACACAGACATCAAGTTTCTACAGAGATGCAAGAAAGCAGACAAGATCCCGAAAGGACTACAGATCACTAACCCACTCAAGTCGACCTACAACACAGACTACGCTGAGAGACTCTGCCGTCGTACCTCTCGCACACTCCTCAACCATCTCGTACACCAGCTCTACAGCAGACGCCGCAACCTCGAAACCGAGATGGAGTCCATGTTCTCAGCCTGTGCTCAGGATGCAGCAGACCAGCTACGAGACACCGCCAAACAAACAAGGCAACGGAACTACGCTACCTACATGCACACCAAGAACAGGAAGCTTGAGAAACTTGGCATCACCAGCAGCAGCAACCAAGCCTCCCCCGGTACCACGGTTGAAACCACAGGGAAATCCATCGTCAACCTGTCCGACCACACCCTCCAACCAGACGAAATTGAAGTTCTCAGCCGAGGGCTCAATTTCTGCCCCACCACCAAAATGGACCCCATCGGTCTCGCGGCAGACACAGAGGAATTCATCAGGAGAATGAGGCTCCGGGAATTCTTCCACAAATCCCAAGATGTCAGCAGCGAACCCAATGAGACAATCAATGATCCGGAACAGCAGACAAAGGGATCCGCAGTGCAGCAACCGAAGAAGAAAGTCAAATTGGACCCCTCCGGAGGGTCGCTGCCCTAAGCTTGACATGTATGCTCAAGCTGTCAGGAGATGCATCAATGCCAGATTCATCAGCCGTACTCACAAGACAGTGCAGAATGTCACCCGAGCACAACGCAACGCCATCCACGCTCTCAAGACCAACCGCAACATCGTCATCAAACCAGAAGACAAAGGAGGTGCCATCGTCATACAGAACAGAACGGACTATTGCAAAGAAGCATACCGACAACTGGACAACCAGGAACACTACAGACAGTTACCCGCAGATCCGACCAAAGAACACACCCGCCAACTCAACAGACTGATCAAAACCTTCGATCCAGACCTTCAAAGCATCCTACATGCTCTCATCCCACGTACTCCCCACGTGGGAGACTTCTACTGCCTCCCAAAGATACACAAAGCCAACACACCTGGACGTCCTATCGCATCAGGCAACGGAACCCTGTGTGAGAACCTCTCTGGATATGTCGAGGGCATCCTGAAACCCATCGTACAGGGAACCCCCAGCTTCTATCGCGACACTACAGACTTCTTACAGAAACTCAGCACTCACGGACCAGTTGAACCAGGAACACTCCTCGCCACGATGGACGTCTCGGCACTCTACACCAGTATCCCCCACAATGACGGCATCGCTGCGACAGCCTCAGTACTCAACACCAACAACAGCCAATCTCCAGACGCCATCCTACAACTCATCCGCTTCATCCTTGACCACAATGTCTTCACCTTCGACAACCAGTTCTTTACCCAAACACACGGAACAGCCATGGGGACCAAATTCGCACCCCAATACGCAAACATCTTCATGCACAAGTTCGAGCAAGACTTCGTCGCTGCACAGGACCGCCAACCAACGCTATACACCAGATACATCGACGACATTTTCTTCCTATGGACCCACGGCGAAGAATCACTGAAAAGACTACACGATAACATCAACAAGTTCCATCCCACCATCAAACTCACCATGGACTACTCCTCAGAATCGGTCTCATTCCTGGACACACGAATCTCCATCAAAGACGGACACCTCAGCACTTCACTCTACCGCAAGCCCACGGACAACCTCACGATGCTTCACTTCTCCAGCTTCCACCCTAACCACGTTAAAGAAGCCATCCCCTATGGACAAGCCCTGCGAATACACAGGGTCTGCTCAGACGAGGAGGAACGCGATGGACACCTACAGACACTGAAAGACGCCCTTGTAAGAACGGGATATGACGCCCGACTCGTCGATCGACAGTTCCGACGGGCCACAGCGAAAAATCGCATTGACCTCCTCAGAAGACAAACATGGGACACAACCAACAGAGTACCCTTCGTCGTCCAGTACTTCCCCGGAGCGGAGAAACTACGCCATGTTCTTCGCAGCCTTCAACATGTCATCGATGACGACGAACACCTCGCTAAGGCCATCCCCACGCCTCCACTACTCGCTTTCAAACAGCCGCCTAACCTCAAACAGACCATCGTTCGCAGCAAATTACCCAGCTTTCAGGAGAACAGCGACCACGACACCACACAACCCTGCCACAGCAACCTCTGCAAGACATGCCAGATCATCAACACAGATACCATCATCACACGTGAGGACACCACCCACCAGGTACATGGTACATACTCATGTGACTCGGCCAACGTTGTCTACCTCATACGTTGCAGGAAAGGATGCCCCGGAGCATGGTACATCGGCGAGACCATGCAGACACTGCGACAACGGATGAACGGACACCGCGCAACAATCACCAGGCAGGAGTGTTCCCTCCCAGTCGGGGAACACTTCAGCAGTCAAGGACATTCAGCCTCCGATCTTCGGGTAAACATTCTCCAAGGCGGCCTTCGAGACACACGGCAACGCAAAATCGTCGAGCAGAAACTGATAGCCAAGTTCCGCACCCATGAGGACGGCCTCAACCGAGATCTTGGGTTCATGTCACGCTACATGTAACCCCACCTGACGCAGGGTCATCCAGACTCGAGTCGACATTGGCTTGTTCTCTCTACACAGATGCGGCCGGACCTGCTGTGACTTCCAGCCAAAAAAAATGTTTTTTGTCTGTTTTTTTGTTTTTCATACAGACCCCAGCATCTGCAATATTTGACCCCTTGTGACCCCACCTCATTGTTCTTTGATGTAATGTTTCCCTGACTGACCTGTTTGGACACCATTCACACCTTTGACTGCTGTGATTATCTCTCTGCCGAGGTGTGATAAATGGCAGTTGGAAAGGTTACCTGTAAACATCTGACATGATTCTCTGACTATATAAGCTGTGTCTTTATGCATTTCTCCACTTCACCTGAAGAAGGAGCAGCGCTCCGAAAGCTTGTGATTTCAAATAAAGCTGTTGGACTATAACCTGGTGTTGTGTGACTTCTTACATTAATCAGGAGGCCAGCTAACGAGGCTGAAGAGCACTACAACACCAGCCACACTTCGACCAGATCCATCATAGAGCAAACCATTGGTCAACGGAAGCGCATTTTCAACAACCCAATCAGGTGGAGCCCTGCAGTATACATCATAAAGGGTCTCCAGAATGGTCGTGGTCTGCTGTGCACTGCACATCGCACAGTGTTGTGGCTTGCAGCTTCCTGATGAACAAACGGCTCAGTTCCAGCCCTCCTCAGATGAGGATGAGCAGGAGGAGGTCAGAGCGCCGGTGTATTGACCAGCGGCAGCACGCGAGCACATGGCTGCCTGGGATGCACTTATCCTGGCCAGATTTGCATAGGTTGCCCAAGTTGGCACATGTCCTTGGCTCCATCCCAAGACATCATTGACAATGGACATGATTCTCTGGCCTCCTTTCACGCTGGCCAACAACCTGACAATGCAAGTGTGGTGGAGCCCGCAACGTGGAGCTGCCTCAGGTGAATGAACAGATGCCATAACGCCAACATTTTGGCTTCAAATCATTTTAATGCTTTCCAAGGATGGCATTTCATCAATACACAAACAGTCTCCCAAACTGCACACAGCTCTGGAGGTTATATCTCTTGCCAGCTGTACCCACACAGCCTTGGTTTCTTTGGCAGGCCGCTTCCTCCTAGATGAGTGGAAGAGTACCTCCATGCTAGCTGTCACCCCCTCAAACTACATTTGCAGCGCCTCATCTGAGAGCCTCGGGAAGGACCTTTGCTTGGAATTGGACATAGTGGTTTCTCAGAATATGTTGCAGGTGGTGCAGCATAGGCAGAAATCCTGTGGAATGATCCAAGGCAGCAAGAAACCCTAATTCAGGCTGGAAAAGTGATGTCAGCAGAGGCAAGTTTCAGTCCCAAAACACTAATTGACCAAGGGCATCCCACACCTCTGAAATCAAGTGGCCAATCAGGGGGGGAAAAAAAATGCAATTTTTTGAAAACTATCAGTGGAGGCGGGTTTCAAACCCACCCAAACTGAAACACACCTCCATCTTGCCTCCAGTGGGAAAATCGCCCCAGAGATGTTTGTTGCATCCGAGAATGCAACAGACATCTCTCATCTGCAACACGGAGATGCGAGACTTTCCGTATAGAAACCGACTGAAGCCTGCAAGAAGAAACAAAGGTAAGTACACTTTTAAAAACACTTAGGACTTACCTCAGATACTCACCTCTACACTCTTGCACCCATCACTTATCTTCACACCACACTTTTGCACCCCCTCCCCAGTACTCACCTCACTGAGCTAGCGGGTTTTGGAGCCGTCGGGAAGCCCGCACTTGAGGGCAAAAATGGGATATCCTAATTTCTGCCTGTTAACTATTTGTTACCAGGCAGTTAATAGGCTTTAATCCCTTCCAAGGAGCGGGACCCAGCGCGGGACAGCAACCCGCCTCCTGGGAAGATGGCATGAATCACAGAAATCACAGAAACCCCACAGTGCAGATAGAGGCCATTTCGGCCCATCGAGCCTGCACCGACACATATCCCACCCGATCTCCGTAACCCCTACACCAACACATATCCCACCCTATCCCCGTAACCCCACGTATTTAATCCCCCTAACACTAAGGGTCAATTTATCATAGCCAATCAACCTAACCCGCACATCTTTGGACTGTGGGAGGAAACCGGAGCACCCGGAGGAAACCCACGCAAACACGGGGAGAATGTGCAAACTCCACACAGACAGTCACCCGAGGCCGGATTCGAACCCGGGTCCCTGGGGCTGTGAGGCAACAGTGCTAACCACTATGCCACCCGCCCCCAAATTCTGCCATTTTCCTGGCAGTTCGGCCTCCATACCCGCCTCCTCGGGGCTGAGAAAAATCGCCCCCAGAGTGACTGAGCACTTGGACAAGTATCAGCTAATCAAAGAGAGTTAGCATGGATTTGTGAAGGGTAGGTCATGTCTGACTAATCTAGTTGAATGTTTTGAGGAGGCCACTAGCCTAGTGACTAGGGGTGTGTTTATGGATGTTGTCTATAATGGACTTCCAGAAGGCATTGGAGAAGGTTTCGCACAAGATATTATTAGCAAAAAAGATAGCACACAGAATTGGAAGCAACCTTGCCACGCGGGATGGTAATTGGTTGTGAGGTAGGAGGCAGAGAGTAGGAATAATGGGTTCGTTCTCCGATTGGTGGGATGTGACAAGTGCCTCAACTGATCATCATATATATCCATGACTTGAATGAAGCATGTAAAATGCAGATGGTCGGTATTGCACGTAAACACTCCAGGACATCAGGGATTTCAGCAATCATAATTTATGACTAAAGTTGTCTCAGACAGGATGAATGTGGCTAACATGTTTAGTTTAGCCAGAAGTCAGAAACCAAGACACTGAAACTAAAATAAGCCCTTTAAAGCTCCTGTCGCAACACAAGCTGACAAAGGAAATGGCCCACCCGGACAGGAGAAGGTGACTTCAAGTCTTCAATAACTAATTACCTTTGTTGATAAGGCAGGTACCTCTGGCAGGCAGCCCTAGGGTGTCATTATCCAGGTGGATTCTCACTTTATTCAGACAGAGTGACTGGGCCAAGTTGTCATGCCTTTCTAATCTGCTGCGAATTATCTGATTCGACCAGTATCGATTGTGTAAGCAGACGTTTTGGAATGTAACCATTTATATCTATCAGGACTATCAAGAATTCACTTAAATCAGACCCATATATGGAATCAACTGAATATAAATGAGAATACTTCAGGACAGAGGTAACTAATTTATTTTCCTCCCAACATCCCCATTTTAGATATGGCCATTAAGAGGAAGTTACTTTATTTGATCACATTGTTATTTGCTGGTAACCTCAAGTACAGTAACTTCAGCAAGTAAGACCAGCCAAGGATCAAAGATATTCATGAGGGGGAAAAATGTCATTGTCAAAGACGGTTATTCTGAAATGGTTTGCTTGAAAATGCATTAGAAACATAAACATGAGCTGATTTGGGAGAAGGAGCCATGAGTATATGTACATGCCAACCATCTCTGCTTCATGCTGACAGTCAGTGTTTTGGGGACTCCACTCCCATCGCCTTCCCTCTCCTCTCCACAATTGGTGTTCCAGTGCTGCTGCAGTTAATCAAGTGATTCTAGTCACTGCATGTTGTGGGCAGGAAAGGGAAATGGGGAATTGGATGGCAATGAAGGGGTGAGAGAGGGAAAATGAATAGTAATGAGGGGAGAAGGAAATTGATGGTAATGAAGGGGAGAGAGAGGTGAAATGGATGGAAATCAAGAGAAGAGAGATGGGGAAATGGATGGTAATGAAGGGAAGAGAGATGGGGAAATGGATGGTAATGAAGGGAAGAGAGATGGGGAAATGGATGGTAATGAAGAGAAGAGAGATGGGGAATGGATGGTAATGAAGAGAAGAGAGATGGGGAAATGGATGGTAATGAAGGGAAGAGAGATGGGGAAATGGATGGTAATGAAGGGAAGAGAGAGGTGAAATGGATGGTAATGAAGGGAAGAGAGATGGGGAAATGGATGGTAATGAAGGGAAGAGAGATGGGGAAATGGATGGTAATGAAGGGAAGAGAGATGGGGAAATGGATGGTAATGAAGGGAAGAGAGATGGGGAAATGGATGGTAATGAAGGGAAGAGAGATGGGGGAATGGATGGTAATCAAGAGAAGAGAGATGGGGGAATGGATGGTAATGAAGAGAAGAGAGATGGGGAAATGGATGGTAATGAAGGGAAGAGAGATGGGGAAATGGATGGTAATCAAGAGAAGAGAGATGGGGGAATGGATGGTAATGAAGGGAAGAGAGATGGGGGAATGGATGGTAATGAAGGGAAGAGAGATGGGGGAATGGATGGTAATGAAGAGAGATGGGGAAATGGATGGTAATGAAGGGAAGAGAGATGGGGAAGTGGATGGTAATGAAGGGAAGAGAGATGGGGGAATGGATGGTAATGAAGGGAAGAGAGATGGGGGAATGGATGGTACTGAAGGGAAGAGAGAGGGGGAAATGGATGGTAATGAAGGGAAGAGAGAGGGGGAAATGGATGGTAATGAAGAGAAGAGAGATGGGGGAATGGATGGTAATGAAGAGAAGAGAGATGGGGGAATGGATGGTAATGAAGGGAAGAGAGAGGGGGAAATGGATGGTAATGAAGGGAAGAGAGATGGGGAAATGGATGGTAATGAAGGGAAGAGAGAGGGGGAAATGGATGGTAATGAAGAGAAGAGAGAGGGGGAAATGGATGGAAATCAAGGGAAGAGAGAGGGGGAAATGGATGGTAATGAAGGGAAGAGAGAGGGGGAAATGGATGGTAATGAAGGGAAGAGAGAGGGGGAAATGGATGGTAATGAAGAGAAGAGAGATGGGGGAATGGATGGTAATGAAGGGAAGAGAGAGGGGGAAATGGATGGTAATGAAGGGAAGAGAGATGGGGAAATGGATGGTAATGAAGGGAAGAGAGAGGGGGAAATGGATGGTAATGAAGAGAAGAGAGATGGGGGAATGGATGGTAATGAAGGGAAGAGAGAGGGGGAAATGGATGGTAATGAAGGGAAGAGAGAGGGGGAAATGGATGGTAATGAAGGGAAGAGAGATGGGGAAATGGATGGTAATGAAGGGAAGAGAGAGGGGGAAATGGATGGTAATGAAGGGAAGAGAGATGGGGAAATGGATGGTAATGAAGGGAAGAGAGAGGGGGAAATGGATGGTAATGAAGGGAAGAGAGATGGGGAAATGGATGGTAATGAAGGGAAGAGAGAGGGGGAAATGGATGGTAATGAAGGGAAGAGAGCGGGAAATGGATGGTAATGAAGGGAAGAGAGATGGGGAAATGGATGGTAATGAAGGGAAGAGAGAGGGGGAAATGGATGGTAATGAAGAGAAGAGAGATGGGGGAATGGATGGTAATGAAGGGAAGAGAGATGGGGGAATGGATGGTAATGAAGGGAAGAGAGATGGGGAAATGGATGGTAATGAAGAGAAGAGAGATGGGGGAATGGATGGTAATGAAGGGAAGAGAGATGGGGAAATGGATGGTAATGAAGGGAAGAGAGATGGGGGAATGGATGGTAATGAAGGGATGAGAGAGGGGGAAATGGATGGTAATGAAGGGAAGAGAGAGGGGGAAATAGAAAAGGCGAAATACCTATTGACCATACACCACCTTTAAATGATAGCGAGAGGGGCAAGGCTTTGGAATCTGATCAATTTCCTTGCCTTTTGTGCCATCCAGGGAAGGAGGGAGAGGACCTAGTTTTGGCCACCTCTCCCTACCTTCTGCCAGCTCAGTTTCAGAGCCATGTTCATAACTATTTTTCAAATATTCAGGGGGCTTCTGCCCCATTAAAACTTGCCCCTCCACTTTCCAGCGCACCACAGGATTTTCCAGGGATAATGGTGCAGACCCTCTGCAGAGTCCGCCTGTGTGTATAATTGACCCAACCAAGGAAAATGGGTCAGGGCAGCATAAGGGTAAGGGGCTCCTGCTTTTGTGTGTAGAGTGACCCTTGGCTTCAAAGGACACCCGTTATTGTAGATACCCTACATTTTATACATGTACCACGCACTATAGTAGATGTCATGATTTGATACTCAATATATTATAAGTGTGCAATATATTATAGCAGTATCACGATTTAATATCCTATGTATTATCCGTCCACATATAATACATAGGGTATTAAGTCACGGGCCAGGGTTTTCCGCTTCTGCATTTGTCAGCCCACTATTTTCCACCCGTTAAAGTGCATGGGTGGAAAGTCCAGGACGGGCAAGCACAGAAGTGGAAAACCCTGGCCCGTGACTTAATACCCTATGTATTATATGTATAATGTGCACTATAGTAAATACCATTATTTAATGTTCTATGTGTACTGAGCACTATGGTAGATGTCATGATTTAATAAATACCCTACATGTTCTGTACACCACGTACTGTGCACTATGGTAGATAACATGACTTAGATGAGAGAAAGTACATGCAGAAAGGGTATCCACCTCAATACAAAAATCAGAATTGTAGACTTCTTGGGCTGATATGTGAACAATAGAAGAGCTGAGTATTTTGAATATTTTTTGCTGATGGGGCAGATGATTGGTTACTAACATTTGGGAACCTTTTTGTGAAAGCTGTCAAGTTTCAGTGTGAATTACTTCTTAATAATATGATCCAGTGAAAAAAAATACCTTTATGAATGGCAGTAACAGAAGCTCATGCCCCAAGGTGAAGTGACCGAGCTATCGCGGCTCATTGTTCAGTATGCTGTTGAAATTAGGATAATCTGATAACTCAAATCAACACTTGAATATCTTCTTTATGGCACTGAGGTAGAATTAGATTTCCCACTGTTGTGTAATCCACAAAAATTTCCTCCAATGATCTATATTTGCAGAAATGTCAGCAGATTTTATGACTACATTAAGAAGCAATGAGTAATTATGCAAATAATGGCTCTGGGAAGTTTGGGGAACACGATAGACGTATTTTACCAAACTCTAACTATTGAGTTTATTTACAATAGAGATGATTGTGTTCCCTCTTAATTACCTTCTGTTGCCTGTGGAGGTACGTAGCACACATGCTAGCAAGAAAGGTTGGAGTTCAGAAAAAGGGGAACTGAAATAGCTGGGTCAGAGGTTCCAGGTAACATGGAACATTCACTAAGCTGTTATTGGAAATGTTAAACAACTTTCAATGTTTTAAATCAATAGATATTTGATACAAAACACTGATTTTATGTTGAGCACATAATCTAGGCTGATATCTCAACTGCTTTGTTGGAGGTGCTATCTTTGAGATATAGGTCCAGAAATTCGGGTCGGAGGCTTCCCGCGGGTGTAAGCCTCCGACTTGCACTTACCTAGCGCGCCGGCCGTTGAGCTGTGGGCCCGCGTGGGATTCCGATCCTGCTCCAACTGCCGGCGCGCAGTGCTTGTGTATCCCAGGGGCGCAGTTAGCTCAATGCGTCCCCTGGGATCATGTGGGCCATGGAGAGCCAATGGTAGCAGGGAATCTCCATTCATAAAATTGACAGGAAGAGCTGTCAAACCTGTAAATACTATAAGCCCCAAAACATCACTAAAACTTCAAATACATTTTTAAAAAACCCATCACATTTTAAAAATAACTATAAATTACATAAAATAACTATTTTAAACAATAATTTAAATTTTTGAAAAAATTTATTACATTTTCTAACGGGGCTAAAAATAAACTTACCTTTCTTTAAAGCATTTAAAAATAATAAACCTGTGGAAAAAATGTTTTAATTTTAATTAATTCACCACTTACCTTGTTAAAAGCAGGCCTTGCGCCTGCTTTTTACATGTGTAACTCCTGGAGACTTACCCTCCCGGTGAAACCTGGAAAAAAAAAAGTTCCATGCGCACGCACTGCCTCGGAGCCCCTTCCTTTAAGGGAATGGAAGTTCTGGCTTCCCACGCATGCGCAGTGCATGCACGAAGCCGACACTTCCGTTGGGCCTACGGGTGAGTACCCTGTGCGTTCTCACCCAGGGAGACGCGAATTTCTGGGCCAAGATGTTAAACCGAGGCCCCGTCTGCCTCTCAGGTGGACATAAAAATGCCACGGCACTATTCTAACAAAAGCAGGGGAGTTCTCCCAGTCTCCTGGCCATCATTTATCCTGTAACCAATACCTAAAACAGATGCTCTCGTCATTTATTGCATTGTTGTTTGTGGGAGCTTGCTGTGCGCAAATTGACTGCCGTGTTTCTACATTACAACAGTGACTACACTTCAAAAGTACTTCATTGGTTATAAAGCACTTTGGGAAGTCCTGACGTTAAGAAAGGCGGCATAAAGAAGATATTCAAGTGTTGATTGAGTTATCAGATTATCCTAATTTCACATTACAAAGAAAGAACTTGTAATGCTTGAGCTACAGGTCTGTGTTGACAGATTAGAAAAAAATGTACAAGAAACCAAGACAGGGCTAACTAACTCCTACATTTAGAACATCGAAAATTAAGAACTGATTTTTCTCTGCCCCATTCCCAAATAGCACCTTAAATATGGGTGCATTGCAGAGGAAAAATTGGATGTTATTACTTTGTTTCATTTTGCTTCGGAGTAGCACTGCACTCACATTCCTGAATGGCCTTTCGCATGTCTGTACCTCACTTTGCCTGAAGAGGGTGTAGAAATGTTAACTTAATGCAAGTGAATGTCAGGGAGCTTTTGCCCCAGATTTCCTCTAGTAGCACTGGGTGCAGTTCAGGAACGCACTACCTCCAGAAAACTCCCATACTACTGACTGTTTAGATGTAATCTGTCTGAAGGAACAGGCTGTTGTTGTCAAGATAGGCCTTTATTTTTGACTTTGAATAAAAACTGGTTTTGCTGCTTCAGTATTTGTTGCTGAATGCTGTTGGTATTTTAGACTTATCGGTGGAGGCCATATTCAGTATGGTGGCACCCCCTTCTCTTTTGTGATGTGGCTTATTTGGAGGCAGATGATGGGGAAACAACCACAAGCTCACTTGACAGTTGCAGAAGTCATTTTGCTTCAGCCTCTCCTGAGCTACTAACAACCGTTTCTCATCCTTGTTTTCAAATCCCTCCATGGCCTAGTCCCCCACTATCTCTGTAACCTCCTCCAGCCCCACAACCCTCACAGATCTCTGTGCTCCCCCAATTCTGGTCTCTTGCGCATCCTCGGTTGTCATTGCTCCACCATTGGCGGCTGTGCCTTCAGTGGCCTAGGCTCTAAGCTCTGGAATTCCCTTCCCAAATCTCTCTACCCCTCTCTCCTCCTTTAAGACACTCCTTAAAATCTTTGACCAAGATTTGGTCACCTGTCCTAATATCTCCTTATGTGGTTAGGTGTCAAATTTTGTTTGATAATCACTCCTGTGAAGTTCCTTAGGATGTTTTACTACATTAAAGGCGCTATATAAATACAAGTTGTTGTTGTTTCCCTTCCACAGAGTAGGACTCCCGCCCCTACACCTGCTCCATGTCATCTGATCAAACCAGCAGCCTGCTCCTATTCCCGTACCATCTTTAATATCCACATTTATTTCCTCTGTTGCTCCACCTACTGTTGGAGCTCCCTCCAAGGCTGACAGCCCAGGTGCCTGGACTCTTGGGGAGCTGGTGGAGCTGATGGAGCTGATGCCATACCAGCCATGGCACAGCAGCACAGACCATGGAATGGAACCTTGAAGTTTATATGAAGATCACCGACATGCAAATCACAGATTCCAGCAGGCATAAATTAAATTAGAAACTTGCCACAAGCCATCCAAAGGAATCCAAATTAAACTCCTGGCCAGTTTCCTGAAAAAATACAAAGGCCTTCTGTTTCTCTCTCGGGAATTTAACTGTACCTGCCCCTTTAAGGCCTGAATTACTGCCGATCTGCCGGTCCCTGTGCCCAATAGAGTGCCTCCAGCAGTGCCTGATGTCCGTCCTCCATGTTGATGGGGCCAAGCAGGAAATCCTAGTACTTTCCAGTGAGCTGTACCCACATTGCTCCCAGTCAGTGCCAGGAGAGGATGGTCGGCCTGGTAGATTTCTGAGGTTGTCGGCCATAAAGAGCACCAGTGTGACACTGCCCATTTCTGATTGCTCTATTTTGTTGGTGTTATTCAGGGACAATGTACCTCCCAAATCCATTGTTTAATTTGTACTTCTACAGTAAAACCCTTGTTACCCAGTGGAATCATTTATGAAGTGATTGGACCAGTAAGAGTCAGGACTTCTTAACCGCTGCCATGGAACTTTGGGCAAGGTTGGGCTGGAGATTGAAATTGGTTCTTTTTATCGCCACTAATCAGCAGAATCATTGGGATTGCCATTAGGTTGGGTCTTTTTTTGGCACTGAGTGGCTTGGTAGAGTCTGATCAGATAAGATAGGGTGGGGCTGTGAGACTGGCAGGAGTTAGGTCTGTTTAGATCCTCAATTATCCCCCAATTTGGAATGTCCATGAAGGCAAGTGCAGGATTGATGAGGGTGCCCTCCATTATGGCAGGTACTCAAGGTTCCACTTATTTGAATAGTTTTAAATTTACATTTATTTAAAAGTAGGCAGACAATGAACCTGTTATCTACTCTCACTAAATCACCATGATACATGTCTGTATGTGAGAGTTACTCGAAGTCTGTTGTCTGCACTTGGCAAACGTTTAGCACAACAACAGAAAGGGAAAAAGAAAATAATGTTTAGCTCCTTTCTATTGGATATGATCGGTTTTCAGTTTTTCTGGAGGGGGACTGGTCAGCTCGGTCAGCTGGGTGTCTGACGTGCAAAAACATCACTACTGTGCTGGAGTCTCCAAACCAACCTACTGAAAATTTGATTGCCAAATGTTGTGTATGTAACCTGTTCCACCTTGAGAGCTTAAGCCTGTTCCACCTTAAGAGATGTACTACTTTCTCAGGCTGCTGTAGACGTAATACCGGGGGTGAACACACCGGTATATAAGCACTGTGCAGTAATCTTGTATTCAGTGTAGTCCCTACCTCCAACCAGTAAAGACCTGTTTTATTGTTACTGATTAAGTCTGAGTATTAATTACTTGAACAACTCACAGACTTAACACTGGCGACGAGTCAGGTTCTTACCCTGCGGCAGTTATTCCACGGCGGCTTCGTCCACAGACAGGACGTTGAAGAGAGGTTTCAAATCTCACCACCCCACTGGAAGCGACAGGCATTAGGACCCTGAAGCCTCCATCAGCGACTGAAAACTGGAGGACAGAAGACATCCTGCAGCTTCTTTTTCAACCTCGGTGGTGGGTAAGCCAAGCAGCGTTGGCTGCAAAGACAGGGCTGGGGGAAGTCGGAGGTAGAAGGGCCATCGATCGCAATCCCTGATAAGGGCCGCACTCGGGCTGAAAGGCGCAGCGTCGGCAGACACTGAAGGCGCGAGAGCCGCGGTGAAAAGCGCGGGCCATCGATCGCGGCGGAGATAAGGGCCGCACTCGGGGCTGAAGGGAGATGGCGTCGGGGGACGGGTGAAGACCGCCAAGCGCGGGAAAACCGCCATTTTGTGGGCGGAGGACGACGGCAAGAGCGGGAAGCTGCCATCTTGGATAGCAGTAAAAAAAAAAAAAATCTGAGAAATTGCAAATCTGATAAAGTACTACAATGCCTAAACACGGGAATATTAGCAACTTTGATAGTGACATCGAAGATTGGGCCATATATGTTGAACGAGTTAAAAATTATTGTAAGGCCAATAAAATTCGTGAGGCTGATAAAGCACTAACATTATTAAATTTAATGGGTGCGAAGACGTACGGGCAATTGAAACACCTGTTATCACCAGATGAACCGGCGGATAAGACGTTCGATGAGATTGTTACTGTCCTGAAAGATCATCTAAACCCCACGCCGCTGATGCTAGCGGAACGATTTAAATTTTACGACAGAAGGCAGCTACAGCATGAAAGCAATGCTGAATATTTGCTGGAATTGCGTAAATTAGCAAAATATTGCCAGTTTGGAACGGGACTGACAGATGCACTACGAGACAAATTTGTGTGTGGTTTATTTAAACAGGATACACAAAAGCGACTGCTCGAGGAGAATGAGCTGACGCTTGAGAAGGCGGTCACTATGGCAGCAGCACACAAAGCCGCAGCGAGAGGCACGGCAGTAATGCAGCTACGGTCACCGGAGCTCAGTGCACACAAATTGGGTGTGAGTTCTGGCAAATGTTATCGTTGTGGAAAGACAACGCATGATCAGAACCAGTGTTGGTTTAAAAACCAAGAATGTAGAACTTGTGGTAGGCTTGGACATATAGCTAGAGTATGCAGGTCAGGGAAGAAGACCAGCAACAAGAAGTCACCGCAAGGAAAATACGCAAAAGTACACAAGGTGGCCGAACAGGAGTCCGATTCAGACGCTAGCAGTAATGAACTGGCTGGCTTAAGCAGTATTGAACTGGCTAGCTTAAGGGTACTCAACGTTGGTAAGGGTGCAGACCTCCAGACAATTTGGGTTACTCTTCAGATAGAAGGAGTCCAAGTAAAAATGGAATTGGACACTGGATCGGCATTGTCGGTCATGAATAAGAAAGATTACAGAAGGTTATTCCAACATATTCCCCTACAGGATACGGAGATTATATTGACAACCTACACGGGGCAGAGAGTGTACCCCATCGGGACAATAAAGGTTGCAGTGGCCAACAAGGGCGAAGGAAGTCAAATAATGGACTTATATGTGCTACCGGAGGGAGGTCCACCACTACTAGGCCGGGAGTGGTTTAGAAACATAAATATGGACTGGCATTCGCTAAAAGCCATAAAGAGTGAGAACTCGGTGCAGATAATCAGCCCAGACTCTAGAACTGATGATGGTAAGACCAACCCATGTGCAAAAGACAAAGTTTCAGCACAGAATTCCACTGAGCAACAACAACATAGTTTAACAGAGAATTCTGAGTCTGTCAAGTCTACTGATATGCACATTTTTGAGGGACACTGGGCTCGAACTCAACTCCATTTCAAACTACAACAGCAATTAGAACAAATGATTTGCCGTTTTGAGCAAGAGATGAATGAAATAAAAAAGTTCTTTGTTACAGAGTGGGAGAATCTGGAAAGGCAACAGAAGCAACTGATGGAGAAAATGGAGCAGGAGCACACCAACCATCTGCGCGAGGAGGCCGAACGAATCAAAGCTGATTCAGGTTCTGAAGGTGCGTGCCATAATCTGGTCAGCCAACTCCTTCATATGCTGAGGGACAAGACTCTGAAATGGGAAAAACTTGAACACGAGCTGCGATCTTCAAAGGAAAAGGGTTCGGAGCTCTCAAAAGTCATTGAGATGGCTGATGTGACGACACAGACTGAAACGACTGCAACAGAGCAGCCATTGGATGCCAAAAGTACGCTGACTCACGTCAATGTAGAACAACAGACCGCTGAAACAGCTGCTCCGGTAGAGGGATTGCATAGTCTGATCAATCAATCTCCAAAGGAAGTTGAAGTATTAAAATCACAAATGAGGTCACTAGTAAACGACTTGCTGAAAGCCCAGAAAAAGCTGGATGCAGAGGTACACATGAAGAAGTCTCTTCAGGAAAGATGTCTGGATTTGGAACAAGAGCTGGCTAACGTCCAGCTGGGTATGGAGGAAATAGACGACCCTCTCGCTGACCTGTCGGACGACTCCGAATATTACTATGTCCTGTCCTGCCCAACTTGTAACTTCGACTCCCACCATACAGAAATCATGGAGGAGCACCGAAAGTCTACGGAACATCGGGAGAAGGTGGCTCTACTACGAAAAAAGGAGGAAGAGAAGGAGGAACTGCGCATGCAGCTGGCAGCTGACAATGGAGCCCAGAGAGTCTCCAAGAAGCAGAAAAGGAAAAGTAAAAACAGAAGATGACCCATCTGAACCATTATCACCTCTACCAGATCACACACGTGGTCCCTCCGAACGGAGCCAAATCAGTTCGGAAGTTCAAGCTGTTAAATCCATGAAAGGACTATTGAATGAGTAACGTGAACCGACTACACCACAGAGATTGAATCTGTGAACTGTTTTCCGCAGAGACTGAATCTGTGATATGTTACGTTAAACATGAAGTTATATATGTATATATGTTATTACGTTATGTTAAATGGGGGGATGACTATAAAGCTAAGAAGGGAGGAGTGTTGTGTATGTAACCTGTTCCACCTTGAGAGCTTAAGCCTGTTCCACCTTAAGAGATGTACTACTTTCTCAGGCTGCTGTAGACGTAATACCGGGGGTGAACACACCGGTATATAAGCACTGTGCAGTAATCTTGTATTCAGTGTAGTCCCTACCTCCAACCAGTAAAGACCTGTTTTATTGTTACTGATTAAGTCTGAGTATTAATTACTTGAACAACTCACAGACTTAACACCAAATATGGAGAGTACACCCTATTTACCTAAGCATAGGTGCAGGTTGGCAGTTTAATCACTTACAATGGTATAACCTAAGAGAATAGACCACTGGTATGCTTCCCACTGCTTGTCCAGCTTGGACCAGCCTACCCATTAGGGCAAAGGTTTCCAGGGTTATCTGGAGCGGAGTGGGACCGCCTACATTAGTAGGTCCCATTAATGAGCCAGGCCAGCTGGTCAATCAACACCAGTGCTTTGATGTACTGCTGAGTATGCTAATTCAGGCACCAGATTACTAAATCGGCCACAAAGGGTTAACTCACTGCTAATCTTTCATTTTGGAGCCAATGCAACTCTAAAATAACCCCCAGCCCCAAAGATGGTTACTAGTTGGTTTTAAGATTATGCCTTAGAATGGACTCTACCCAGTTTATTCAATATATTGAGAAAGGTGGCCAACCAAAGGTAGAACTTGCTCTGAAGTTTTTCCCTGAACAGTCGGGTAATTAGTGAAACTCCAGGATGTTAATCTAATTTTCCAACCTATGTTATTCAACTCTGCATTCTGTAGGTGCGACATCCAGCAACACCGTCTCCAGATATTCTTTCAAAGACCACTCAGATAAGCGAGCCTTTTCTCTCTACGGATCAATATTTGATTAATGTAATGTGCTGAGGGGTCGAACTGAAACTGTACGGTCTTCAATTTTCTGAATATATCACTAGCCTCCTTTATGATCTCCTAAACTTTGGAAAACATTAGAATAAAAACTCCGTCAGACCGTGGCTTATGCTATCAACTACAGAACAAAATTATTAATCATTAAATAAAATAACTAGTAGCAAAGACAAATGGTAGATTTACAATAATAGACCATAACTGTTCATTCTTGAATGTAGAAAATAACAGATATATTCCTGCATTAAAACTCCAAATACAACTGGACCTGGGATACACTCCTGTCTCTCCTTCGTAAGGCCTCCGGAGGACTGAAGAACTGGCAATTCCTGACTCTGGTCTTCCACAATTTCCTGAACAGTAGAGAATCAACACTATGTTTATCCAACTAACCTCAGCCGTGGCATTCAACTGGTCTCCTTGCTTGTCTGTGTGTGCCTAACTGAGGTTTGACCAATCAGGCAGATTTAATAAAGCAACAAGATAGATATCGAGGACTGCTTCTAGACAAAACACTAATGGCTGTTTTCTTACTGTTGATTAGCATATTGCAGCAATCTTTTGTTTCATTGCAACTTGCAGAAGCAACATCTATGGAATGTAATTCCTGCACGCATCGCGGTGAAATGTATTCTACTCCCACTTCTTGCAGTGACCAACATTTAAAGTGACTACCCATTTCCTATACACTGGTATTTAAAATATAGGATTTAAAACTCCCCATTTTGCACAATTCTGTCAAGGAGATGGTCATCCTTTTTAATGGAGTTAGATTACGAGGCTTTAATTGTTTTCGTTGTACATGACGCCATATACCAAATAAAGTGCATCCATGGATGCCAGGTGACCAGATTGTTGAAGTCAATAATTTTAGTCATGGTTAAGATGTTGCGCAGACATTTAGTCAAAAATGAATTGCAGATGTGCTCCATCCAACAGTAACAGAATAAACACTTGGCCAAACAAAAAATATTTCACAGAGTGCATAAGAATGCTATGAGTTCAATTAACGGATGATGCCAAACATGTTACTAATACTGGTGGGAAAGGCTGAGTTCAGTTTGTGGTTTCATTTAGTAGCTTGTAAGTGTTTTATAGGAAAACACTTAGAGAGGGTGGCCAGCTGGAGCAGTGTGCGGTTGCCTTGCGGGTAGAGTAGTGATGCTGTAATTCTGTCACACTCTGAAATCCTGATCTCTATCCAGGTTACCATGTGGGGTTGCCTATTGGAATAAGATTTTTTCCCTGTGGGAAAGTGAGGGATAATCTCAGGGAGCATGAGTCACAGTCACGCATGTATACCTCCCAGAAGCTGGTTAAAAAGAGTTAAATTGTATTTAGAGCAGAGTGCTCAATGAGGAAAAAAAGGGGAGATAAAATGACAATTTACAAAATAAAAAAGTCTAGAATTGGTTAGCTGTTAAAGCATATTAACATTATTAATTACTGTATGAAATTTAACTAAGTAACACATCAAAAACAGTAATGGAGTTTGGCCTACAGAGAAGAGGATTATTTTTTGGCCATCAATCTAAGAAAAAGCTAACCTTAAAAGAAAGTATTCCTTTCCCCACAGCACGGTGGCATAGTGGCTAGCACTGTTGCCTCACAGCGCCAGGGACCCGGGTTTGAATCCGGCCTCGGGTGACTGCAAACTCCACACAGACATTCTCCCCGTGTTTGCGTGGGTTTCCTCCGGGTGCTCCGGTTTCCTCCCACAGTCCAAAGATGTGCAGGTTAGGTTGATTGGCTATGATAAATTGACCCTTAGTGTTAGGGGGATTAAAATGTGTGGGGTTGCAGAGATAGGGTGGGATATGTGTTGGTGTAGGGGTTACGGGGATCGGGTGGGATATGTGGCGGTGCAGGCTCGATGGGCCGAAATGGCCTCTATCTGCACTGTGGGGTTTCTGTGATAAGGAATATTTATCAGTATAAAGTGCTCCTCCCACACTACTTGTAAGAACAGGAACAAAAATGTTCAGTTCTTCACGTTGGAAAATATGTTTCACTTATTGTTTTAACAGCAGCCTATTTTGGAAATCAGTTATCAAATCTTACAAACAGAAGAGAGCCACTGAGATGGCATATACAAGGAGTTTGTAGGCAAGTGGTTCTCCCTATATGGGCCTGGACCAGCATCCTTCCTGGTCCTGATTGCTGAACCAGAGCTCCGGAGCAATTTAGCCATTTTGCTTCCAATTAATATTTGTTATGCAAGAGTAAAATCCACAACTACAGATCTAGATGTAGGATTTGGGTCCACAAACATCCTCAGCTTATATGGGCTTTCTCTGCCTATGAGCCAATGAGGAATGGCTGAATGTTAGTGGTCTTGATGGTATTTTCTTTTATTTCTTCCTGAGACCAGTGTTGTCGTTTGAACTAATCAGTCTGAGTTTTTGAGATGTGGGTTTTATTAGCACATCAGTGGAAGAAAAGGTTAGACTGAAGGAGGAACATTCAACATAAACCAGGTGAAGAACTGGATAAAATTACAGTAAAAAAGAAACTGACTCAAAATGTCCCATTACAAAAAAAAAATTGGAAAAAAAGTATCCTCTTGGCAGTAACCACCAAATGGAAATACTCCCAAGGTATTCCAGTAATGCTTAATTGCCCTGCATTTACCAGCTAAATAGACACAGGCAACATGGATGTGACTAACATGTTGGGACTGATTTTTATATTGCCCAGGTGTGTCAGTTCACAGGGTGTAGTGGCACAGAAAAAGGGGCAGAGATGTGTATTGCTGTGCCCATGTAATCTGGGCCCATGATGCATGACATGGATTTCCAGTGGGCAAACAGGTAGGTATAGGAAGCTCCCAACAGTAAATGTTCTAATTACCACTCACATCAATGAGTGTCCAGGATAGGCAGTGAGCAGGATATAAAAGAACATTTAAAAAAGGACCAGTGATAGGATTCATTGAATTGTTTTTAGGCTATTTCTGGCCATTTTTTCTTAATTGTTTTTTGGGGGTTATATGAATCTTTGTGCCAATTACTTAATTTTATTTTTTGCTTCCATCACTAACATCAATGACTTCAGATGAGGGAGTCCCACTAGGGAAGTGCTTGGAAGAAGGAAGGGGGGGGAAGACCTACAGAGGGATGTTGTACAGGTCAGACTGTATAAGAAGTGCTCTCTGCCCATCTGCAGGAACCTGCATGTCAGCATCTGCAACCAGATTTCAACATACCTTACTGTGGCAGATGACCAGTGCACGTGTAGGTTCCATCTCTGAAGGTAGATTTTAAAAGACATCAGGTCTGATGGCACAGATACAGTTGAAGGCCTAACTAATCATTATATTGAATGGTTCTTCAGAAGTGCCCCAATTGCGACACGTCATTCACCAAGGCTTCTTCAGCAGCACCTCCCAAACCCGCGACCTCCACCACCTGGAAAGATGAGGGCAGCAGGTGCATGGGAACACCATCACCTCCAAGTACCCCTCCAAGTCACAACCCCCCTGCCTTGGACATATATCGCCACTCCTTCATAGTCGCTGGGTCAAAATCCTGGAAGTCCCTACCTAACAGCATTGTGGGAGTACCTTCACCACATGGACTGCAGTGGTTGAAGAAGAGAACCCACCACTGCCTTCCAAGGATAACTAAAGGTGAGCATTACTAGCAACGCCCATATACTGAGTATAAAGAACAAAAAAAGCTTTACCTGGTACTGCATGATGAAGGAATGCCAGAGTGATCATCAGTCAGCAAAATCTGATTGACATTATCTGTCAACTTGCAGGCATTGTTGCACCAGATTGGGAATGACTGTAGGGAACTATTTTTATAGGGTCTAAGTAAGCAGACAGCCAAATGCAGGTCGGTGCCATCTGCTGTATTGTTACTCACCTGGGACACTTCCCTTTAATTATCCCAATCCATTTAAAGTACACTTGCATGCAATTATCTGCACCAACCACTGGTGTGCACTTTACACCTGCTCAAATCAGCATCTGGATCTGTGAATAATCATGTAACTAGACTGACCCTGGAAATTTTAGCACTTTACCATTCTGGCAGAATTAGCAGCAGTTTTTAGCCATTTAGAACTAATTACACAAGTGGGCAAAAATCAGGCTCATTGTTCAGCTAACAGTCAGGCACCAGGAGGCGGAAACAAAACAAATTCTCATGGCTCCCCCCACAACATACGCTGACAAAACACACTGCTGAAGGGAGGATCATTTCTAGACCCCAATAATTGTTTTCATGCTTTTAATTGTGTTTTGATTTATATATGGACTAGCTGAAGTGCCCGGTGGTGCCGAGGGATTTTTGAGGGCATGTTGTTGTTGGAAGAGAGAGCGCGACTGGGGGGAAGAGAGAGCGCAACTGGGGGGAAGAGAGAGAGCGACTGGGGGGGAAGAGAGAGCGCGACTGGGGGGGAAGAGAGAGCGCGACTGGGGGGGAAGAGAGAGCGCGACGGGGGGAAGGGGGGGAAAAAGGGGGGAAAAGGGGGGAAAGGGGAGGGGGGAAGAGGATTGGGATGGGGGGAGGAAGGGGAGGGGGGATGGGGGAGGAAGGGGAGGGGAGGGGGGAGGAAGGGGAGGAGGGGGAGGGAGGAGAGGAAGGGGGAGGGAGGAGAGGAAGGGGAGAGGGGGGAAGGGAAGGGGAGGGGAGAGGGGGGAAGGGAAGGGGAGGAAGGGGAGAGGGGGAAGGGGGGAGGAGAGGGAGGAGGGGGAGGGGGTGGAGGGGGAGGGGGGAGAGGAGGGGAGGGGTGGGGGAGGGAGGTGGGGAGAAAGGGAGGGGGGAGCCAGCAGATCCTCTCCCCTCTGCCGGCGATGGCTCCGCTGAGCTCCGCGCCGCCCCACGCACTGACATCAGCCCGAGCCCCGCCCTCCTGAGGCCGGGCCTGAGCGGCTTGAGACGGCCGATTGCGGCTGGCCGGGCCCAGTTGCCTTGGTAACCCTCCTCCCCTCTCTGCCTCCCGATCTCCGGGACTGGGCCTGAGCGGCTTGAGACGGCCGATTGCGGCTGGTGAGCCCAGTTGCTGGGGTAACCCTCTCCGCTCCCCCTCCCCTCCCGAGCCCCGCCCCCCCCGCTAACCTGCTTGCTTCCCTCTGGCCGCGCTCTGTGTGGAGGTGCGCGTGCGCCGTGCAGCGCAAGCGCGAGGAGCTTGTCGTGAGCCAAGCCAGCCTTTACCAAGATGGTTGGCCGCTGGTTCGGAATCGGGCCCAGCAGGGGGATGAGGGGTGGGAGGAGCTTGCCACAAAACAATTGCCTAGGGTCCAGCATGGCTGGCAACAGACGCCCAGGCTTCGAGGCCTACCTGCAAAAACGGGGAAAGGTAGGAAAATTAATGAGATTAGATAAAAGATTTAGAAAGTAATTAACTTTTTTTTTAAAAACAATATGTGTTTTGAAAGCAACTTTTTTTTTTAAAAACGCAGAAAGCGGGAAAAAGAAATGAAAAGTTTGGAATCAAGATGGCGGCGACTCACCTCGGTTCAGAACGATAAGGCCCGCCCACACACGCACTGATTGGTCAACCGTCAGGTCACCGAAGCATAGGATTGGTCAATCGTCCCGGCACTCGACTCTAGGAGGGCCCGCCCGCACGCGCCAGGAACTCGCCCCCGCCACGCAGCGATTGGTCGACCGTCGAGTTGCTCGACCATACGATTGGTCGACCTCGACGTCACTCAATGCTAATGAGCGGAATTTTGAATGTTTTTTGGATACCGCGGGCACAATTTTTGTCTCACCGAAACGTAAATATGCTTACAACCGTTCTGGAATCGTAAGCTTTCTTTTGATGTAACACACGTGTAGGTACGCTCTATAACTTTTGATTGTATAGCCGGACAGAGAGACAGAAAGACAGACAGAGAGACATACCATTTTATATATATAGATCCTGGGCAAAGCAGCCCCCAGGCTGACAGCCAGCTGGATTTCCCCCTTTCAGCATGTCCACTACACACAAAGCAGTCTTTTTTGGTCAGTTAGATAGAGATTGACTTCTCCATTGGGAAGAGGCGAGATCCACAGAGCGAGTTAGCCAGGGCATTCCTGGTCACCTCCGCTTAGCTGCTTACGGTACTGCATTGGGATTACAAATGTAACAATTTGCAACAAAAAAAAATAGCCTGGAATGGATCAGCTGTTGAAGCAGAACAACAAGAGAAAAAGATTGGTGAAGTCAAGCGTAGGTCCCTTGCAGTCAGAATCAGGGGAATTTATAATGGGGAACAAAGAAATGGCCGACCAATTAAATACATATTTTGGTTCTGTCTTCACAAAGGAGGACACAAATAACCTCCCAGAAACGTCAGGGAACATTGGGTCTGATGAAAGTGAGGAACTGAAAGAAATCAGTATTTGTAGGGAAATGGTGTTAGGGAAATTGATGGGATTGAAGGCCGATAAATCCCCAGGGCCTGATAATCTACATCCCAGGGTACTTAAGGGAGTGGCCCTAGAAATAGTCGATGCATTGCTGATCATCTTCCAACATTCGATGGAACCTGGAACAGTACCCATGGATTGGAGGGTAGTTAATGTTACCCCACTATTCAAAAAAGGTGGTAGAGAGAAAACGGGGAATTACAGACCGATAAGCATGACATCGGTAGTGGGGAAAATGCTAGAGTCCATTATAAAAGATATAATAGCAGAGCACTTGGAAAACGGTGACAGGATTGGACAAAGTCAACATGGATTTACAAAAGGTAAATCGTGCTTGACTAATTGAAATAAAGAATAGATTTGCCTTCCAAAGCTAGGCTTTATTAACTTTAAAATCAGCAGCATATCTTTCCACATCCAGTCCCAACTAAGCTAGAAAAGGACTGAATTTAAGGTAGCCACAACACATCATGTGATCATCAACTACCAATGAGATTACAATACATATCCCAAGGCAGTTAACAAACAACGAATCACAATACTTTTACTAATCAAGGAATAATCACCACATTCACCCCTCCTTTTAAAATATACTCCAACCTAATAACTTTTACAATTTACAATTAATTATTTACAGCTAAACTATGCACGAGAATACAACTATTTACATAACACAATACTAAATGAACAACAACAAATAATAACATTACGCATAAGCATTAAGTATCTCTCAACTAAAACAATATACTATAATATTTCAACAATTTTTAAAACATTACTATCAATTTAAAAGTCCATTTTCAATCGGTCGACCGGATATCTTGTTCGTGTCGACCTTCTTAACCTTGGTGAAATTCCTTGCCCTCCCACGCCAGAAGGCACAGAAGTATCTCCAACAGGAAGGCTATCCATATCCCGATTCTCAACGGTTTCCGGATTAGAAATCCCATCAGAAGATGAACTAGGACGGTCATAAACATCTATCAAAGGCTGACTAATAGAAGTATGATTATCTGCAATCGGATTGGAAATATTCGTAGTATCTGTAACAGCATCCACATTATCCGAATCATGACCATTATTAATATTCTCAGAAGAGGCCTGGCCCCCACAAGGAGCCAAGTCTTTAATTGAAACAGTACTTTCTTTCCCATCTTGGAATCGAATATGAGCATATTGGGAATTTGCCTCCAACAGCTCCACCTCCTCCACCAAGGGGTCATATTTTGACAATCTAACATGACGTCGAAGCAACACAGGTCCCTGCATAGTAAGCCATGAAGGTACCGAATATCCCATAGTAGATCTCCGTGGATAGTTAAAGAGCCTTTCATGGGGGGTCACATTAGTAGCCGTTGAAAGCAATGATCTACTGGAATGCAGGGCATCAGGCAGCACCATTTCCCACTGTGTATTCTTAAGGTTCCGGGATGTCAACGCCAACATAACTGCCTTCCAGATCACCCCATTGTATCGTTCACACTGTCCATTGCCCTGGGGATTATACGGGGTAGTTCTACTAGTAGAAATTCCCCGACTCTGAAGGTATTCCTTCAACTGGGAAGACATAAAAGAACTTCTCTGATCCGAATGGATATACGCAGGCATCCCAAAGATGACAAAAAGTTGAGTCAAACATTTAATAACTGTAGCAGCTGATACATCTGCACAAGGAAAAGCAAAAGGGAACCTTGAAAACTCGTCCACAACAGTAAATATATATCGGTTTTGAGTAGTTGAAGGAAGAGGTCCCTTAAAATCAACACTCAAACGTTCAAAAGGAGAAGTAGCCTTTATAAGATGAGCTCGTTGAGGCTTAAAGAAATTCGGTTTACACCGAGCACAGATAGAACATGATGAAGTCATCCGTTTGACGTCTTCAACTGAAAAAGGCAAGTTCTTACTGCGTACAAAGTGTATCATCCTCGTAACCCCAGGATGACATCAGGCATTGTGAAGATTAATAAGCGTATCTCCGCGAATCACAGAACAATAAGCCCTCGACAGTGCATCAGCAGCAACATTATCCTTCCCCGGACGATAAACTATGTCAAAATGGTAACATGCCAACTCAATCCTCCATCTCATTATTTTATCATTTTTAATCTTTCCAAAATGTTTAACATCAAACATAAAGGACACAGATTTTTGATCAGTTACCAACGTGAAATGTCGCCTCGATAAATAATGTCTCCATTTACGCAATGCTTCTACTATTGTGTATGCCTCTTTTTCTATTGAGGAATGTCTTTTTTCACTATTATTCAAAGTACGTGAGAAAAAGGCCACAGGTCTTCCATTTTGGTTCAAAGTAGCCCCAATTGCAAAATCCGAAGCATCCGTCTCAATCACAAAGGGAACCTGCTCATCAATGGAATGCACAACTGCTCCTAAAATATCCTTTTTAAGATTCTCAAAACATGTCCTGGCCTCCCATGATAGAGGATATGTCATAACCCGAATAAGAGGCCGGATCTTCTGTGAAAAATTTGCAATCCAATTAGAATAATAAGAAAACAGTCCAACAACTCGTTGTAAAGCCTTAGAATTAGTAGGACAAGGTAAATCGATCAATGGTCGCAGACGTTCTGGATCTGGTTTAATCTTATTTCCCGAAATAATATACCCCAATAGATTTACCTCAGTAGTCGAAAAGATACATTTCTCTTTGTTAAAAGTTAAACCAACTTTTTCCGCAGCTTGAAGGAATCTTTTTAAATTAGAATCATCCTCCACCCTTGATTTGCCACACACTGTGATGTCATCTAAGTATGAAAAGGTGTCAGAGAGGGAGTTATCACTTATAAAAGCATCCATTGCCCGTTGAAAACAAGCAACACCATTAGTAACACCAAATGGTATTCGGCAAAACTGATACAGCTTTCCACCAGCCTCAAAGGCCGTATATGGTTGATCCTTCTTAACAATAGGAATCTGATGATAAGCACTCTTTAAATCAATAGTGCTAAAAACTTTATACTGAGATACTTTATTGATAAGCTCATCAATCTTAGGCAAAGGGTACGCGTCTAATTGAGTATACCTATTAATAGTTTGGGAATAGTCTATCACCATTCGTTTCTTGTGTCTCTCATTAGTCGTGACAACTACCTGTGCTCACCAAGGCGAACAACTAGGTTCAATGATTCCTTCCAATAAGAGATGTTGAACTTCAGAATTAATAAATTCTCTATCCTGACTACTATATCTTCTTGGCTTGGTAGCAATTGGCTTACAATCCGACATCAAATTGGAAAAAAGTGATAATGGAGGAATAGATAAAGAGGTTAATCCACAAATAGATAAAGGTGGCTTAGTCCCTCCAAATGAAAGACTAAGAGACTCGTGTAACTGAAGCACATCATGTCCAATCAAAATATCCGCACAGAGATTAGGCAAAACAGATAGGCGTATATCAGTATACGTATTACCCAGAAGAACCATTTTCACAAAGCAACAACCAGCTATTTGTGAAGTAAGGGTCGTCTGAGCCATACACACCTGATACGTAACAGGTGAAATTTTCAAATGCTTCTCCTTCGCAAACTGAAGACTTATAAAACTCTCAGTACTGCCCGTATCTATAAGGGCCTTCACTTCCAACCCATTAACTTGAGCCGTAACTACAGCTTTGTTTAGGCCATGAGCAAATGCAGCAGAAATTGATGCAATAAACGCCCTATCTAAAGGCTGAATAGTCACAGAAGAGGTAGTGGAGGAAGACCCTCCCACACCAGGAGAAGGGAAGGTAATTGAACCTGATGATTTGCACACACGTGCATAATGACCTCTCTTGCCGCATTTACTACACACAGCCTCCCGAGCAGGACACTTCAGACGAGGGTGCCGGATATTCCCACAAAAATAACACTTCTGAATCCTAGAGGCAACGGCCGCCGAAGTAGAAACTGTTTCAAAATCTAGTAAACCACTCCCATTAAGTCCACATAATTCCTTTTCATCCGAAACTGCCGAAACCATAGTCGCAGGCCGATTAAAAAGAGCATAAGAATCCGAACTTCTCTGAGCCACATCCAATGTAGAAGCTTGCTCAAAAGCACTTTTAAGATCCAGAGTCTTATTTTCTAACAACCGCTGACGAATTGATCTAGACAGTAATCCATTAATAAAAGCATCCCGTACCGATTCGTCCTTATGTTCTTCAGCCGTCACAGCCTTATAATTACAGTCAACACTAAGGCACCGAAGCGCTTGTAAATAAGTATCCAAAGATTCTCCCACCTGCTGCCTACGGGCAGATAGAAGATGACGTGCAAATACCTCATTCTTTGGTTTAACAAAAATCTTTTCCAATGTAGAAATAGCCTCTTCATAAGTTTTACAGTGCAAAATATATTTATATACATCCGGGTCAATGTAATTGTTCAGCATATTCAGCTTATTTAGAGCCTCTTGATCCAACACGTCCAAAAAGTTTTTAAATGTACAGTACCAATGTTTCCATTTATCATCCACTCCAGCAGAATTGGGGTCAGCCTTGAATCGTTCTGGTTGAAGATATCGCTCCATTCTAACACAAAGTTAATAATTTGAAATAAAGAATAGATTTGCCTTCCAAAGCTAGGCTTTATTAACTTTAAAATCAGCAGCATATCTTTCCACATCCAGTCCCAACTAAGCTAGAAAAGGACTGAATTTAAGGTAGCCACAACACATCATGTGATCATCAACTACCAATGAGATTACAACACATATCCCAAGGCAGTTAACAAACAACGAATCACAATACTTTTACTAATCAAGGAATAATCACCACACTAATCTACTGGAATTTTTTGAGGATGTAACTAGTAAAATAGATAAAGGAGAGCCAGTGGATGTGGTGTATTTGGACTTTCAGAAGGCTTTCGATAAGGTCCCACATAAGAGATTAGCGTGTAAAGTTAAGGCAGATGGGATTGGGGGCAAGGTATTGACTTGGATAGAGAACTGGTTGGCAGATAGAAAGCAAAGAGTTGGAATAAATGGGTCTTTTTCCGAGTGGCAGGCAGTGACTAGTGGGGTACCGCAGGGATCGGTCCTTGGACCCCAGCTATTCACAATATATATTAATGATCTAGACAAGGGAACTAGATGTAATATCTCCAAATTTGCAGACGACACAAAGCTGGGTGGGCGTGTGTGCTGTGAGGAGGATGCCGAGAAACTCCAGGATGATTTGGACAGGTTGGGTGATTGGGCAGAAGCATGGCAGATGCAATATAACGTGGATAAATGTGAGGTTATCCACTTTGGTGTCACAAACAGGAAGGCAGATTATTATCTGAATGGCAATAGATTGGGAGAAGGGGAAGTGCAACGAGACCTGGGTGTCCTTATGCACCAGTCGCTGAAGGTAAGCATGCAGGTGCAGCAGGCGGTTAGGAAGGCAAATGATATGTTGGCCTTCATAGCGAGAGGGTTTGAGTACAGGAACAAGGATGTCTTGCTGCAGTTGTACAGGGCCTTGGTGAGACCACACCTTGAGTATTGTGTGCAGTTTTGGTCGCCTTATCTGAGGAAGGATATTCTTGCCATGGAAGGAGTTCAGCGAAGATTCACCAGACTGATACCTGGGATGGCAGGAATGACATATGAGGAGAGATTGGGTCGATTGGGCTTGTACTCGCTGGAGTTTAGAAGAATGAGAGGGGATCTCATCGAAACTTATAAAATTCTAACAGGACTAGACAGACTAGATGCTGGAAGGATATTCCCGATGGTCGGGGAGTCCAGAACCAGGGGTCCCAGTCTAAGGATAAGGGGTAAGCCATTTAAGACAGAGATGAGGAGGAATTTCTTCACCCAGAGAGTGGTGAACCTGCGGAATTCTCTACCAAAGAAGGCTGTAGAGGCCAATTCATTAAATATATTCAAGAAGGATTTGGATATATTTCTTAAGGCTAAAGGGATCAAGGGATATGGAGAGAAGGCAGGAACAGGGTACTGAATTTGGATGATCAGCCATGATCTCATTGAATGGCGGAGCAGGCTCGAGGGGCCGAATGGCCTACTCCTGCTCCTATCTTCTATGTTTCTATGTAACAGTGTAAGAGGCTGAGGACCGAGAGATCAGAGTGGGAATGATGTGGAGAATTAAAGTGACAGGCGACCGGAAGCTCGGGGTCACCCTTACGGACTGAATCGAGGTGATCCGCAAAGCGGTCGCCCAATCTGCGTTTAGTCTCCCCAATGTAGAGGAGACCACATCGTGAGCAGCGAATACAGTATACTAAATTGCAAGAAGTACAAGTAAATCGCTGTTTCACCTGGAAGGGATGTTTGGGGCCCTGGACAGTGGGAAGGGAGGAGGTAAAAGGGCATATGTTGCATCTCCTGCGCTTGCATGGGAAGGTGCCGGGCGAAGGGGAAGGGCTGTTGGGGGTGATTGAGGAGTGGACCAGGGTGTCGTGGAGGGAGCAGTCCCTTCGGAATGCTGAAAGGGGAGGTGTGGGGGGAGATGCGTTTGGTGGTGGGATCACGCTGGAGGTGGCGGAAATGGCGGAGGATGATCCGTTGAATGTGGAGGCTGGTGGGGTGAAAGGTGAGGACAAGGGGAACCCTATCATGGTTCTGGGAGGTAGGGGAAGGGATGAGAGCAGAAGTGCAGGAAATGGAATGGACACTGTCAAGGGCCGTGTCAAACACGGTAGAGAGGAATCCTTGGTTGAGGAGAAAGGAAGACATATCGGAAGCACTAGTATGGAAGGTGGCATCATCAGGGCAGATGTGGCAGAGGTGGAAAAACTGGGAGAATGGAATAGAGTCCTTACAGGAAGCGGGGTGGGAGGAAGTGTAGTCCAGGTAGCTGCGGGAGTCAGTGGGCTTGTAGTGGATGTTTGGTAATAGCCTATCGCCAGAAATGTAGTCAGAGAAGTCAAGGAAGGGAAGAGAAGAGTCAGAGATGGACCATGTGAAGGTGAGGGAAGGGTGGAAATTGGAAGTAAAGTGACTGAACTTTTCTAGTTCAGGGCGAAAGCAGGAAACGGCACCTTATTGTTTACTTCATCTCCAAGCAACCCATTGAAAACAGGAAGTAATGAAAGTTCGAGAATTCTCTTTCAACCATCAAATTAAGAAAAGGCTAGTCTTAAAGGGAAATGCACTTTGCAGAGGGCAGACCAAAACTGTTCAACAACAACACTTGATATTTATATAGACATAGCACCTTGCATGAAAGAGGATCTCAAAGCATTTGACAAGAGGGCTAGGTGGATACTGAATTGGGGGAAACTAAGTGAAGGAATTTAGGGTAAGGAAGGGAGATATTTAAGGAGACTGTTGAAGATAGAGAGACATGTAGAAACACAAAGTAGTTTTGGAAGAGAATTCCAGGGAGCTTGATGTATAATGGCTGGAAGTTCAGCCCCTGATGGTGAAGTGAGGGGATGGAACAGCTACGTGCTGGGATGTCTGCTGAGAAGATTCCCTGAGCAGGGTGGGAGTGAGGAAGCCGAAGATCAGGATCTTGAACATGGTTTGCTGGAGCACAGACTGGCAGTGGAGCTGAATGACCATAAGTGGTTGTGGATGTGTGGGACATTGTGCAGAGAGGAGTCTGCCCACAGAGTTCTGGATTAGTTCAAATTCATGGATGATGGAGCTTGGAAGGCCACAGCAAAGAGCATTTGAGAAATCATCCCTCAAGGTGACAAAAGATTAGCTAGAAGGTTTCAGCAGTGGACAAGATTAAGGCAGGAGTGTAAGTGAGCAATGTGTTGGAAGCAGGCGGTCTTGGTAACAGATTGGTTGTGGGACTGAAAGGTCAGCTCAGGCTTGAACAGGACTTTGAGCTTGTTCATTTCTGAGTTTAATCTGAGCAGACAGCCAGGGAGGTTGCTTGAGTTTGAGCCAGAGGCATGTAGATGCTGGCAAGAGCACAAACATTCCTCTGTAAAGTACTGTCCTCCCCTTGTCATTTGGTCAAGCCAAAAAATATAGTACTTTCCTCCATGATAGAGGACTAAAAAGATAATAAAATAATGCTGGTGTTGGTCATGGCTGCAGCCGTTGATGTAATCAGTATGACTGGGGTTATGAAATAAACTGCTGACCCTAAGCCAACGTTCAGGAAGCTGCACATGTAGTGTTGCATTTCATTTCAACATAGAGTGCTGTAAGTAGGCAGCATAAGAGATTTCACAACTTCAGTGACTAGGTTTATGTAATTGCAGTGATTCTCTATGACTGGACCATGAAAATTAAATGATGGAAGATTTTGAACTAACATGTACACTTACTAAACTTTATCTGGGAAACCCATGTGGTGCGCAATCCCCGGCACAGGCGTCATATCACCATTCCATTACCATATCACCATTCCATTACCATATCACCATTCCATTACCATATCACCATTCCATTACCATATCACCATCCATTACCATATCACCATTCCATTACCATATCACCATCCATTACCATATCACCATCCCATTACCATATCACCATCCATTACCATATCACCATTCCATTACCATATCATCATTCCATTACCATATCACCATCCATTACCATATCACCAGCCATTACCATATCACCATTCCATTACCATATCACCCTTCCATTACCATATCACCATCCATTACCATATCACCATCCATTACCATATCACCATTCCATTACCATATCACCATCCATTACCATATCACCATTCCATTACCATATCACCATTCCATTACCATATCACCATCCATTACGATATCACCATTCCATTACCATATCACCATCCATTACCATATCACCATCCATTACCATATCACCATCCATTACCATATCACCATCCATTACCATATCACCATTCCATTACCATATCACCATTCCATTGCCATATCACCATCCATTACCATATCACCATTCCATTACCATATCACCATCCATTACCATATCACCATTCCATTACCATATCACCATTCCATTACCATATCACCACCCATTACCATATCACCATTCCATATCACCATGCATTACCATATCACCATTCCATTACCATATCACCATATCATTACCATATCACCATTCCATTACCATATCACCATTCCATTACCATATCACCATTCCATTACCATATCACCATATCATTACCATATCACCATTCCATTACCATATCACCAATCCATTACCATATCACCATTCCATTACCACTGTATTGGTCATCGGAGGCCGTTCTCAACAAAAATGAAGTACTTGCATTTATACAGCATTTTATTACATTTATATTGCACTTTACACATTTAAATAGTAGCTTATTACATTTATACTATGCTTATTACATTTATACTGTGCTTTATTACATTTAGATAGCATTTATCACATTTATATCATGTTTTATTATGTCTCAAACTTAACAAAATGCTGCACATAAAGTTAATTACTTGGAAGGTAGTGCATTTGAATAAAGAACTTGTATTTATGTAGTGCTCAGGATGTCACAAAGCACTTCACAACCAATGAATTACTTTTGCAGTGCAGTCCTTGTTAGGTAATCAAACTTGGCAGCCATTTTTCACACAGCAAGATCCCAAGAACGGTGATGAGATGAATATTTGGCTTTGTATCACTTACAGTTAATCATCTTTGTGGTATTAATTTGAGGGAGGAATATTGGCCAGAACACCAGGAAAAGACTCTGTTTCCCTTCCAATAGTGCTGTAGGAATCTTCAACATCTACCTGAACCACCACAACAGCAGACAAAGCCTCTGTGTAACATATCATTCAAAGTATTCCTTTGATGCTGTTGTCACCTTTTTTAACACATGAATGTTTTGGCAGAGATCTAGTCAGGACACATCTGCTGTGTTTGAAAGACCTTTTAAATTAATTGACAATATCCATTCAATTCTGTTGCAGTTTTGCCATTGTAACTGTTGCTGGATTGATAGTCACAAGCACCGCCAGTAAGCTTAACAACTCAAAGCAAAACAAATAACTGCCAGCCTGGAAATGTTACTGGAAATGTGATTTTTTTTCTCTCTCTCTGCAGCTGAAGACGACAAACTGCTGTTAGAATCCTTTTGCTTCCTTGGTGCTGGCAGATGTTCCATTATAGTCAGATCACGATTAATCCATGAGCAGATGAGCTACATGTTGGTCTCCACGAGTTTGTTTGTAACTGCATGGAGCTTGCTTCTGTTTCCAAAAGTTTCTAAAACAGGCTACATTGCCAAAACACAAACTGAACCTGATTTCAAAAGAGTAGTACGTACTTGGGAGCTCCATGTTAGCAATTTAACACAGCAAATAACCAAGAGTGGCTCGGTAGCACCACGACTGACTGAGCTGGCCGAGTCCTGAAGGACATAACTGCCAGTCTGGGCCTGCGACAGTTGGTGAGAGAACCAACATGAGGAAAAAACCTACTTGACCTCGTCCTCACCAAACTACCTATCGCAGATGCACCTGTCCATGATAGCATTGGTAGCAGTGACCACCGCACAGTCATTGTGGAGACGAAGTCCTATCTTCACACTGAGAACACCCTCCATCGTGTTGTGTGGCACTACCACCATGCTAAATGGGATAGATTCAGAACAGATCTAGCAGCTCAAAACTGGCCATCCATGAGGCGCTGTGGGCCATCAGCAGCAGCAGAATTGTATTATACCACAATCTGTAATCTCATGGCCCGGCATATCCCTCACTCCACCATCACCACCAAGCCAGGGGACCAACCCTGGTTCAACAAACAGTGTAGAAGAGCATGCCAGGAGGAGAACCAGGCATACCTAAAAATGAAGCTGCAACACAGGACTACATGCATGCTAAAAAGCGGAAGCAGCATGCTATAGACAGGGCTAAGCGATCCCACTATCAATGGATCAGATCAAAGCTCTGCAGTCCTGCCACATCAAGTCGTAAATGGTGGGGGAGCATTAAACAACTAACAGGAGGAGGAGGCTCCAAGAATATCCCCATCCTCAATGATGGTGGAGCCCAGCACATGAGTGCAAAAGACAAGGCTGAAGCATTTGCAACCAACTTCAGCCAGAAGTGCCGAGTGGATGATCCATATCGGCCTACTCCCGAGGTCCCCACCATCACAGAAGCCAGTCTTCAGCCGATTCAATTCACTCCACGTGGTATCAAGAAACGGCTGAGCGCACTGGCTACAGCAAAGGCTATGGACCCCGACAACACCCTGGCTATCATGCTGAAGACTTGTGCTCCAGAACTAGCCGTGCCTCTAGCCAAGCAGTTCCAGATATGTCCTGTCCACAAAAAGCAGGACAAATCCAACCCGGCCAATTACCGCCCCATCAGTTTACTCTCAATCATCAACAAAGTGATGGAAGGTGTCATCGACAGTGCTATCAAGCAGCACTTACTCACCAATAACCTGCTCACTGATGCCCAGTTTGAGTTCCGCCAAGACCACTCGGCTCCCGACCTCATTACAGCCTTGGTCCAAACATGGACAAAGGAGCTGAATTCCAGAGGTGAGGTGAAAGTGACTGTCCTTGACATCAAGGCAGCATTTGACTGAGTCTGGCATCAAGGAGCCCTAGTAAAACTGAAGTCAATGGGAATCAGGGGGAAAACGCTCCCTTGGCTGGAGTCATACCTAGCACAAAGGAAGATGGTTGTGGTGGTTGAAGGTCAATCATCACAGCCCCAGGATATCGCTGCAGGTGTTCCTCAGGGCAGTGTCCTAGGCCCAACCATCTTCAGCTGCTTCATCAATGACCTTCCCTCCAACATAAGGTCAGAAATGGGGATGTTCGCTGATGACTGCACAGTGTTCAGCACAATTCACAACTCCTTAGATAATGAAGCAGTCCATGCCCCCATGCAAAATGACCTGGACGACATTCAGGCTTGGGCTGATAAGTGGCAGGTAACATTCGTGCCACAGAAGTGCCAGGCTCCAACAAGCGAGAGTCTAACCACCTCCCCATGACATTCAATGGAATTACCATCGCCGAATCCCCCACTATCAACATCCTGGGGGTCACCATTAACCAGAAACTTAACTGGACCAGCCACATAAATACTGTGGCAACAAAAGCAGGTCAGAGGCTAGGTATTCTGCGGTGAGTGTCTCACCTCCTGACTCCCCAAAGCCTTTCCACCATCTACAAGGCACAAGTAAGGAGTGTGATTGAATACTCTCTACTTGCCTGGATGAGTGCAGCTCCAACAACACTCAAGAAGCTCGACACCATCCAGGACAAAGCAGCCCACTTGATTGGCACCCCATCCACCACCTTAAACATTCACTCCCTCCACCACCGGCGTACCGTGGCTGCAGTGTGTACCATCTACAAGATGCATTGCAGCAACTCACCAAGGCTTCTTCGGCAGCACCTCCCAAACCCGCGACCTCTTCCACCTAGAAGGACAAGGGCAGCAGGCGCATGGGTACACCATCACCTCCAAGTTCCCCTCCAAGTCACAAACCATCCTGACTTAGAAGTATAGCGCCGATCCTTCATCGTCGCTGAGTCAAAATCCTGGAACTCCCTCCCTAACAGCACTGTGGGAGCACCATCACCAAACGGACTGCAGTGTTTCAAGAAGGCAGCTCACCACCACCTTCTCAAGGGCAACTAGGGATGGGCAATAAATGCTGGACTCGCCAGCGACGCCCAGCTCCCATAAGCGAATAAAAAAAATATTTGGCTTTGTATCACTTGCAAATGTGCTTTGTGGGTCCATACCCGAAAAGTATTTTAATAAGATGCCTGTATTTCTTGCTGCAAAAGATGCCAATTTAATACTTCCTAGCACCACTCAGCTTAGCTCAGTAGCAGCCTTGATGTCAGAAAGTTGTAGGTTCAAGGCCTACTTCAGGACTTGATCATGTAATCTAGGCTAACATGTCAATGCAGTCCTAAGATTATTAGCAAAAGTAGAAGTACACAAGGGCGGTAGGAGACAGAGAGTAGGAAGAAATGGAACGGTCTCTTGATTAGTGCGATATGACAAGTGGTGTGCCCCAGGAATCTGTACTAGAGCCTCAGCTTTTCACTGCATATGCAAATGACCTGGATGAAGGAACAGAAAGTTGTATATCAAAGTTTGCAGATTAGAAAAGTTAAGGGGCACAATAAGTTGTGTAGATGGGAGCAGGAGGTTACAAAGGGACATAGACAGGCTAAGGGAGTGGGCAAAACTATGTTAGATGGAGTTTAATGTGAGGAAATTTGATGTCATCCACTTTGAACCAGAGAATGACAAATCAAAATATTTTATTAACGGTGAGAGACTAAGAGATGTGGATGAGCAAAGGGATTTGGGTGCCCATGTGCACAAATCACTAAAAGCTAGTGCAAAGGTACAAAAAGTAATCAAAAAGGCTCATTAAATGTTGGCCTTTATTTCAAGGGGGTTGGAATAAAAAAATGTAGTAACACGGAGCCTTGGTCAGACCCCTTCTGGAGTACTATGTTCAGTTTTGGGCACCGAACCTCAGGAAAGATTTGCACAGTACCCCATATGGTACAGCACAAACTCACCAGAATTATACCAAGGCTTAAAGGTTAAGTTATTCGAGTACAGGTTGCATAAACTTAGTTTGTATTCCCCTGAATTTAGAACAAAGGTGTGAAAATCTGGAGCTCTATTCCCCAGAAGGCTGTGAATGCTGGGTCAATTGAAATTTTCACACCTGAGATCGATAGGTAAGGTTATCAAGGTGTATGGAGCAAAGGGTTGTAAATGAATTTGAGGTACATGATTTAATAGAATGGTGGGGCAGGCTTGAGGGGTTGAATGTCCATTGATTCTTGAAATTAATCGTCCAAGTGAATTTGGTAATGACGGTACCTTAGCAGCATCACCTACAATGCTACAAATTCTGCTCATGAATACAACACTTGTTTTTTATATTGGTGTCAATGAGATGTTCCACCATCAGTTCCTCCCATAACCAATGCTGGCAAACATAGATTAACTGGCCATTCATCTCGATTCTGCTTGCCCCACCCTCTGTGGCCCTCACCCGCAATCGTCTCGCGCCTCCCCCCTCCCCACCCTTAACTAACCCAGACCTGTAACGTCCGTGTGTAATTGAGACACGGACTGCAGAAGTTGGTTATAACAGGTGTTTACTGAATGGAGACAAAACTGGAACTACTATACAAAGTTACTGCACAGGCTTATATACAGGGGTGGTCACTACTGGTACTGCAGTATACAGGGGCTGCAGAATATAGTTCCTTCTTCAAGGTACATACACTACAATTCCTCCCCTTTTAGCTAAACATTACATAACATTCGATTAATAATTAAATAACATATTTACAATTACAGTTGCTATATACATTAGCTGAAGTTAAGCAATTATAAATTCAGTCTTTGAGGAGGCTTCCTGATTCTGTCCGGATAACGCCTCTTTGGGGTATCAGGTTCTTCTGGCAAAGTTGATTCGGGATCAACGTCGTTGTTTGGTTCGTCTGCTTCCAATATCACCGATTCTGAGGTAGATGCAATTGGTACTTCGGTTTCATCACCAGGTGTATAGGATCGTGGTGTAGATTTGACGTTTTCCAGTGACGCTACAATCTGGTCAGCATGGCGTCTTACAATGCTCTCTCCAACGTCCACGGTATACATTAGAGGTCCTTGCCATGTGCAGATCGTTCCTGGCTGCCATTTCTCTGTGCGGTAGTCCCGGGCCAAAACTGGCTGACCTATCTTGAAACTCCTGGTTGGCCTTTCATTCATATTCTGAAACTGCCTGTTCTCCACATCTCTTCTGATGTTTGGCTTAACCAAATCCAAGCGGCATCTTAGTCTTCGATTGAAGAACATCATGGCTGGAGTTTGGTTGGTAACCGCATGTGTCGCATTCCGGTAGGCAAACAAGAAGTTATCCACCTTGTGTTGTAGGGGTAGGTCTTCATTACACATTGCCTTGATAGCCTTCTTGAATGTTTGAACGAACCTCTCAGCCAATCCATTGGTGGCTGGATGATATGGGGCGGATGTGTAATGCTTAACACCATTGTTCTTTAAGAACCTCCGGAACTCTTCAGACACAAACTGTGGTCCATTGTCGGAGCAAATCTGTTCAGGCAGCCCATTTCTGGCGAATATGGTTCGTAAGACTGTGATAGTTTTTCTGTGGTGGTTGAGGACATTTTTATTACCTCTGGCCACTTTGAATGTGCATCCACCGCAATTAAAAACATCGAGTCCATAAATGGACCAGCAAAATCAATGTATACCCTTTGCCATGGGGATGAGGGCCACTCCCATGGATGTAGAGGGGCTTGTGGTGGGGCGTTTTGGACCTTCTGGCATCCTGTACAGCTCTTGGTCATCTCTTCGATTTCTCTATCGATTCCCGGCCACAACACAAACGCTCTGGCTAAGTTCTTCATTTTTACCCCTCCCAGATGACCCTCATGAAGCTCATTGAGCACTCTATCCTTCAATTTGGGTGGAATTACTACTCTGGATCCACACATCAAGGTTCCTCGACACACTGACAGCTGTTCTCTTCTCGGCGAGAATGCTGGCAACAGTGGTTTGCCATGTGCTGGCCATCCCTTCACCATTAAATCATAGACCCTGGAGAGTGTCGGGTCATTTCGTGTTTCCTTTTCTATGTTTGCATTCGTCGCAGATAGACATTCGACTAAGGTCGAGTGGAATATCTCCACAGGATCCACTGCAGGTGCTTCTTCCACCATTGGCAATGGTAGGCGCGACAATCCATCAGCATTCCCATGCTGTTTAGTTCCATTGTACTCGATGTCATATTGGTGTGCCCCTAGGAAAAGGGACCACCTCTGTAGCCATTGTGCTGTCATTATCGGGACGCCCTTCTTAGGGTTGAAAATGGAGACAAGAGGTTGATGATCAGTTAGTAGAGTAAATTTCTGTCCGTGCAGGTAGTGATTGAACTTCTTCACCCCCCACACCAGGCTGAGGGCCTTTCTGTCAATCTGGGCGTAGTTACGCTCGGCTGAAGTTAACGAGCGTGACGCAAAAGCTATCGGCCTCTCTGAACCATCAAGGGATTTATGTGACAGTACCGCTCCAACGCCATAGGGAGACGCATCACACGCCAGTCTTATCGGTAGTGATGGGTTGTAGTGAGCCAATACTTCTCTTGAAGTGATCAGGCCTTTACACTTCTGAAAGGCCCGCTTACATTCATCGCTCCATTTCCATGCTACTCCAGTTTGTAGCAGGGTGTTCAGTGGGTGCAGAATTGTGGACAAATTCGGCAAAAACTTATGGTAGTAATTCACCAATCCAAGGAATGACCTCAGTTGCGACACATTTTCAGGCGCTGGAGCCTTAACTACCGCTTCAATTTTGTCAGGGGACTTATGTAACCCCTCTTCATCAATCACGTGGCCACAATACGATATTTGTTTCTTAAAAAACTCACACTTGGGGCGATTGGCTCGTAGCCCATGTTCTCTTAGTCTAGTGAGCACCTGCTCTAGGTTGGCAAGGTGTTCACTGTCATTTTCACCTGTCACTAGGATGTCGTCCAAGTAACACTGAGTCCCCGGAATCCCTTGCAGAACTTGTTCCATCGCTCTTTGCCATATAGCCGGAGCTGATGCTACTCCGAATACCAGTCGATTATACTGGTAAAGACCTTTGTGAGTGTTTATCGTGAGATATTTCCTAGAGGATTCTTCAACCTCCATCTGCAAATATGCTTGCGCTAGGTCAATTTTTGTAAAACGTTTCCCTCCAGATAGTGAGGCGAAAATATCTTCTATCCTCAGAAGAGGATACTGTACTGTGTGAAGGATTGGGTTCACAGTCACCTTGAAGTCCCCACAGATGCGAACCTTCCTTGGCTCCTCAGACTTATTGTTTAACGTCTTCTTCATGACAGGAATGATGGGTGTCGCCCACTCGCTCCAGTCTACCTTAGATAACACGCCTGCATTCTCCAGATTCTCCAGCTCTGCCTCGACGGCTGGGCGAATTGCATACGGTACCGGTCTTGCTTTGAAAAACTTGGGAATTGCATTCTCTTCTATTTTTATCGAGGCGGTTACGCCTTTAAGAGTTCCCAGTCCTTGTTGAAATACCTCTTTAGCGTTAGCTAAGATTTTTGACAATCGTCCAGGTGTGACTTCGTCATCCTTTTTCCCAGCCACCGTCAGTGCCTGAATGGAGTGCCAGTCTAAACTTATCTTTCTGATCCATTCACGTCCCAATAACGGTGGTCCACCATCTTGCAGTATGTACAGATACAATTTCTGTATTTCCTTGCCGTTGTATTCGACAGGCACCCTTATTTTCCCTCTGGGGTATACTTTCTGCCCCGTATATGTCTTCAAGACAATGGATGTGTCTTTCAAGGGTATGTGTGAGAATAGCCACTCGTAGTCTCGTCGATTCATGACGGTCAGGGCTGATCCTGTATCCAATTCCATTTTGACTTGGGACCCTGCTATCGTGAGGGTGACCCAAATGGTTCAGTGATCCTCTTTTGCGATTACGTTGTGTAGTTTGAGACAGCTTCGTCTCTTGTTCCCTGATTCACTATCGCTCTCCTGGTCTTCGGAACTACTGTCCGTCATCTTTTGTACTTTCCTGTACTGTTCCTTAGTAGTCTTTTTGTTGTCGTTAGTCTTCTTCCCGGACCTGCAAACTCGTGCAATGTGTCCCATCTTTCCGCATTGCCTGCATGTTTTGTCCTTGGACCAGCAGTCCTTCTGGTCATGGGTTGTTCTGCCGCAGCGATAACATTTTTCAAATCCCCGTGTCATTTCGTGGGTGCCGTATTCCTGTGGCTTTTGCTTTATTTCCGCAGCTCCCCTTGCTGCTGCTTCGTACGATACTGCCACGCTGAAAGCCTTATCTAGCGTCAGCTCTTTCTCTGAGAGTAACCTCTTCTGGGTTCCTTCACTCAGGAGTCCACAGACAAATTTGTCCCGTAGGGTATCTGCCAGTCCTGCTCCGAACTGGCAGTGCTTTGATAGCTTGCGTAGTTCCGTAAGGTAATCAGCATTGCTCTCATCTTTATGCTGATTTCTCTTGTGGAATTTAAATGTTTCTGCTATCAGCAGCGGTGTAGGATTTAGGTGTTCCTGTAGGATATCAACAATTTCATTAAAACTCTTCGCCATCGGTTTGACTGGAGTGATCAGTTTCCGCAATAGGCCGTACGTTCTTGCGCCCATTAAGTTTAGTAGTACCGATGCCTTTTTCTCATCGGCTACTTCATTTGCCTTGCAATATACTTCGACTCTTTCCACATACGTGGTCCAGTCTTCTATTGCATTATCGAAGGCAGTGATATTGCCAGTCTTCGGCATTTTGGAGATCTAAGATGGCGCCTCCCGCGCTTTGCCTTCTTCCCCGATTGAACAAAATGGCGCCTCCTGCGCTTTGCCTTCTTCCCCGCTGGATTAAGATGGTGCCTCCCGCGCTTTCTGCCTTTTCTGCTGCTGCCAGCACTGTTGCTGCCGTTTTTATGCCTTGATGGCGACGCCCTATGATCTTCGCCCGCTTCCCCCCGCGCTGCTGCCAACGCCGCTCTCCGCGGTCCCCGTGGCAACTGCAGCTCCTCGCGGCTTTCTGCGCTTCTAATTTCTTTTTCTTTTCTTTTATTTACTGTTCCCGTCGTCAGAGCAGACCCTATGGGACACTTCCCTCCCTCTTCTTGGGTCTGTACGCTGCCCGGCTTCGTAGCACCGGCCACGCCCTGTGCGCTCCACCCTCTCTCTCTCTCTCCTCTTCCCGACAACGCTGCTTGGCCCCGTTGAAAAGCCACCCAATCGAGCTCTAGCCCGCCGCAGCCCAGGAAGGATCAGTGTACTACCTGCCACCAGCCCGATTAGCTGGAACACCATAGACTGGATAACCAAGCCGAGCTCTCGACAGCCTCTCCTGCAAATCTTCAAATTCGATGAATCAGAGGGCGGTTGCCCACGGTCGACGCCCGTTTCTTCTGTTTGTTTTTTTTTCTTTTTGGATTTCTTCCTTCTGGCTTCGACCTCTAATAACTTCGCTTCAGGGATGGATCCCCGTGAGGTGGTGCAGAACTGTAGGTAAGTTCGGATCTGTTCGTCGCCAATGTAATGTCCATGTGTAATTGAGACACGGACTGCAGATGTTGGTTATAACAGGTGTTTACTGAATGGAGACAAAACTGGAACTACTATACAAAGTTACTACACAGGCTTATATACAGGGGTGGTCATTACTGGTACTACAGTATACAGGGGCTGCAGAATATAGTTCCTTCTTCAAGGTACATACACTACAAGATCGGCTGGGGTCCGGCCGGCGGACGCTGTCACACGTAAATCTGCCCCATGAGTCGCCTCATGTGACAGAAAGAGGGCGGTTCGCTGATAAACATAACGGCCTAGAAATTCAGTCTAGCCACTTTTGGGGCGGTAAAGTCGGGCGTTCGCTAAAGTTAGCGCCCGCCGGAAAGTGTAGGCCACTTCGCCGAAATTCAGTAGATTTGGCCAAGAGTTTGGGCGAGCGCTGAAACTGGCGTTGCACTGCTATCTTTAGGCGCTAAGCCGGCGATGCGGTCTGATAACGCCGAGGCCGGGCGCAGCGCAGGTGCGGTCATGTTTTGATTGACAGCAGACACCGTGACGCCGGCCAGCTCTTAAAGGGGGAAGGGTCGACTTTGACTGCTGCCACGCCCTGCATAGTGGAGCCCTGCAGCTAGGCCTCAACACTGCTGGTGGACCCAAATAGCGCCTGAAGCCATGGAGAAGGCCCGTGAACGAGCGCAGCGCTTCTCAGAGCATGCTTTGAGGGTGCTGGTTAATGGTGTGGAAAAGAAAAGAGAGATCTTGTGCCCGGACAGTGGCAAGAAGACTCCCAGGAGGCAGTACAGGAGAGCCTGGAAGAAAATCGCCCACAGGGTGTCATCTACCAGCGATGTCCCCAGGAGTGCGGACCAATGCCGCAAGAAGTACAACGACCTCACTCGGATGGTGAAGGTGAGTACCCTTTCCAGTGTCCTCCTCATCCTTGCATGTGCACCTCACATTATAGGCAAAGGGACCTCAAAGACCTAATGGGCAGCCCTCCTCCCGCAGCTATGGCACTGGCATGATCATCAATAGCACTTTCTGCACTTAACACACTGGCCAAGCTATTCGACCATGGGAGGCAGTGCACACAGCAACAGGGCACCACACTGGCCAAGCTATTCGACCATGGGAGGCAGTGCACACAGCAACAGGGCACCACACTGGCCAAGCTATTCGACCATGGGAGGCAGTGCACACAGCAACAGGGCACCATACTGGCCAAGCTATTCGACCATGGGAGGCAGTGCACACAGCAGCAGGGCACCACACTGTACTTAGAGGCCGTCCTTTCTCTTGCAGGCCAAGCTGGCGCGGAATTTGAGGAGCCAGTCTGCCACCGGGGGAGGCCGTCCCCAGTACCAGGCGCTCAGTGAGCTGGAGGAGAGCGTGGCTCGACTCATGCGTGGCCGGGTGACTGGCCCTGTTGCCATTGGAGATGCGGACCCTGTACTGGGACCCACTGGTAAGGACATGACCGGTTGGACCTCTCTCGTTGCCCTTGCGCTTCAGATCTACATCCTTTCCCACTGTGCGACCAATGCGCATAATGCCACCGCTCATGCCTCCCTCGCTGACGCCCTGTCCTCACTCTAAAGCTACTCTTGTGCCTTCCTGCTTTCAGCTGGTGAGGGGGAGGTGGTCCCTGAAGCTCAGAGTGCCAGGCCCTTGGAGGAGGAGGACGACGAGGACCAGGAGGAAGGCGGCACATCGGGGGAACCCTCATCCGCGCCAGGGGATGGCAATGGAGGGGAGACGTCTGGCCTGGAGGAGAGCCAGGGGGAAGTGTTGCAGGGGGGTGTAGCTCCTGGGCCCAGTGGGGTCGAGGCACGCGGGAAGGGTCGGGCAGCACGGCGGCCTTCTCCCCAGAGGGGGGAAGTGTTGCAGGGGAGGGCAGTTCCTGGGCCCAGTGGGGTCGAGGCACGCGGGAAGGGTCGGGCAGCACGGCGGCCTTCTCCCCAGAGGGGGGAAGTGTTGCAGGGGAGGGCAGTTCCTGGGCCCAGTGGGGTCGAGGCACGCGGGAAGGGTCGGGCAGCTCGGCGGCCTTCTCCCCAGAGGGAGAGTCCGCCCTCCAGTCCGGAGACGGTCCTCGCCCAGGAGGTGCGCCTCCTTGATGAGATGTCCGCGGCGTCGGAGCGGCGCCACAAGGAGTTCATGGGGGTTGTGGGACAGTTGCCTCAGGCCATTGAGTCCCTGGCTCATAGTGTGGTCGCTTTCGGGGAATCACAGGCCAGGGGGGTCGAGCAACTCACGGCAGCACACGACAGGGGTGTCCAGCAACTCGCGGCAGCGCAGGACAGGGGTGTCCAGCAACTCGCAGCAGCGCAGGACAGGGGTGTCCAGCAACTCGCGGCAGCGCAGGACGCGAGTCGCGAGTCCATGAGTGGTGCCGTCCAGACACTGGCAGATCTGATGCGGGCACATACCAGGGCAGTTCGGGCACTCACTTCTGCCACACTCACTGTGGCGCGGAAGCATCGCCAGGGCACCCGCCGCCCTGCTGCAGCACAGCGGTCTGGCCTCCACCAGATTGCTGCGCTTGCTGCACTGCCAGCCCGGCCGAGTGCCAGTGTCTCTGGCGAACAGCGCGCGCCTGGCATCAGCCAGCTTGCCCCCATTGGTGCAGCCGACACTGCCACTCCCCCAGCCAAGGTGCGACGAGCTGCTGCTGAGACTGATGCTGGCCAGCCACAGCTGCAGCAGTCAGCAGCCGGCCCCTCCCGGGCCGGGCCTCGTCTAGGCCGACCCCCAAGGGCATCTGCCGTCACGCATTGTGGCCCTCATGAGCCTTCCCCCAGCCTTGCCACACCCACAGGGCCCAGGTTGAGGCGGAGCAACAGGTCGGGCAGGGGCCGGAGAAGCCTGCATAAGGACTCGCCCTCTCGGCACACCCAGTAGAGTGTGGTGATAGCGTTTTTTTTTATATGGGGGTGTTTGTGTTCTGGGGGGGGGCTTATTTTGGTAAGGCCGAAGATGAAGACATTTTTTGTTTTTATGGGGGTGTTTGTGTTGTGGAGGGGGGGGCTTATTTTTGTAAGGCCGATGATGAAGGCCAATTGGATGGGCAAGTTTTGTTATTCCTCCCCAGGTTGTGGGAGTGACAGATGTTTTTGACTGTTTTTTGGGGGTCTTGTCTGTTTTTCTGTTTCATGTGGGAAGGGCCCTGAGTTTGTAAAATAAAGCTTTTTATTTATTCAGCATGTCCAGGTGTCATGTTTCAAGTGGTTGTTGCGTTAACCGGCTGAGGGCTTGCGGAGCGGCTGCATTCAGGTGCGTTCATTGCCACAGGCCATTCCCTGACAGGGGGCCTAGAAGTGGCGTTCAATAAGCCGCCGGCGGACGGCCCTTGGACCTTGTGGCTCCCTCCTGGGCTGGTACTCCTCCTCCTCCTCCTCCTCCTCCTCATGGTCCTCCTGCTCGTCCTCCTGAGGTGGTGGTGCAACGTCAGGTGGCAGTGCCTGAGTCCTGCGGATAGCCAGGTTGTGCAGCATGCAGCACATGACGACGAACTGGGAGACTCTATCCGGCGAATACTGTAGAGATCCGCCGGAACGATCCAGGCAGCGGAACCGTTGCTTGAGGACGCCAATCGTTTGCTCTATGATGTTCCTTGTGGCTTGATGGCTTTCGTTGTATGCCTCCTCCGCTGGGGTCCTGGGCGCGCGGAGCGGGGTCATGAGCCATGCACACAAAGGGTAGCCCTTGTCCCCAATAAGCCATCCCCTTGGTGGAGGCTGTGCCTCGAACATGTCAGCCACAGTAGTCTGGCGCAGGATAAATGCATCGTGGCTGCTTCCTGGAAAGCGGGCATTGACAGCTAGGATGCGCTGCCTGTGGTCACACACCAGCTGTACATTGAGGGAATGGTAGCCCTTCTGGTTGCGGTAATCCTCGGCATTGTCGATAGGTGCCCGCATAGCCACATGCGTGCAGTCAATGGCGCCCTGCACCATGGGGAAGTCCGCGATCCTGCCAAATCCGACTGCACGCTGCTCCTGCCTCTCTAGGGTCATGGGGAAGGAGATGAATTGGTGTCTCCTCGCGAAAAGTGCATCGGTGACCTGCCAGATGCAGCGATGCGCGGCGAACTGGGAGATGTTCGCTATGTCCCCAGCAGCGGCTTGGAAGGAGCCGCTTGCATAAAAGTTCAGAGCCACCGTGACCTTCACTTCCACCGAAAGAGACGTCCTGCACATCAGCTGTGGACACAGATCTCTGTGAAGCAGCTGGCAGATCTCTGCAACCACCTCCCTTCTGAAGCGCAGCCTCTTAACACAATGCGCCGCAGTCATGGTGAGATAGGACACCTGCTGCCGGTATTGCCTGAGTGGGTAAGGCCTACGTTGCCGACGCCTGATGGCCCCTCTGCGTCTAGGCATGGCTGGCCCTCTCACACAGCGTCTGCGAGCCCTTCGCACATAATGCTGCAACTGAGGGTTGGAACCCCATACAGCCCCCATAATAAACTTGCAAACAGTGAAATCACAATGATTCAAATGTCAAAGCTCTGGCCAGAAGCCAAAAATACCTCTCCTATGTTGTCCCAAATCAGTAAGCTCTGTTCCTTGGTCTCTGTCCAGAAATCCAAAGCAGTAAAGTCATTGCAGCAAAATGGCTGGGCTTTATAGGTCAGTGTAAGTGCCCTTTAATTAGCGCTCCCCGAGGCCCACAGGGCCTCTGTTGCGTTCCACTTCACAGTTCTTAACAGCGCCACGCCCACATTGGGCGGGCGCCACTGAATTTCCGGTTTGGGGCGCACAAACAGCGTTGCACGACGAAATGACGTCATAAGCTGCGCGCGCAGCTGACCGGGTGCAAACACTTTGCGCCGGCACTAAATGTCAACTGAATTTGGGCGTAGGCGCAGATCGGTCTGCGCCCGGGCGCTAAGTGCCTAGCGCTGGAAATATACCCCTCTTATGGCGTTAACGGCTGGCGAACGCAACTGAATTTCTAGGCCCACGCGTATTCAAGAGTTGTATGCAGAATGGCGGCCATGTTTACCCACATAACAACAGTTGCTACACTTCAAAGTCATTCTTTGATTGTTCTTTGGCAAATTTCTGAGAGATTTAAAAAAAAATTAAATTCATTTATGGGATCTGGGTGTCGCTGGCAAGGCCAGCATTTATTGCCTATCACTAGTTGCCCTTAAGAAGGTGGTGGTGAGCCGCCTTCTTGAACCGCTGCTGTCCATGTGGTGAAGGTACTCCCACAGTGCTGTTAGGGAGGGAGTGCCAGGATTTTGACTCAGCGACGATGAAGGATCGGCGATGTACTTCTAAGTCAGGATGGTGTGTGACTTGGAGGTGGTGGTGTTCCCATACACCTGCTGCCCTTGTCCTTCTAGGAGGAAGAGGTCGTGGGTTTGGGAGGTGCTGCCGAAGAAGCCTTGGCAAGTTGCTGCAGTGCATCTTGTAGATGGTACACAATGCAGCCATGGTGCACCGGTGGTGGAGGGAGTGAATGATTAAGGTGGTGGATGGGGCGCCAATCAAGCGGGCTGCTTTGTCCTGGATGGTGTCGAGCTTCTTGAGTGTTGTTAGAGCTGCACTCATCCAGGCAAGTGGAGAGTATTCCATCACACTCCTTACTTGTGCCTTGTAGATGGTGGAAAGGCTTTGGGGAGTCAGGAGGTGAGACACTCGCCACAGAATACCTAGCCTCTGACCTGCTTTTGTTGCCACAGTATTTATGTGGCTGGTCCAGTTAAGTTTCTGGTGAATGGTGACCCCCGGGATGTTGATAGTGGGGGATTCGGCGATGGTAATAGAAACATAGAAACATAGAAGATAGGAGCAGGAGTAGGCCATTCGGCCCCTCATCCAAATTCAGTACCCTGTCCCTGCTTTCTCCCCATAACCCTTGATCCCTTTAGCCTTAAGAAATATATCTAACACCTTCTTGAATATATTTAATGAATTGGCCTCAACTGCCTTCTGTGGTAGAAAATTCCACAGGTTTACCACTCTCTGGGTGAAGAAACTCCTCCTCATCTCAGTCCTAAATGGCTTACCCCTTATCCTTAGACAGTGACCCCTGGTTCTGGACTCCCCCGCCATCGGGAACATCCTTCCTGCATCTAGTCTGTCTAGTCCTGTTAGAATTTTATAAGTTTCAATGAGATCCCCTCTCATTCTTCTAAACTCTAGCGAATATAAGCCTAATCGACCCAATCTCTCTTCATACGTCATTCCTGTCATCCCAGGTATCAGTCTGGGGAATCTTCGCTGCACTCCCTCCATGGCAAGAACATCCTTCCTCAGATAAGGCGACCAAAACTGCACACAATACTCAAGGTGTGGTCTCACCAAGGCCCTGTACAACTGCAGCAAGACATCCTTGCTCCTGTACTCGAATCCTCTCGCTATGAAGGCCAACATACCATTTGCCTTCTTAACCGCCTGCTGCACCTGCATGCTTACCTTCAGCGACTTGTGCACAAGGACACCCAGGTCTCGTTGTACTTCCCCTTTTCCCAATCTATTGCCGTTCAGATAATAATCTGTCTTCCTGTTTTTGCCACCAAAGTGGATAACCTCGCATTTATCCACATTATACTGCATCTGCCATGCATCTGCCCAATCACCCAACCTGTAATTCCATTGAATGTCAAGCAGAGGTGGTAAGACTCTCGTTTGTTGGAGATAGTCATTGCTTGGCACTTCTGTGGCGCGAATGTTACCTGCCACTTATCAGCCCAAGCCTGAACGTCGTCCAGGTCTTGTTGCGTGCGGGCATGGACTGCTTCATTATCTGTGGATTTGTGAATGACACTGAACACTGTGCAGTCATCAGCGAACATCCCCATTTCTGACCTTATGTTGGAGGGAAGATCATTGGTGAAGCAGCTGAATATGGTTGGGCCTAGGACACTGCCCTGAGGAACTCCTGCAGCGATATCCTGGGGCTGTGATGATTGACCTTCAACCACCACAACCATCTTCCTTTGTGCTAGGTATGACTCCAGCCAGTGGAGCGTTTGCCCCCTGATTCCCATTTACTTCAATTTTCCCAGGGCTCCTTGATGCCAGACTCAGTCAAATGCTGCCTTGATGTCAAGGGCAGTTACTTTCACCTCACCTCTGGAATTCAGTTCCTTTGCCCATGTTTGGACCAAGGCTGTAATGAGGTCGGGAGCCGAGTTGTCTTGGCGGAACCCAAACTGGGCATCAGTGAGCAGGTTATTGGTGAGTAAGTGCCGCTTGATTGCACTGTCGATGACACCTTCCATATCTTTCCTGATGATTGAGAGTAGACTGATGGGGCGGTAATTGGCTGGGTTGGATTTGTCCTGCTTTTTGTGGACAGGACATACCTGGGCAGATTTCCACTTTGCCGGATAGATGCCAGTGTTGTAGCTGTACTGCAACAGCTTGGCTAGATGCGCGGTTAGTTCTGGAGCACAAGTCTTGAGCATGACAGCCGGGATGTTGTCGGGGCCCATAGCCTTTGCTGTATCCAGTGCGTTCAGTCGTTTCTTGCTATCACGTGGAGAGAATCGAATTGGCTGAAGACTGGCTTCTGTGATGGTGGGGACCTCAGGAGGAGGTCGATATGGGTCATCCACTCGGCACTTCTGGCTGAAGACAGTTGCAAACGCTTCAGCCTTGTCTTTTGCACTCACGTGCTGGGCTCCACCATCTTTGAGGATGGGGATATTCATGGAGCCTCCTCCTCCCATTAGTTGTTTAATGGTCCACCACCATTCACGACTGGGTGTGGCAGGACTGCATTGTTTTGATCTGATCCGTTGATTGTGGGATCTCTTAGCATGCGGGGTCTATAGCATGCTGCTTCTGCTTTTTAGCATGCATGTAGTCCTGTGTTGCAGCTTCCCCAGGTTGGCACCTCATTTTTAGGTATGCCTGGTGCTGTTCCTGGCATGCTCTTCTACACTCGTTGTTGAACCAGGGTTGGCCCCCTGGCTTGGTGGTAATGGTAGAGTGAGGGATATGCCGGGCTATGAGATTACAGATTGTGGTGGAATACAATTCTGCTGCTGCTGATGGCCCACAGCGCCTCATGGATGCCCAGTTTTGAGCTGCTAGATCTGTTCTGAATCTATCCCATTTAGCACGGTGGTAATGCCACACAACACGATGGAGGGTGTTCTCAGTGTGAAGACGGGACTTCATCTCCACAATGACTGTGCAGTGGTCACTGCTGCCAATGCTTTCTTGGACAGATGCATCTGCAACAGGTAAATTGGTGAGGACGAGGTCAAGTAGGTTTTTCCCTCGTGTTGGTTCACTCACCACCTGTCGCAGGTCCAGACTGGCAGTTATGTCCTTCAGGACTCAGCCAGTAGTGGTGCTACCGAGCCACTCTTGGTGATGAACATTGAAGTCCCCTACCCAGAGAACATTCTATGCACTTGCTACTCTCAGTGCTTCTTCCAAGTGGTGTTCAACATGGGGGAGTACTGATTCACCAGCTGAGGGAGGGCGATAGGTGGTAATCAGCAGGAGGTTTCCTTGCCCATGTTTGACCTGAAGCCATGAGGCTTCATGGGGTCCGGAGTCAATATTGAGGACTCCCAGGGCCACTCCTTCCCGACTGTATACCACTGTGCCGCTACCCCTGGTGGGTCTGTCCTGCCAGTGATGGAGGAGTTTGGGACATTGGCTGAAAGGTATGATTCTGTGAGTATGACTATGTCACGCTGTTGTTTGACTAGTCTGTGGGACAGCTCTCCCAATTTTGGCACAAGTCCCCAGATGTTGGTGAGGAGGACATTGCAGGGTTGACTTGGCTGGGTGTGTCGTTGCCGTGTCCGTAGCCGATGCCGAGGTCGATGCCGGGTGGCCCGTCCGGTTTCATTCTTATTATTTTGTTTCGTAGTGGTTAGTTACAACTGAGTGACTTGCTAGGCCATTTCAGAGGGCAGTTAAGAGTCAACCACATTGCTGTGGGTCTGGAGTCACATATAGGCCAGACCAGGTAAGGACAGATTTCCTTCCCTAAAGGACATTAGTGAACCAGATGGGTTTTTACGACAATCCGATAGTTTCATGATTACCATTATTGAAACTAGCTTTTTATTCCAGATTTATTTAATTAACTGAATTTAAATTCCCCAGCTGCCGTGGTGAGATTTGAACTCACATCTCTGGATCATTAGTCCAGGCCTCTGGATTACTAGCCCATTGACATTACCACTACGCTACCGTCCCCTTTATGGTATATGATAAGGACTGTAAAATTAATTTGTTTTGGATATATTGTGCAAATGTTATTAAGAAATTGTTTATAATTTGTGTGAAAGAACTAATCCCCGCCCCCCCACCATGGCCACACCTATCCTTGGAGCGCCTGATAGAACTGATTCCGCAATCAGATGCTCCCAGCAAGAGCGGGTGATAGAAGGTAGTGCTGGTCAGGAAACCACAAGCCTATTGCACCTGATTGTCCATCTACTTAAACTAAGCCATGTCTCTTTGGAGACCACTTGGGCCCAAAATGACACCCCTAGTGATGGAAGACCAGAATCACTTTATGGTGCACTTGGTAATCCAAGACCTGAGTCAAACAGGTCTGCACTGCTCAGGGGCACTTGTTGATGATTGACCAGTGCAGGGGGTTTTTTCCTGCTCTCTTGCCCGTTCTGGCCTCCTGCCAGGCTTCGTGCAAGAATTACCCTTGAGTGGTTCGACCCACTCCCCCTACGGTTCTAGACCTTGGACTTAGATGCAGAGAACAGTAGTGCAGAGAAAAGAACTCAATAGACCAGGCTGAATAGCATGAAATGGATGCTTTTATTTTTAAACAGTTTGAAGCATTACAAAATACATGTCATAGGCACAGATTAAAGTAACTACAATCATGCACAAATTTATGAACTTGACTCTATGGAAATGGGGAACACACGGCACGTCGTAAAAGGGGAAACACATTACGATTTCCCTTAACTCCCTCCCCTATACCTAAACTAAGTTTCGACCTGGGGAACCTGGGATCACGCTCACCACTCTCGAAATCGCGAGAAAGGGGGTTCGCAGCCTTTTTGGCACCGCTTTCCGTCGTCACGTGGATTTGGAAACTTCTGGCGCAGTCGATATTCTCTCTCTCTCGAAGCGGTGGGGTGGACACAGCCTCGATGAGCGCTCGTTAAGGTTGAGATCCACTAAGTCGATTTGGGTTCATGGAGCAGACCCAGATGCAGGCTATGCACATGGGAGAATCTTGTGGCCTAGATCGCCAGTCCTCCAGAGGGTTTCTTCTCCGTCGGCCTGGGTCGTCGATGATCTCCCGACCCCAGTACCCGGGCCACCCTCGTCGTCTTCTCGTCGTGGCCGAGCCTTGTTTGGCTGAACACCGACCACGTTGTCCTTTTACCGAAACCGTCCGTCTTTAAAAAAAGAAGACGAGAACGTTTTCATCGATTCTGCATCTGCCGAAGTGGAAGAGGCGCCGATCCTGGCCCCGTCCGAAGAAGGTGAAGTCGTCCAAGAAGAAGAAGCAGCCGCCGTCCAGTCAAGTGAAGTTGTTCAAGTAACCCGAAGTCCGAAGTAACTTAGATGGACTTTCAATCCATAGTTATACTCTTTTGGGACAGTCTTATCTCCCGCCAAATCATAGTCCTGTCTTTGTATTAATTTTGGCGGGCAGAAATCTATGCAGGGGCGCTTTGTCTTGTAACGGAGCCGGTGATAACTTAAACTGGCCTTCCTGGCCGATAATGTCTTTTAATGTCTTTTGCATTGTCACCGCGGCTCGGTTCGCATATTGATCGGTCCGGAGATTTTCCTTGATGGCTGCTAAACGGTTTTTCCTTTGTACAATAAATGGGTATGAGTGATTTTGCATTGTCCGCCCATATCTTGATGGGCCCCATCCTGTACTTGTAATCCATTGAATATGTATGCTGTTCCTCTGAGTTTCGGTTCCCAGATACTGGCTTTCGCGGGCTCACTGTCTTCAATCCACAAGCCTGTCTGGCTTGCAGTAACAGAAATAAAATGGTTCAGAAACTGATCACGGGGCCTGGCGGCCATTTTGTATGCCCTTTTATCAAAGGTTTTTCTGTGCAAGCTTACTTTGGTCAATAAACAGTCTTATTTTATCCAGTTTTCTTGCGTGATTTTTGCTGAAAATTGCGAATCTTACAGGCCCCCCTGTGATACTGATAGTTTGCTTAAAGTATCAATAATCCTTGATGAGCAAATTTTCCCTGATTCCCCACATCCAAACATTCCTGGCACTTAGCTATCTATGACCCTCACGACACATGCAGTTCCCACTTCCGCAGAAAACGAAAATTACCTTTTGTACATTTGGACAATCATAGACAGCGTATTTTAAATTATAACACATTCACTTGTCAGATGTGCGGGGGTTGATACCCCCTGGCACCATCTGCATGCATCTTTTATTAATCCAAAAAAACTTAAGAACGACTAATAACATAACAATACTTATTTCCTTATAACCCAAAACAATCGCAAAAAAATAAAAAATGGAGGGACGCTTAATCTTATACTAGCAGCTTAGAGTGGGGTATCTGTTTCCCCCATTCACACATAGCGTTCTCTCCATTCTCCTGTGTTCTCGTGCCTCTGGAGGCGTTTGCCTCTTTTGCAATGCACGAAGAGCAAAAATATCACAATCACAACCTGACATACTACTAGGATATGGGATGCTATTCTAATCCAGGCGGGGACCTCTATGTTGGTGAACAAGTCCCACCATGGTGGGATGGTTATGTCCAATATGTCTTTTCCTATCTCTAAAGTCTTCTGCTCCAGTGTGTAGAAATGTTTCTGTGAAATTATAACGGCTTTTAAAATCTTGGTGAGGTGTTCGGGAAGAGGGGGAATGACATAACCAAAATGCGCGACAAATCGTTGTAAGTCTGTGAAATTCTCTTTGATAGTGATGTGAACGGTGGAGGGCGCAGGAATGGGGACAATTCGTTGTTGTGCCACTTGAACCTCGGCCCTGGGTTTGAAACAGAAACTGCTATCACCGACCGAACACCACTCGTGTTGTCCATATCGGTACTGAGGCACTGCAGTGGTGACGCAGTATGTCCCACCCCCGATATATGCTACCTGTGGGGGCACATGGTCCTCTGCCATTGCCTCCATGGTGCAATTCACCGGCTTTGCGCTAGCAGTCCTGAACCCGCACTGCGGTTTCAGAAAGGCGTTCAAGTGCTGGGGACACAGGATGATGTGTGCTCCCGGCTCCGACATCCCGAGAGGTCGGTGCCTGTCATCGTACGCTCCCATCTGATGACGTAAGGCGGGACCGCTGCGTAACGAATGTGTGCGCCCCCCCGAATGACTCCAATGTTCTCTACTCTGTACACCGGGGCGGGCTTTGCTGCGGGACCCAACACCGGCATTCTTACTACTATTCCCATAATAGTGTGATTTGAATGTCCGCAGTCCACTGGGACTGGGTATGCTTCTGCGGCTAGTGTAGTGTCATGGCCTGGTCCTCATGTAGCTCAGAACCCACTACCTTATTTTCGTCTGTCAATATGTTCCTTAACTGGGCTTTTAAACCGTTGATCTGTGTCTGCAGCTCCACGTTACCTAGAGCGTTGACAACAGATGTCCCGGTATTAAGAGCAGTGAATATGTCATTTACAGTACCCCTTCATTGCCTCCCGACTCGATCCAAAACTTCTGGCGGTGTGGTGTATAATTTGTCTCTGTCGATGTCGGCAAAGTCAAATTCGTAAAATTGTCTAAACATACGGGTTAACAGGACCTGGTATAATTGTTCCGTTTCTTTGGGACACCACTCCGGCAATCTTACCTCAGTGAGATTTAAAATCACTGAGGCCACCGCGTAGTGTACCCCTTGGTACAGCACCTGACCGGTGGGTACCAATACTAAACCGTTCCCGGGTCCCTTGGTGGTGGTTGGGCACCCTCCTTTCTGGGCTAGTGCTACCGGAAGCGTGGGCAGGGGCTTGCGTGGGCGGGTGATGAGTTCAGTGGCGTTCACCGGAATAGGGGAATATGGGGCTCCGCACGCTCGAGTGCTAACATCCCATCTCATCCCCTTCCCTTCATCCTGCCACTGCCTCTGGAAGAAGATGGACACGCCCTTGGGGCAGACGTGTCTCGAACCCCACATACAGACATATATTCCCTCATCTGGTTCCCACCATTTGTCCCAACACACACACGTAATTGTCCGTGAGTTCCCGTAATAGTCCGATGGGTCTTATTACCCAGTCGCTCCCACTCGACCGTAGAGTTTCTCATGTCCTTTCCCAGCTTTCGTAGCCACCACCATCGCCTTAGTGGTACGTTCCCATTGCACACCAGGCAAATCCTCTTTCCCACGGTGACGCTGACTCTGGGCGCAAGGATCCTCACTCGAGGGCACGTTAACGAAGTCTCTTGGTAGGCAAAACCGAAGTTGCTGGAATATTCCGTGGAATTTGTTCCCATCCAACCTGGCCATCTCCCTTGGTGGAAGTAGGTGGCGGTTTCCTCAATCTCTCGCTTCCCCGTCCCATCCGTTGCGATGGGGGCCGTGTCCCCGGAGCATCCGAAAATGATGACGTCCTTGGTGCGGCCTCGGTAGGCCCACCCGCACCCGATCGCCATGAACGCGATGAAAATCCTTTCCATCATATCCCAGGTTTCTGTAACCAACAAAATGATGTAGCCGGGCTCCCAATAGGTGCTGGCCTAATTAACTGGACGCGCGGGTTCCTGGACCCCGCTCCCAAACAAAACACACATATCGGGCAGACTTTGAAAATCATACTCTTAATATATCTTAACGCTATATACTTTACATTCCTTAAAACTATGACCATAATTACCTAACTTAACTTATGTACAGTGCCGCCCTCCGTGGGGCGGCTTTCCGAATCCCTGTGAGGCCTGTCGTGTGCCACACCCTGTGGTGGGGCTGCATTGATCTTTGGCTTTGATCCCCCGCAGCCTGTCGCTGCTGAACGGGGATCATGCCTTCCTGGGGCTGCTCTAAACCGTGGTTGGGAAGGATGGGGAGAATCTGGCCAAAATTTTCTGGGCTGTGGCGCTCGAGCCGACCTACGAGGGGCTGCTTTGGGTCGGGCTCCCGGGGCCGATGGACCGGGGGTTGGGACTGTTACCGTCACAGCCTGTGGTTCCTCCACAGCTGCCGGCTCCAGCTCCCCTTCCTCAGGCTCCGCCCCCCCGGGGTCGGGATCTGTGGCTTCTGACTCCACCTCACCCGTCCCTACCGGTAGTGGGTCTCCGCCCCCATTCCCTACCTCCCCCAAGCTTGAGTCGAGGGCGGGATCGTCGCCCTCTGACTCTTCCTCCTCCATGACTGGGTCTAAGGCGGGGTCGAGCTGTTCGTGCTCTCTCCTGCCTAAATCCCATTCAAAAGATGAGACCTCCCACTCCAATGGGATGGCCTCTCCCTTTACGCAGGCTACGGTACCAGCCTGTGTGGTCTGTGATAGCAAAATACTGCAGATGTTGGAAATCCGAAATAACAACAGAAAATGCTGGAAAAACTCAGCAGGTCAGGCAACATCCGTGGAGAGAAATTTGAGTTGACGTTTCGGGTTTGACCCTTCTTCAAAACTGGAGAGAAGAGGAACTAGATCGAAGGCAGGGCTGCGATTGGACAAAAGAATAAAAGAACCAAAAGAAGTAAAAGAGATTAGAAGCTAGACGAGATGGTAATAGGCTGGGATTAGGTGTAAAGTGTACTGGCAGGGCAAAAGATAGCTGCCAGGTGTGAGAGAGAAACAAAAGGAAAGGGGGGGGGGGGAGGAAAGGAGTGGAAAAATATAAGTAAAAATGAAATAGGGGCCGAGGTTATGATCTGAAATTGTTGAACTCGATATTGAGACCGGAAGGCTGCAGAGTGCCTAATCGGAAGATGAGGTGCTGTTCCTCGAGTTTACGTTGAGCTTCCGTGGAACAGTACAAGAGGCCAAGTACACTTTACACCTAATCCCAGCCTATTACCATCTCGTCTAGCTTCTAATCTCTTTTACTTCTTTTGGTTCTTTTATTCTTTTGTCCGATCGCAGCCCTGCCTTCGATCTAGTTCCTTTTCTCTCCAGTTTTGAAGAAGGGTCAAACCCGAAACGTCAACTCAAATTTCTCTCCACGGATGTTGCCTGACCTGCTGAGTTTTTCCAGCATTTTCTGTTGTTATTTGTGTGGTCTGTGACTCTGTTACAGGCTGAGGATCTTTGTTCTCCGACCTGGTCCCCTTTGATGGCCCTTGTGCACCCGATTTAAATAGTTTACACTGGTTGATGTGAAACCATTTGGTACGTCGGGGCGTTTTCACTGCATAAACCATGGGGCTGGCCTTGTCCACAATGCTGTAGGGCCCCATGTACAGTGGTTCAAAACTCCCTACCCTGGCGTAGTTTCGGACCATGACCTGGTCTCCGACTACCCACTCTTGTTGTTTCCGAGGTTCCAACAACAGTTTATTTCCCTGGTGCTGTCTTCCCATGTTCCCAGCCGCCTGCCCATAAATCTGTCTCAGGCGCTCCAAGAGGGTTTGGGCGAATTTGTCCCGTTTCACCTCTCGGAGCTGGCCCTCAGTGAGCACCGGGGCTAGCACATGGGTGGGTGTTCGCATGATCCTTCCAGTCATTAACTCGTGCGGGGAATACCCCGTGCTTTTGGACTGGCTGGCTCGGATCCTCATGAGGACTAAAGGCAGGACCTCCGCCCATTTCTGGGGCGAGCCCATTGTCTCTTTCCTCAGCTTTTCCTTGAGGGTCCGATTCATACGCTCAACAATCCCGGATGACTGGGGATTGTATGCTACGTGCCACTTTCCCTCAATGCCCAAGAGCATGAGGGCGTTCTGCATTACTTGACCGGTGAACTGGCTCCCCTGGTCGGACTCTACAAAACGGGGGAGTCCCCACCGTGAGAACACTTCCCGAATCAAGATCTTAGCAGTACCCAGTGCCGTAGCTGTTCTGCACGGGAAGGCTTCTACCCATTTGGTGAACACATCTACCAGGACAAGGCAGTACTTATAGCCTCCCTGGGCGGCGGGCAGGGGCCCTATGTAGTCGACCTGAATCGACTGCCATGGTCCCTCTACCCTCCTGATGTGCCCCATGGGCACCTTCCTTTTGTGGGGGTCTGGGCTGTTAGCAGCACACACAAGACAGCTTGCGCAGAACTCGCGGACATCGTCCCGAAGTCCCGGCCACCATCCCGCCTGCTCCACCCGTTGCCAGGTGACCTCAGGTCTGGGGTGTCCCACTCCTGGACCCTCATGGGCCAATTGCAGGAATTCCCTCCGGTGCTGCTGCGGCACAACCCACTGCTCCTCTCGGAACAGCATACCTTCTTTGACTGTGAGGGCTGCCGTACTGTACGGACCTTCTACCTGTTTGCCCTCTGTGATGGCTTTTAGGACTGCTTTTAGGGCGGGATCCAGGGTTTGGACGGTCTTTAGGTCTGGGGGCGGTGTCACCCCTGTGTTCCCGGGAATTCCCTCCCTGCCTTGGATCGCCGCCACGGGTCCGGGTTCGTATGGGTCCCAGAGAATGCCGTTGCGGGCACCCTCCCTGGCTAGCGCATCCGCCTGCTGGTTGCCCTGAGTGCGGGGTTCTGTGGTGGAGTGAGCCTTCACCTTATGGATGAACACCTCTCCTTTCTCCCCCACAGCTGCTAGGATCTCCTCCAGCAAGGGCTTAACTGTTAAAGGCCGCCCGTCCGCGGAGGTGTACCCGCGTCGGGACCAGATGGTGAGGTACTCTGTACACGAATTGCACGTGAACATGCTGTCTGAGCAAATCGTGTATGGGGTTGGGAAAATCTCGGGGTGGGTAACCACGTACGCCACCGCGGACAGTTCAGCCTGCTGCGCGCTCATAGTGCTGGGGAGCTTAATTGCCAGGACAATGTTTGCCGCAGGGTCATAAACTCCACACCCTGTGAGTCGCTTGCCGTCAGCTACAGTGCTAGAACCGTCTACGTAGATCTCGCGGCCTGTGGGATGTATCCCGGCCCGTAAACCTATGTTAACTTCCCATACCCCTTCTACGGAACATTGATGGGCTGTCCCGGGATATGCCATATTGGCTGCGAGCCTTGGCGCGCAGAGGCCTTTAACTTTTAGATCCATCTGGGAAAGGAGGAGGGTCCAGCGCGCAATCCGAGCGCTGCTTACGGTCCCATCCTTAATCCTCCCATCCAGAAGCATCTTCGTGGGGGTGTGATGGGTGAGGAGCGTAATGGGAGAGGTCCCTGTGAAGATCACTGATCTGTTCACAGCCCAATGCGTGGCCAGGAGATGCCGTTCGCAATTGGAGAAACTCCTCTCCACATCCGTGAGCACCCTGGAGGAATAAACTACTGGTCTTAGCTTGCCGTGCCGCTCTTGGAGCAGCACTGCGCTCAGGCTGTCCCCACTAGCGGCTACCTCCAGAAAGAACTCCTCTCCCCCATCTATGGCCCCTAGGGCTGGCGCGGTCTGCAGATCTCTTTTCAACTTCTCGAACGCTGCCTGGCACCCCTTGTCCCAAGACCACTCGACTCCCTTGTGTAAGAGTCGAAGTAGCGGGGCCGCTGTGGCAGCATAGTCCTCGATGAAATCTCTGCAGTACCCGGTCAATCCCAAAAAGGACCTTACACCCGTTACTGTGTTGGGAATCGGCAGATCTTGTATAGATTCCCGCCTGGCCTTATCTATGGCTCTTTCTCCCCCGCGGATGGCCAGACCCAGGAATTTGACTTCCTGCTGGCCGATCTGGGCTTTCTTTGGGTTTACTTTGAAACCCTTCCTTTCTAACAGTTCCAACAATTCGGCTAACAGTGGGCCGTGCTGCTCCCTTGTATCTGTGAACAGGAGTAAGTCGTCCACATACTGCACTATCTGGTTGGGCTGGCTGAACTCTTTCAAACTCCCCGCCATGCACTGATGGAAAATGCTGGGGCTGTTGTGAAAACCCTGTGGTACTGTTGCCCTTTGAATGTAAAGGCAAACTTGTACTGATCCTCCCGCCGCAGCGGAATGGACCAAAAACCGTTCGAGATGTCCAGCACCGTGAATGTGGTCGCCGATGCTGGAATACTCCCTATTAAGTCTGCAACTGCTGCTACCGTGGGCGCGCAGGCCGGGATATTACTATTGAGGACTCTGTAGTCCACCGTGGCTCTCCACGAATTGTCCGGTTTCTTTACCGGCCATAATGGGGAGTTTACGTGGGTGGCTATCGTCCTCAACACGCCCTGCTGTACCAATGAAGATATTGCTGTCTCCATGTCGGTTTCTGCCTCCTTGGGGAAATTATACTGCTTTTGGGGTCGGATCATGGGGTCCCCGTCTACGCTGACTTCGAACCCAGTGACTCTCCCGCAGTCGTGCTTGTGGGTGGCGAACGCGGTCAGATTTTCTGACACACACGCCTGCAAGTCCGTTGGGACGTTTGTTATCATGAGCTCGAGATCATAACCTCCTGACGGCTTCATAGTGCACAGGGTCCCCTTTTCTTCCTTCCCCGGGATTACGACTACCTTACCTAAACCGCCCTCGGCTCCCCAGAGACAGTGATTTCTCAGGTCCACGAGGATCCCGTGTTCCACCAAGAAATCAGCCCCGAGGATGCCCTTTCCCCCCCCCTCTTTCCACTTCAATAGGATGCACGTCCATGTGGTGTGGAGTGCTCCCAACTGAATGGAGAGCGGGAGGGAGTACGCACCAGCCTGTTCTCTACCTGTGAAACCCGCTACTAAATATGGAGCCTGGGCGGACAGAGGTGAGGCAAAAGGTTTGTCCGTGTGGATCACGGTACACAAAGCTCCTGTATCCAACAGGTAGCTACCCCTTTGTTTCTCCACCTCCATCTCCACCACAGGTCTTCTCCAAGCGTCATAGTGGAGCAGACACAAGTAGACGGGCTGCGCGGGCGTCAGTCATTTAGGTGTTTCGGCTGGGGTCTCGGGGGCGATAGGGCTGTTAGCAACCGCTACCTTCCCCTGCCAGGTCATCAGAGACCGCATAGTCTCCAAGACTGACTCGATCGCAGCGGGGTCCACAACCGCACCACCCCCTTTAGTCGGGGCAGAGGCTACGGTTGGGTTCTGGACTGGTGTTGGGGCAGCGGCCTGCACTTGTGGTTGTGCTGGTGTTGGGTAAACTCTCGGGCCGTTGGCGACTCGGGCTTGGGCTTGATCTTGGGCTGCGGCGAACGCTCTCTCCCTCTTATCCTTCCAAGGATTCCTACAGTCCTTGCGCCAATGACCCTCCTTCCCACACCCGTAACAACTGCTATTGGCTTGAGGAGGGCGATTTCCCTCCTGACGCCATTCCCTTTTAGCAGAGGCTGCGGGCCTCACCTCATGCACCTTTCCTTTTACAACAGGTGTTTTCTTGCCCTTGTTATTCCTATAATTGATCGTGAGCTGATCTAGCACTAGATCCTATGTGGAGCGGGCGTTGGTGGGGTCAAACCATGCTTTGGCCTGTTCCTTCACTACTGGCAGGCAACCTGCTACCAGGCACCGAAGCCAGTGAGCCCTTTGTTCGCCATCCAGCCCGGCCCGGGCCGGCCCGCCCGGGCAGCTGCACCGATACACTGGCCACAACCTGTCGGCGAAAACCCGTGGGGGTTCTCCCTCTAGCTGCACTGTCTTTTCTAAACGGAGGAACGGAGTTCCATCCCCCTCTCCCATGATCTCCAGAATCTCATCCCGTAGCAACTCATAGTCCCTGTGCCCTCTCTTGCTCTCGTCAGGGAGACACTGGAGGAGCGAACTGTCCAGGGAGAACAGCAGCATTTTAGACTGTTCAACCCCGTCGCAGTCATTGACTGCTGCGGTCTGCTCCACGTCCCTGAAATGCACGGAGGGATCTCCTGACTCGGAGAGTTTTGGGATGTGACTTATCATCTCTCTTAGCTGTCGTGCGCTATGAGGCATTATGATCTGACTCTCAAGGGGTCCGTCATCGCCATTTTCTTCATTTGGACCGAGCTTCCGGTGCCTCATTGGACACAACGGCGCTGGCCCCGACTCTACTGTCTGGGGTTGCTGTACCTCAGGGCTCTCTTCCTCTACCACCTCCGTCTCCTGTCCCGGAGTCCAAGACTCCTCATAGGCAGGAGGCGCAGAGGGTTCGGGGGTTGGTACCCCAACTGCCTCTTGTGGAATCGGTCTTTTGGATTCCTTGGCTAGCAACAGCTGACTCGCTGGTGGATTTATGAGACACACCAACCCGTTTGCCTTTGCTAGGGCCTTTCTCAGGTCCTCTAGCTCCCGGCGGCAAGCGCTGTGGTCGGTGTTCTCAGATCTATCCTCCATGGCCATCTTATATGCTGTAAGAAATCACACAACACCAGGTTATAGTCCAACAGCTTTATTTGAAATCACAAGCTTTCGGAGCGCTGCTCCTTCTTCAGGTGAAGTGGAGAAATGCATAAAGACACAGCTTATATAGTCAGAGAATCATGTCAGATGTTTACAGGTGACCTTTCCAACTGCCATTTATCGCACCTCGGCAGAGAGATAATCACAACAGTCAAAGGTGTGAATGGTGTCCAAACAGGTCAGTCAGGGAAACATTACATCAAAGAACAATGAGGTGGGGTCACAAGGGGTCAAATATTGCAGATGCTGGGGTCTGTATGAAAAACAAAAAAACAGACAAAAAACATTTTTTTTGGCTGGAAATCACAGCAGGTCCAGTCGCATCTGTGTAGAGAGAACAAGCCAATGTCGACTCGAGTCTGGATGACCCTGCATCAGGTGGGGTTACATGTAGCGTGACATGAACCCAAGATCTCGGTTAAGGCCGTCCTCATGGGTGCGGAACTTGGCTATCAGTTTCTGCTCGACGATTTTGCGTTGTCGTGTGTCTCGAAGGCCACCTTGGAGAATGCTTACCCGAAGATCGGAGGCTGAATGTCCTTGACTGCTGAAGTGTTCCCCGACTGGGAGGGAACACTCCTGCCTGGTGATTGTTGCGCGGTGTCCGTTCATCCGTTGTCGCAGTGTCTGCATGGTCTCGCCGATGTACCATGCTCCGGGGCATCCTTTCCTGCAACGTATGAGGTAGACAACGTTGGCCGAGTCACATGAGTATGTACCATGTACCTGGTGGGTGGTGTCCTCACGTGTGATGATGGTATCTGTGTTGATGATCTGGCATGTCTTGCAGAGGTTGCTGTGGCAGGGTTGTGTGGTGTCGTGGTCGCTGTTCTCCTGGAAGCTGGGTAATTTGCTGCGAACGATGGTCTGTTTGAGGTTTGGACACCATTCACACCTTTGACTGCTGTGATTATCTCTCTGCCGAGGTGCGATAAATGGCAGTTGGAAAGGTCACCTGTAAACATCTGACATGATTCTCTGACTATATAAGCTGTGTCTTTATGCATTTCTCCACTTCACCTGAAGAAGGAGCAGCACTCCGAAAGCTTGTGATTTCAAATAAAGCTGTTGGACTATAACCTGGTGTTGTGTGATTTCTTACATTTGTCCACCCCAGTCCAACTCCGGCATCTCCACACCATCTTATATGCTGCCCTGGCTCCCAGGAGCTTTTCCTCTTGGGCATCTACTTGTTTGGCTAGATGGAAACGCCTCTCTCTCATTCTACCTTCACTGGCCTTGGCCTCAACGACCTGACATTTTAAATATTCTACCCGGGTTTCGTGGCAGCGAATTACGGAGCGGCGTTCCTGATTCAGTGCGTCAAGCGATTCAATCAGTTTTTGACCTCCCGCAACCTTTTCCTCTACGTCTTTAAGCAAGCCGTTGATCTGGACTGTCTGTGCTGCAACTACCTGGTCCAAAAGCTGGACTTGCTTCTTGTAGCACATCAGCCAGACCGCCTTTTCTACAGATTTCTTATGCTCTCTACCCGCTGTCCACTTGATGGCTGCGTCTAGCGGGCGCCTATCCCTTAATAGATCAGATATCCATTGTTTTGTGAGGTTGACTTTTCCGAAAACATAATCTGCTATTCTTTCATCCATCACATTTCGTTTATTCAGATCTTGATCTAACACACTACTTTCCTGCTGCCAAGGTCCTGCCGCGGTCGCCATTTCTGTAGGGTTTTTTTTCCTGCTCTCTTGCCCGTTCTGGCCTCCTGCCAGGCTTCGTGCAAGAATTACCCTTGAGTGGTTCGACCCACTCCCCCTACGGTTCTAGACCTTGGACTTAGATGCAGAGAACAGTAGTGTAGAGAAAAGAACTCAGTAGACCAGGCTGAATAGCACGAAATGGATGCTTTTATTTTTAAACAGTTTGAAGCATTACAAAATACATGTCATAGGCACAGATTAAAGTAACTACAATCATGCACAAATTTATGAACTTGACTCTATGGAAATGGGGAACACACGGCACGTCGTAAAAGGGGAAACACATTACGATTTCCCTTAACTCCCTCCCCTATACTTAAACTAAGTTTCGACCTGGGGAACCTGGGATCATGCTCACCACTCTCGAAATCGCGAGAAAGGGGGTTCGCAGCCTTTTTGGCACCGCTTTCCGTCGTCACGTGGATTTGGAAACTTCTGGCGCAGTCGATATTCTCTCTCTCTCGAAGCGGTGGGGTGGACACAGCCTCGATGAGCGCTCGTTAAGGTTGAGATCCACTAAGTCGATTTGGGTTCATGGAGCAGACCCAGATGCAGGCTATGCACATGGGAGAATCTTGTGGCCTAGATCGCCAGTCCTCCAGAGGGTTTCTTCTCCGTCGGCCTGGGTCGTCGATGATCTCCCGACCCCAGTACCCGGGCCACCCTCGTCGTCTTCTCGTCGTGGCCGAGCCTTGTTTGGCTGAACACCGACCACGTTGTCCTTTTACCGAAACCGTCCGTCTTTAAAAAAAGAAGACGAGAACGTTTTCATCGATTCTGCATCTGCCGAAGTGGAAGAGGCGCCGATCCTGGCCCCGTCCGAAGAAGTTGAAGTCGTCCAAGAAGAAGAAGCAGCCGTCGTCCAGTCAAGTGAAGTTGTTCAAGTAACCCGAAGTCCGAAGTAACTTAGATGGACTTTCAATCCATAGTTATACTCTTTTGGGACAGTCTTATCTCCCGCCAAATCATAGTCCTGTCTTTGTATTAATTTTGGCGGGCAGAAATCTATGCAGGGGCGCTTTGTCTTGTAACGGAGCCGGTGATAACTTAAACTGGCCTTCCTGGCCGATAATGTCTTTTAATGTCTTTTGCATTGTCACCGCGGCTCGGTTCGCATGTTGATCGGTCCGGAGATTTTCCTTGATGGCTGCTAAACGGTTTTTCCTTTGTACAATAAATGGGTACGAGTGATTTTGCATTGTCCGCCCATATCTTGATGGGCCCCATCCTGTACTTGTAATCCATTGAATATGTATGCTGTTCCTCTGAGTTTCGGTTCCCAGATACTGGCTTTCGCGGGCTCACTGTCTTCAATCCACAAGCCTGTCTGGCTTGCAGTAAAAGAAATAAAATGGTTCAGAAACTGATCACGGGGCCTGGCGGCCATTTTGTATGCCCTTTTATCAAAGGTTTTTCTGTGCAAGCTTACTTTGGTCAATAAACAGTCTTATTTTATCCAGTTTTCTTGCGTGATTTTTGCTGAAAATTGCGAATCTTACACCAGTCAGCCTGGCTACTCATTGGGCCTAGAGGGGTAGACCTATCAGAGGGCTGGGATTCTTCCTACACGGCTCCAAATAACCTTGCAAGGCAATGCCACAATGGATAGGATAATCTCTTTGCACAGTACCCTGGGATGGGCAATAAATGGTGGCCTTGCCAGCGATGACCACATCCCAGGGACGAATAAAAGAAAAACTCTGTGCATACTTGGGGAATACTAAACATTGGTTTTTGCTAACAAAGCTCTCTGAACTTGGGTAAGTGACGTTTGTCCCTAAATGGAGAAATTATACTGTCCATATTCGACAAACAGAAACTGTACTTGTGTGGGCATTTTCAGTAGCTTGGCCTTGGCTTGGTGATGGGTATCCATGCATGTAAGACACCCGGCTGACCAAAACAAATACAGATTTTGTATCTAAAACAAAGTGAATGTAAAGATCTGCTTTTAGACCTAAAAGTTGCGATTGTCTTCATTTTTGTTCTATGTTACTTGGTGTTTGTTACTCGCTCAGCAGCCGTCTGCTGGATCGAATGACAGCCGCAATGATCCTTGTCTGCCTTATTCTGTCACGGAGGAGTTGAAATAACTACATTCGTCCTGCGTGATTCAGACAAAAAAAAACATAATTTTACACGCATTGGATTTCCAGTGATCATTTCATAGTCAGCTCATGCTACTGTATTGGCATCTCACTGGGAAAACAGTCTGGCTTGGGAAAGTGAAAGCTACATGTTTATAAAAATCACAGGGTATTAGTGTGATCACCCATTCCCCGCCGCCGCCCCCCCCCACCCCCGGCAAGACAAACTCAAGTTGAACTCCCTTACCAGCAGCCTTTCTGCTTCAACTTCTCAATTCAGTAACAAAGTGAAAACATAAAAGGAGTTCAGGGCATGGTCAGGTCAAGGTGGTGACACGACAGTGAGTAACCAGTGTGTGGCTCAGAGTTACTGTCATTTCCTGATGTTGACCAGGTGTTTTCGAGAGTCTCTGATTATGAATGTGTTGGTGTTATTGCGCAACGAGCAGTCTGATTATTTACTGAACATGGGCCAGCTACAGTAGCTACAATGGCCAAAGACAACTTCCTGCACTGGCAACTCTCTCCTTGTGTGTGTGTATTTTTATAATGACGCAAAGAGTTGGGTAGAATTCAACTTGAAATTTTAGACTTGGCGTCATCTCTTTCAGACAGTCATGTGCGTCTTTTCTTTTCCAAAGAAAATTCAGGAATTGAGCAAAAAAAAATCTGTATTTTTCCTCTTCTCAAAGGACTGGGGGATTACAGAGAGCACTGAGCATGCTCTGTGACCGGAAACTGATGGAGAAAAGCAACGTTCCTGTTATCACGGCTCAAATACACAAGCACAATTAATGGTGTCACAGTAAATTACTGTCTGTCAAGTAACAGAGCAGTTCCTCTTTATTCATGTTTAATTAATCACAGCCACGGAATCCCATGGAGGATGAAGCCTGCAGAATGGGATATTCATTTTAATGTCGGCTGATGCAGGCAAAAGGGATTCACTCACACTATATCATTTCTTTAAGATCTCTTGGATTTTTTTAATTATTTCTCTCCTAAATTATATTTTGGCTTAAAAAACTTAAAATATAGGCCTAGAAATTGCATCACGCCCCACCCGATATCTGGGCGTAAAACAGTCGCCTAAGGATCCAATATGGCAGGTGGAAGTTCGCTGCCCACCATATTGGGTTGGGCTCCTCTGTAGGGCGTGTTCCCGACCATTTAAAAGACTTGTATTTAAATAAGGGTCTAGGCTTGTGATAGGACCCTTTTGTGAAATTGGGTTGCCCCAACATCTGACTCTTCACAGGATAAATTCACTCAGCAACTCGTGGTGCTAACCGGCAGCAAGAACCCTTCAGCAATGCTATTTAAAGGGTTCGTCCACTTCGACAGGTTAGTTGCTGGCTTGTCCTTTTAGACTTCTGGTTAACGTCTGGGTGTTGTTTTACCTATTCTTTGCCTTCTACAACTGATTTCTGCTAACAAGTTTTACTGCAGTCATGAGTGGTCTGGTAGGTCTGCATTTGGGACTGGAGGGTGAGTTGGAGCAGCCAAGAAGACAGAAGAGAGCAGGAACCCCTGGGAGAAGAGGGAGGAGGAAGAGGGCACTGTGCAGGAGACCATGCCCACAGCGGGTCTTCAGGGAGCACTTCTACCTTAATTTCACTGAGGAACAGTGTGTCACAAAGGCGCCATCACCAAGCTGTGTCAACTGCTTCAGCCACACTCAAGCCTCGAACCAGGGCATGAACAGCACTGGCTGTGGTTGTCAAGGTCACTGTGGCCTTTAACTTTTACGCAACAGGCTCCTTCCAGGTTGTAGCAGGTGGCATCAGTGACATCTCCCAATTTGCTGTCTGAAGGAGGTGACCAAGGGGGAAAAATTCAGTTGGTTGCGCCACCCATTAGCGCCGTAAGAGGATGCTAAGTGGGACGTAAACCAACTAGCGCCGGGGCGCGGCACTACCCACGCCTCCCGCAAAATTCAGCGGGAGGTTAGTGGTGGCGCTAACCGTTAGCGCTGCGCCGCTGGTGATGATGTCATCGGTGTGTGCAGCGTCCCGCTCATGCCCCGGCCGCGATCTTCGGGAGCGCCCCCTGATTTACCGCCGGACGCTATGTCCGACGGGTTCAGGGTGGCGTACTTGCGGCCGGGGAGGCGCAAATTAAAGGCGAGGTGCGGGGCGGCCATTTTTGTTGATGCCCACCTGCCAGCACCTGCCTGCGCCCCCGGCCTCCGGAACCCCCCCCCCCCTGCGGAGTGCCGGCTGCGCTCCAAGAGCCTGGCACTTCTCTTGGGTGCCGGGCTCTTTTGCCTGCACTCCCAATCCCCGGGGGCCCAGCTGGGCCCCAGATCGCGCTGCACAAGGCCCCTCCCCTTTAAGAAGGGGAGGAAGGCCTGCAATACCGCAGCGCGACGTGCCGCAGCGTGTGGCGCTGCGGCACGTAGCACCACGATATTCACTTGCAGCGCCCCAAGAGGGAGGCGGGGTGCCTCCAGTAGCGCCCCTCTTCCCTTTGGGGCGCAACTGACCAATTTCCGGTGCGGGGGCGCTAATTTTTCCGGGGCGCTACTTTTAGCGCCCCGGCGAAGTTAGCACCCCAAACGAGGCTATACTGAATTTCTCCCCCCAAGTGTCTCTATGTCAGGGGGAACAGCTACATTACTTTCTCTATGGACAAAGTGAATCAGGACGAGAGCGCACTAGGCTTCACCCATATTGCAGGCTTTCTCAAGATGCCATAGACTACACACACATTGCCTTGCCTGCTCCCCATCACCAGTCTGGCATCTTTCTGAATAGAAAGGGATTCCACTTCCTCAAAGTCCAGCTCGTTTGTGACCACAGGCAGCATATCATGCAAGTCTGTTCCCAGTTTCCGGGCAGCAAACATGATTCATTCATCCTGTGGCAGTCCTCTGTGCTGCCTTTATTCCAACCAAACCATCGGGTCGCAGGCTGGCTATTGGGCAACAAGGGCTATCCCCTTCAGATATGACTCCTGTCAGGAACCCAGGTACAGCTGCAGAGCTGGTGTACAACAAGAGCAATGCTGCCACCAGAAACGTCATTGAGCAGACAGGCGATATGTTCAAGCAATGCTTCCCCTGCCTGGACTGTTCAGGAGGAGCTTTGCAGTACAGCACTGACCATGTATCCAGATTTATAGTCGTCTGTTTCATGACTTTGTGATAATCAGAGGCTAGCTCTTACCATCACCTGAGCAGCAAAAAGCTCTTGGAGAGCAGCTCATCCAAGAGTGCTTTACGAGAACCATTCCTCCCATCCCCAATACACCAACAGTCCCACAGTCCTTATCACCACCCTACTTACTCCCACCATCCAATTGCCTTCCTTCAGTCCAGCCTTGTGTATCTTGCCCTCACTTAACATAAATATTAAAAACCAGAACAAACAAACTATTCAAGAACTCAATTCCATCTGTGTTTAATATTTAGCAGGAATAATGAAGAATCTCCCTTGTGAAACCTCTTAGTGCCTATCCTAGTGCTCCTACAAAGTGTTTCTCCAGTGGCTACAGCTTGAGAGGTGGAAGGCTGCTGAGCTTCCATTGAGGATACTTCAGATGGCCGTGGAGGACAGCCTAGAGCAGCTCTGGGCCAAGAGAGCTGTGTGACGCTGACCAGAGTGGCTGGTGGGAGAGCAGGCTGCTATCATGCTGAGATGACAGCAGGTGCCTCTCCCATGGCACCAAGACCACTTCCCTGACACTGTGCCTCAACACTCCTAGCACTCTGCTGGAGAACAGAGTGCAGAAGTAACGTGACTCTCTGGAAGCCCCTGTCAACAATGAACCACCACCCACCCCCAAAGCCACGATGGCAGCAGTGTGAGCTGTCATGGAACCTGTCAGTGCTGTCAACAGAGGCTTCATCATGGTGGGCACCACTGTCGTGTTGATGGAGCTGACCGCTCAGTCCATATTGGACAGAGTGGTCTCCATGCTCTGAGCAAAACCCCAACACAAGTTGGAGCTGGACTCTTCCATGACCTGAAGCATTCTGCACAAGCTCACTGGCAGGCTGCCCAGTGCACCTACTATTTCCTGGTAGATGCCCATAAGCCTTCTTCGGTAGCTTGGGCCCTCAAAGTCAGCATCCGAGTCCTCTACAGCAGACCTAGTATGCAACCTCATCCACCATTGAGCTGGCACCTGTGCCCTAGCTCCTTCTGCACTTGTAGCCGATGATTCACAATGTGGAGGCCCCTCCTCTAGCCTATCCTCTAAATTACGTGTGGTGCCAGTATCTGAGCTTGCGCTTTCTAGGGTCAGAGCGAGTGACACTGCATCTTCAGGAAGGCCAGCCTTCTTTTAAGCACTAAAATGAAAGAGAGGGACAATGGTTAGCTTTTAGTGTAAAGGGAGAGCAGAGAGAGTAGTAATCATAATCATAATCATAATCATCTTTATTGTCATTGTTAGTGCACAAGTGCAGTACAACAAAATGTAGGCTTGCGGCTCCCGAGAGTGTACATTTAGATTAAGACATTTAAACATTCAACATACATTTGGCTTGTAATACATTAACATAAACATAACCATAATAAAGTGCATTGGCAGATGTGCAGGCTTTAGAGTTTATTTGTGGAGTTCAGTAGGATGACAGCCCTGGGAAAGAAGCTGTTCCTAAATCTGGTCGTACAGGTGCGAATGCATCTGTAGCGTCTCCCAGATGGCAGGAGGGCGAACAGACTGTGGCTGGGGTGGGTAGGGTCTTTGATGATGGTCCGTGACCTCCGTAAACAGCGTTTCTGGTATATGTGCTCTATGGTCGGTAGACGGGTGCCGGTAATGCGTTGGGCAGTTTTGACTACCCGCTGTAGGGCTTTCCGTTCATAGTAGCTACAGCTGCCATACCATACTGTAGTTGCCGCTTGCCAAAGGCCATGACTCTCCCACTGCCCGTGATGGCCAACACATTTTCTTCTACAGGAGAGAGGGTGTGCAGGTGGGCTCAACCACCTCCGATGGCAGTCTCAGGTTGTGTGTGACCTTCTCCTGCAAGAAAGAAGAGAATGTGTTAATGATGGTCTTGTGAGGTGTTTAGAGAATATGCCTGTCATAGTCAAATAGATCATATGTAGTGAGAAAGTAAGGGTTGCAATAGTGGTGAGAATAGAAAGTGCAGTGTGTGTTAGAAGGAGTGAAGTCTGGGGCAGTTATTGTACGAGAGTGAAGGGAAGTGGGGGAGAGGAGTATGGTGAACAGTCAGGCTCGAGGTGCAAGCAGAGAGCAGGATTCTTACATTGACCGCTTGGCTAGTATTCTCCCTTGTTGGAACCGATCGCCCACGAGGGTGGGCTCTGTTATTTAGCCAATAAAAACCTATAGTTACTATCTTAACTCGTCACTTTTCATGGAGTGAATTGATAGGTATATCAGTAATGTCATTGAACTTTTTCCTGCATTGCAGATGATATCTGGGAGCTAAGCTCCTGGCATTAGCCTCCTCTGCAAGCTCTTCCCACTGGCAATGGAGGTGTTGCCTGGAGAGCTTTCTGCCCCTGGGGGAGGAAACAGGATCTCCCTCCTCCTGTCCACCATTGGACCAGGGGCTCCAACATGGCATCGGAGAATGTAGGGGCCCATTCTACAGGTCATACAGCCATTTCTTTCTTCAGATGCCTTCCTTACTGTCTGCAGCCAGAGTGCACCTACATAGAAACATAGAAGATAGGAGCAGGAGTAGGCCATTCGGCCCTTCGAGCCTGCTCCGCCATTCAATGAGATCATGGCTGATCATCCAAATTCAGTACCCTGTCCCTGCCTTCTCCCCATATCCCTTGATCCCTTTAGCCTTCAGAAATATATCCAACTCCTTTTTGAATATATTTAATGAACTGGCCTCCACCGCCCTCTGTGGCAGAGAATTCCACAGGTTCACCACTCTCTGGGTGAAGAAATTCCTCCTCATTTCAGTCCTAAATGGTTTACCCCTTATCCTTAGACTATGACCCCTGGTTCTGGACTCCCCGGCCATCATAAGCATCCTTCCTGCATCTAGTCTGTCCAGGCCTGACAGAATTTTATAGGTTTCGATGAGATCCCCTCTCAATCTTCTAAACTCCAGTGTGTATAAGCCCAATCAACACAATCTCTCCTCATACGTCATTCCTGCCATCCCAGGTATCAGCCTGGTGAATCTTCGCTGCACTCCTTCCATGGCAAGAACGTCCTTCCTCAGGTAAGGCGACCAAAACTGCACACAATACTCAAGGTGCGGTCTCACCAAGGCCCTGTACAACTGTAGCAAGACATCCTTGTTCTTGTACTCGAACCCTCTTGCTACGAAGGCCAACATACCATTTGCCTTCTTAACCGCCTGCTGCACCTGCATGCTTACCTTCAGCGACTGGTGCACAAGAACACCCAGGTCTCTTTGCACTTCCCCTTCTCCCAATCTATTGCCATTCAAATAATAATCTGCCTTCCTGTTTTTGCCACCAAAGTGGATAACCTCACATTTATCCACATTATAGTGCATTTGCACCTCCCCTTTAAGAGGGGCTGGCTGCCTTTAAGTGGTGTCAGTGAAGCCCAATTTTCTGCCACCCCCCCCCCCAAAACGAGCTTACAGCCAATGAATAGCGCAGGTAGCGCTGCCTTCATACCTGAGTCATTCTAATGAGCTGGCAGCATCAAGTTCACGTGGTCCCTGGGCGCAATTGAATTTCTAGGCCGCGGTGTTTATATTTTCCCTTGTTTACTTTCTCCCTCTTAAGTTACCCCTCTGTGTATATATTGCAATCTTAACAGGATGGGGAGGACGTTCCATCTCTACAAACCATTGTCACGGTCACTTCTTAATTGTTCCTTTTATTAGCAGGTGTGCTTGAGTAATACAGAAGGATATCGCTGGTTAGTTTGTCTCCCAAAGGACCTGGTTGAGAGTGTTTAGCTTTCTGTAGGGAGCCTAGTGCCTCAATTATACTGCACTGGTTACGACTAAGTTTAACAGTGCTAAGAGTGAACAGCCACCGGTAAATCCTCTACTCCCTTCATCAAAAAAAGAAAGACTCACATTTATATAACGGCTTTCACAACCTCAGGAGGTCCCAAAGCACTTAAGCTGATGTAGTACTTTGCAGTGTCGTCATTGTTGTAATGCAGGAAACATGGCAGCCAATCTGTTCACAGCAAGATCCTACAAACAGCAATGTGAGAATGACCGAATAATCCTTTTTATGGATGTTAGCTTTTACATCCACCTGAGAGGGTGGATGGGGCCTCAGTTTAATGTCTCATCTGAAGGCCGTTGCTCGCCAACAGTGCAGCACTCCCTCAGTACTGCGCTGGAACATCCACCTAGATTTTGTGCTCAAATCTCTATTGTGGGACTTGATCCCACAACCTTCTAACTGAGGCGAGAGTGCTACCACTGAGCCATGGCTTTTTATTTGATTTCCAGCATCTGCAGTATTTTGTTCTTGTTGATACAGACTATCCTACTTACCCTGCTAAAAAAAGAATGCATAACAGTAAAAAGAGAGATGGATTTAAGTTAAATAATTATATATAAAATGGCTGAAATATGTAAAGAAGTCGGTTTCAAAAGTGTTCCTTCCAATCCATGCAGTACTGTTAAGCAATTTCATATAATCAGCTCAAGGACTGGTAGAAGTTGTTCCAATAATTAAATACACAACCAGAGAAAACAGGATCAAATCAATTGTAAACAACCTGTCCTGTACAACTGACAACCTCTATTATTTCTGTATTAACATGTCTCTTTTAGAGACACACACACATGCATGCATGTACAACTTACATAAAGAGATAATGGAGCTCCTTGAATGAAGGGAATCAAGTTTAATGACACGACTTGCATTTACATTCATGCCATCGAAATAGGAGCCCATTATGGCCCAGCATTATGCTGTGGCAACTACCACAGGTGTCAACCTTAGCAGGAAGTTACTGTCTTTTGTTCCAGTGCTGCCTCGGGGTCAGTAGGCAACTCATTTATTAGCACTTTTTTTTTTACTAACAGTTTAGGAACTATTACAAAACTGAATTTCTAGTTCTTGACCTATTGGATCTTATGTTGCATAGAAACAACCTGGAAGACCATAAATCGCTCTTGATCATTTAGAATTAACTGCCACTGGGAAGTTCCCTCATTGTGTAATTCTCCGAGATAGCGTGCTTAGCAAAGGTTTTTCTGAGTTGACTAACTGCACTGTTATGATTTGGCTATCATTAAGTAAATAAATGAATGTATTGCAAGATGAGATTGATGAGTGTTGGAGCAAGCGCTGTCTGCTGTCCAGCGAGTTAGTATGCAGGATGCAGTTGCGTCTAACAGCTTTTGTTCCAGTCTGTGAGCAGGGCAGGGCAGGGCTGTCCATTCTGTAGGTACTGTCAGTGCTCTACTCTGTTGAGTCTATTTTTTTTCTCCTTAGTACCTTGGTTCTACACAGTGCTCACATGGTGATCTGACATAGAATTGAGGAAACTGCTTTCAACTGAGACAGCCAAGTTTGAGAGAGAGGCACTTCTTAGACTTGTGTTTACAACATGCTGGTTGACACTAAAGTGGTCTATCAATTGAACAATAAAATGGTATTAGAAAGAAAAGAAAGACTTGCATTTATATAGCACGTTTCATGACCACTGAACATCCCAAAGTGCTTTAGAGTCAATGAAGTACTTTTTGAAGTGTAGTCACTGTTGTAATGTAGGAAACGTGGCAGCTGATTTGCACACAGCAAGCTCCCACAAACAACAATGTGATAATGACCAGATAGTGATGTTGATTGAGGGATAAATATTGGCTAGGACACCGGGGATAACTCCCCTGCTCTTCTTCAAAATAGTGCCATGGGATTGTTTATATCCACCTGTGAGTGCAGATGGGGGTCTCGATTTAACGTCTCATCCGAAAGAATTAATCTTTGTGACTATTCAGTAACTAAGGCCACAATTTTGCCAGCACACAAAGTGCGGATTCGGAGGTGGGTCAAAATGATTGATGGTGGGTTTGGAACCCACTGCGAACCTGCCTCCATGTAAGTTTCCAAGGTGTCGGGTCTGCGATTTCTGAGCAGACCCGACACCAAGCAGCGGGGGAGGCATTTAAGATAGTTAACTGCTTATTCAGTGGTTGTTAAATACTATTTTGGCAGCCTTTTTGTATTTTCCCACATTTTTAACGGGCTTCACATCGTTTGGAGATCACGTCAGGTAAGTATGTCAGGTGTTCAATCGAGCTGAATAGATCACAGCAACTGCAGTATAAAATCTAATCTTTCAAATCTGTTCAGTTTGCAATGTCAGAAGTTGCTGATTTCAGGATTGTGAAGACACATTTGATCTGTATTGAGGCTGTAAGTGTGCGTTGTAAACTCTATATGCACTGTCACCCCCTTGGAATAACCTCTCTCCCCATTGACTGATTGCTTCTAACATCTCATCCTCAACTGTCATATATAACAGCAGAATGGGAACCATTTATACTCTCGCAGAGGATTGTTAAAAAAAAGTTTAAAGGACTTTTCTGTTTGGACCACTTCTGGACCCGCCTCCTCTTCTCGTTAGATTCACCTACAGGAAAGCCACAATGGCTTCCCTGCTAGGGCTGGTGAATGGAGCTGGGGCAGAAGATCAGCCATGATCTCATTGAATGACGGAGCAGGCTCAAAGGGCCGAATGGCCAACTCCTGCTCCTATTTCTTATGTTCTTATGTTCTCACCCTGGTCCTCAGATTCAGAAGACGAGCAGCCGCAGCAGCCGCAGAACCAGGCTCACCAGCAGCACCAACAACAAGAGCGCCAACCTTCTCCTCAACCATCTGCTGCTGCACAGGGCAGAGGCTGTCAGCGCAGGACTGCACCGCGCCGCAGGAGATACCCCCAACACAGGGTTTACAGGCCGAGCAACAGTGCCAAAGGAAGCTGAGACTTCCTCGACAGGTTATCGCAGACATTTGCGCAATGCTCAATCAAGACCTGCAGCCCAGAGGAGTGGGTGGACATGCCTTACCAGTGGATGTCAAAGTCACCACCGCCCTCAACTTCTTTGCATCAAGCTCCTTCCAGGGATCAGCATTAGCGGCATCTCCCAGTCGGCCACCCACAGATGCATCACCCAGGTCACCGATGCCCTCTTTGACAAGTCCGCCAATTACATTCACCTTTCCACTGATGAAGCCAGTGTTACCAAGCGGGCGCTAGGCTTTGTCAATCTGGCTGGCTTCCCACGGGTGCAGGGCGTCATCGACTGCACACGTGGCCATCAGGGCACCCCATCAGAACCCAGCAGCATTTGTGAACCGCAAGGGCTTCCACTCCCTTAACGTGCAGCTGGTCTGCAACCATAGGAAGTGCATCATGCATGTGTGCACGAGATTCCCTGGCAGCTGCCATGACTCTTACATTCTTCACCAGTTCACCATCACTCAGCTCTTCGCACCGCCAAATCCCCTGAAGATGTGGCTAATGACACCATTGAGGAGCCCATCAGACAAGTCTCAGGAGCATTACAATCAAAGCCACATTTCCACCAAAAGTCTCATAAAGCAAACAATAGGGTTGCTCAAAATGCGCTTCTGATGCCTGGACAGATCTGGTGGAGCCCTTCAGTACGCTCCAGCCAGGGTCTTGAGAATGGTTGTTGTCTGCTGCGCCCTGCACAACATCGCACTGCAGCGAGGATTAGAGCTGCATGAGGAAGAAGGCACAGAGCGCACAGCCTCTTCAGAGGAGGAGGAGGAGCAGAATGAGGTTCAACAAGAGGAAGACCTGGAGGAGGTGGCTGACCCAGTGCGACCAGCACGCGAGCACTTTGCTACCCGTGATGCCAGCAATGGCCTAATCAATGCCAGATTCACGTAACTTTATGCAGCACAGACATGTGGCTGCCACATACACATGAAGGTTGGCATTACCACACTGCGGCACCATAGAGCATCTCTACAATGAACTGTGCATTGTTTGCACTGTCACCACCATTGCTGGACATAAAGGCGACGAATTCAAACATTCAGATAACATTACTTTATTACAACAAAATAAAATAACTGAAACGTAACATTCATTTATAGCAAATCACCCAAGTGACTACCCTAGTGACTATTTATGTGTGAGCTTTCTTTTACGCGTGCTTCTACGAGGTGCTACCCCTGTGGCTTCACCAGATGTAGAGGCAGGCTGCTCATTTCCCCGCTGCGCCTGCTTAGACACCTTTGGCGGTCATCCTCTAGGTTTTGGAGCTTTTGAGGGCCCCGTCAAAGTCTGCTCCTCCTGCGGCTGTGCAGGGGCAGACTCGGCCATCAGTGTTACATAGAAACATAGAAGATAGGAGCAGGAGTAGGCCATTTGGCCCCTCGAGCCTGCTCCGCCATTTAATGAGATCATGGCTGATCATCCAAATTCAGTACCCTGTCCCTCCTTTCTCCCCACATCCCTTGATCCCTTTAGCCTTTAGCCTTAAGAAATATATCTAACTCCTTCTTGAATATATTTAATGAATTGGCCTCAACTGCCTTCTGTGGTAGAGAATTCCACAGGTTCACCACTCTCTGGGTGAAGAAATTCCTCCTCATCCCTGTCCTAAATGGCTTACCCCTTATCCTTAGATTGTGACCCCTGGTTCTGGACTCCCCTGCCATCGGGAACATCCTTCCTGCATCTAGTCTGTCTAGTCCTGTTAGAATTTTATAAGTTTCAATGAGATCCCCTCTCATTCTTCTAAACTCCAGCGAGTACAAGCCCAATCGACCCAATCTCTCCTCATACGTCATTCCTGCCATCCCAGGTGTCAGCCTGGTGAATCTTCGCTGCACTCCCTCCATGGCAAGAACATCCTTCCTCAGATAAGGCGACCAAAACTGCACACAATACTCAAGGTGTGGTCTCACCAAGGCCCTGTACAACTGCAGCAAGACATCCTTGCTCCTGTACTCGAATCCTCTCGCTATGAAGGCCAACATACCATTTGCCTTCTGTTCGGGGAGGCATCTGGGGCTCGGACCGAGGGGTTGGCAAGGGGGTGGGGAAGTTTGAGCGCTTGGAGAGGAACCCCCGCTTACGTGTCCCCTCCCACCACCATCCCTTTCATGGGCCACCTGCACTTCTCTGCTAGCATGTAGCTGGAGAGCACCTTGCTGCACATCAGCAGGGCCATGAGGACCCATGTCTATACTAAGATTCCTCATAACAAGGACGTCCATGAATCTTTGGTTTCACTCTTCCATAGATGCCCATCTATGCTCCATAGATGACCATCTATTTAGAAGTCTTACCATGTTCTCCTGAGTCTGGCGATTTATGTCCTCCATGGAGGTTGCCATCCTTTCCATGGCGGTACCTACAGTTGCCAGTGCGTGCGCCATGGCGTTGCTCATATTTGAGATGGACTCCTCCATTCTCTGCACACTCGCAATCACCGTGGTTGCTAACCCAGTCAGAGCCTCCTGCACTTCTTCGCGAAGCTCCACGATTGCTCTCTTCCTGGATGGCCCCCGAGGCTCAGCCTCTACATGCAGCTGATCATGGCTTGGAGTGTCCTGCGGCCTCCAATGAGGAGTCTCCCCTGCTGTTCCTGTCTCCACCATCTGAACTTTTTCACTTGTGACTTGTGATACACCAGATGACAACACTAGTCTATCTCGCATAGGACCCACTGAGGTGTGTGTCTCTGCGCTGGTGCTGGCTGCGCTAATTGCTGCTGATGCTGCTCCCCCAGAGGCTGGAAGATCCTCTGAGGAGTCCTCCTGCTCTTCCCCCTGGACAGTGGGGTGGGGGGGGGTTCTTGATGGTCCTGTGGGAGAGTAAAGACATGAGTTAGACATGTGATATGTAGATTGCACACACATCCTATTTTGCAGATGAGGAGCATTCAATTTCTATTGACATCAGATCCCAATTGATTCACTCATGAATGCCAAAACAGATGTATGGAGAATAATTCTGTCACCAGGTTGTTCTAATGAGCCCCTCTCTCCATCCCCACTTCAGGCTAGTCAACTACTCCTGCGATGTCCAGAGCTGCCTCCTCAGCGCTGGTGAGCTCAGCCAATGATGGTGGTCCTCCTCCTGTTCTCTCCCTCTCCCTCTTATTGTGGGCTCTCTTTTCCTGCAATGAAGGAAAGATGTGCAGTTTTAGTGAGAGTGATGGAATAAGTGTAAAGAATGGATAGGATAGATGTTTAGAGGTAGACTATAATAGAGTAGGGTGCCAATACCAAGTTGCCTCCTTTAAGTTGTGAGTTGTTGACATTGCCTAACATTGAGGGTGAGTGTGAGAGGTGCATAGTAAGATGGGGATGTGATTCTGTACATAGGGAGAGAGGGATGGGTGATGGTGCAAGGGATGTTGGGGTGAGTTAGGATGTGCAGGAGTAGGGATGGTAATGCAGAGTGATGGGGATGTGATGACAGGCACAGCAGAATTAAGGTAAGTGTGCTTTTATACTCACTTTTCCCAAACGTAGGAGACCATTGAACCTCTTCCTGCATTGCACCCAGGTGCGAGCAACAACAGACCTTGCAGTGACCTCCTCAGCTATTTGCAGCCAGGCTGCCTTTATCTGGTGAGGAGGTCTCCTTTCATTCCCAGGGAATAGAGCCTCCCTGCAGCCTCTGACTCTATCCACAAGAACATGGAGGGAGTCATCGTTGAAACGTGGCGCAGCCCTCTGTCTATCTGCAGTCATTTTTCAAACGAGCAACACTCAGGATTATGAAATCTGAAGTGAAAGCAAATGGGGACATGGCCCCCTTAAATAGAGCTGGCAGCAAACGCATCATCAGAGGATCTGAACAGACCCGCACCTTGTAATTGGGCCGGGTAACGTGCACAAGCCCAATCAATGCAAAATTGTTTGCACAGAGTGGCTGGAGCCGGGAGCATACCGGAACCTGCCAACTACCTCTCCCGCTTTGAACCCACCTCTGCTGGCAAAATCCAGCCCTTAGATTCAGTTTCCATCCACTCACAGGAGTATTATCGCATTAGGTAATTCTCACAGCATCGCGTGCGTTTTAGGATGACCTCAGCCAAGAACTCCTTCACGTATTAAATAATATAGGTGGGTGTAATTACCAGTCTGTGAGCTGATTAAATGAGGTTGCTTATAAATACTACAAAAATTATTTTTTCCCCCATATTTCAGTCATTTTATATAGTTGTTTAACTTAAATCAATCTCTTTCCTTATAGGCTGAGCACTGCCATGTATCTTTCTGTAGCAGGGCAAGGAGGATAGACTGACCTGACTGCTGTCAATGCTGATCTGATTAACACAGCCTAGGCAATGTCAACTGGTTTACTTCCTCGAGGGGTAAGTGGGGAGAAAGGGAATGTTGTCTCTGGATGGCAACTAGCCAGGCGTGAATAGATGACTATTCTGGGGTTTTGCTTAATTATGCATTTATGCACAAATTTCCCTCAGGAAATTGAATATGTGGGATAGACTACACAGTAGAATAGATTGTACCTGTTCAGTGGAAGAGCTGGACTTAATGAATTGATTGGTCATTCATTTTCATGATTTTTTTTATTATGACAAAATGCTTCACTTCCATAGTGTGTTCCATCTAATCAGCACATAAAGGGATAATTTTAACCCCTAAAAACGGGTGGGTTGGGCTCTGGTGAGAAGTAAAACAAACTTTTAAATCTCAAACCACATCCCGCCACAACCCACCACAACCCGCCTGTAACATTTGCATATTGAATTATCATTGGCTCGCAGGCATCTGTAAGGAATACCTATTATATTCACGTGATCACATGCTGAGTTGTCAATGGCCTGTAGGCATCTGTAAGGGGTCCTAACTCCATCTTGTCCCCACTGTACTGCTGTGAGTAAGATCAGACCTAATGCTTCATAAAAGAGTTTAAACTGTGATACTCCGTTGTCCTGCAAGTTATTAGTTTTGTACAAAGTGTGTAAAACAAGACATGGGGCTAGATTTTCAGTATAGGCAGTTTTGGGGCGCTAACCTTAGCGCCCGCCCGAAGTTAGCGCCCGCCCCAAAGTAGCGCCCCGTTGCCGGGAATTCAGTGGCTTCGCCCTAAGAGGTTGGTGGAGCGCTAAAAGAGGCGTTCCACTACTCTCTTTAGGCGCTAAGCCGGCGGTCCAGAGGGATAGCGCCCAGGCGGGGCGCAGCACGGGTGCGGTCATTTTTGCACTGACAGCAGACCCCGTGGTGCCGACCAGCTCTTAAAGGGGGAAGGGACGAATTGGTCTGCTGCCACGCCCTGCACACTGCAGCCTTGCAAAGAGGCCTCAACACTACTGCTCAGCCCCAGGGAGTCATGGCAACGCCAGAGAAGGCCCGTCAGCGTGCCCTGCGCTTCTCAGAGGGTGATCTGGACATAATGGTCACAGCTCTGGAGGTGAGGCGCAAGATCTTGTTTCCAGACAGTGGGAGGAATCCAACCCACCACGACTACACCAAAGCCTGGAAGCAGATCGCCCAGAGGGTGACGTTCACCGGCGAGGCCCCCAGGACCCACACACAATGCCGTAAGAAATACAACGATCTGACCAGGATTGTGAGGGTGAGTAGCCTTTCCAGTCTCCTCCTCATTCTTGCATGTACACCTGACATGATGGGCAAAGGGACCTGAAAGTCCTTTTGGCCAGCCCTCAGCCAGCAGCATTGGGACAGTCATGAGCATCAAATGGCCATTCGGCACTCTACACTTTGGCCAAGCTATTCCACCATGGGAGGCAGTGGACAGTACATCAGGGCTTCACTCTGTCCAAGCTATTCCACCATGGGAGGCAGTGGACAGTACATCAGGGCTTCACTCTGTCCAAGCTATTCCACCATGGGAGGCAGTGCACACTACATCAGGGCTTCACTCTGTCCAAGCTATTCCACCATGGGAGGCAGTGCACACTACATCAGGGCTTCACTCTGTCCAAGCTATTCCACCATGGGAGGCAGTGCACACTACATCAGGGCTTCACTGCGCACTTACAGCCCGTCCTTTCTCTTGCAGGCTAAAGTAGCGTTTAATCGCCAGGCCCGTGCCAGGGGTGGCCGCGCCAAGCTGCAGAAGCTCACTCGGCTGGAGGAGCGCGTGTGTGTGCTCATGGGAGCACGTGTGATTGTCCCCACAGCGTGCGGTGTATCCGACCCTCCACTGCCCGGCAATGGTAAGGACCTCGCCTTTTGGCCCTCTCGCGTCGCACTGGCCCATCCGAGCTACCTCCTTTGCCACTGTCCCACCAATGCGCTGAATCCCACCAGTCCTAACTCCCTCGCTGACGCCGTCTCCTCACTCTGAAGCTACTCTTGTGCATTCCTGCTTTCAGCTGGTGACGACCAGGACCCTGAGGCTGCCAGTGACAGCACCTCCAACCAGGAGGAGGAGGAGGAGCAAGCCGGACCTTCGGGGGAACAGTCACGTCCCGCAGGAGAGGAGGAAATGCTCGACACCTCCTCACTGGACGAGTGCCTGGAGGAACTGTCGCAGGGCAATGCAGCTTCTGGGACCAGTGGCGTCCAGCCACCCAGCAGCCGTGCGCGTGGCCCGCGGCCTTCCCCCCAAAGGGGGGAAGGATCAGAGGGGAGTGCTGCTGCTCGGCACACTCGCCGTCACCAACGCGGCAAGGGTCCCCTAGTTCGGCCCCCTCCTCCCCAGCGGGAGAGTCGCGACTCCAGTCCGGACACCTTCACTTCGGAGGAGGTGCGGAAGCTCGATCAGATGGCCGACGACTCGGACCGGCGCCACACGGAGCTCATGAGCGTGGTGGGGCGCATGCCTGAGGCCATCGAGTCGCTGGCGACCAGTGTGCGCGAGTTCGGGGCAGCAACTGCCGCGACTGGCCGCATGCTAACTGATGCCGTCAAGACCCTGGCGGATGTGATGCGCGCGCACACCAGGACCACAGGGCCACTCACTGCTGCCACACGCGCTGTCTCAGGCAGGCATCGCCAGGGCAGGCGCCGCGCTGGACCATCCCAGCAAGCCGGCCGTCGGCTGATTGCTGCGGATCCTGCAGTGCGGGCCCGGCCGAGTGCCACCGCGCCACAGCACCAGCCAGTGCATCCCAGACGCCAGCTGGCCCACATTGCACCATCCGTCGCCGCCATTCCCCCTCTGGGGCGTCAAGGGCAAGCGGCTGCAGCTGATGGTGGCCAGGCTCAGGTGCGCCACTCAGGAGACGGCCCCTCGAGGCCCAAACGCCGTGTAGGCCGCCCCCCAGCGGCATCTGGCGGAAGGGCATCTGAGCCTCAGGCGCCTTCCCCCAGCCTCGCAGCAGCCACTGGGCAGAGCTTGCGAAGGAGCAGCAGGCAGGGCAGGGGAGGCAAAATGCTGGCCAAGGTCTCGCCCTCGCGGGCCACTCAGTAGAGGGTGTGGCCAGCTTTCCTTTAATATGGCGGTGGCCATCTTTATTTTGCCCATGGTTGTGCTTTTGGAGGGCTTTTTTTTTGCGTTAGGCCGACGTTGAGGCCCGGTTTCAATAAAGGTGGAGTGGCTCCTCCCCAGTTTGTGGGAGTGAGTCGTTTGTTGGGCTTTTTGTGGGGCCCGTTTATTGTTTTTGGGGATTCATGTGGGAAGGGCTTTTCATTTTTGTTTAATAAAAAATTATCTTTATTCATGCAGTCTCCATGGTTGTTCTTCTTAGTGTTTGTTGGCTTCGCCGGCTGAGGGCTTGCGGAGCGGCTGCATTCATCTTCCCTCATGGCCCCTGGCCATTCCCTGACAGGGGGCTTAGAAGTACCGTGTAATAAGGTGGCGTCGTGCGGCCCTTGGCCCTGGTCGCTCCCTCCTGGGAATGTACTCCTGCTCCTCCTCCTCCTCCTCCTCCTCCTCCTCATGCTCCTCCTGCTCCTCCTCCTGAGGTGCTGGTCCAACGTCAGGTGGCAGTGCCTGAGTCCTGCGGATAGCCAGGTTGTGTAGCATGCTGCAAACCACCACAAATTGGGAGACCCGGTCCGGCGAATACTGGAGAGCTCCTCCGGAGCGATCAAGGCAGCGGAACCGCTGCTTGAGGACCCCAATAGTTAGCTCGATGATGTTGCGGGTGGTTTGATGGCTCTCGTTGTAGGCCTCTTCAGCAGCGGTCCTGGGCGCGCGGAGTGGGGTCATGAGCCAGGTGCACAAAGGATAGCCTTTGTCCCCGAGTAGCCATCCTCTTGGGGGAGGCTGTGCCTGGAACATGTCATGCACAGTACTCTGCCGCAGGATAAAGGCATCGTGGCTGCTGCCTGGGAAGCTGGCATTGACTGCCATGATGCGCTGCTTGTGGTCACAGACCAGCTGCACATTCAGAGAATGGTAGCCCTTCCTGTTGCGATACTGCTCGCCATGCTCCAGAGGGGCCCGCAAAGCCACATGCGTACAGTCAATGGCGCCCTGCACCAAGGGGAATTCCCCGAGTCTGGAAAATCCCAATGCGCGCTGATGCTGGCTCTCCAGGGCCATGGGGAAGGAGATGAATTGGCTTCTCCTTCTGAACAGTGCTTCGGTCACCTGGCGGATGCAGCGATGCGCGCCGTACTGGGAGATGTTTGCTATGTCCCCAGCAGCGTATTGGAAGGAGCCGGTGGCATAGAAGTTCAATGCCACCGTCACCTTCACTTCCACCGACAGAGACGTCCTGCACCTGAGCTTTGGCCGCAGATCTCGGCGAAGCAGGTGGCAGATCTCTGCAATCACCCCCTTTCGGAATCGGAGCCTTTTAACACATCGCGCGGCACTCATGTTTAGGTAGGAGCGCTGCTGGCGGTATAGCCTGACTGGGTAAGGCCTACGTGGCCGACGCCTGTAGCCCCCTCTGCCTCTAGCCAGGGCTGCCCCTCTCACAATGCGTCTGCGAGCCCTACGGACATGGAGCTGCAGCTCCGCGTTGGCACCCCATGCAACCCCCATCAAATCCTGGCAAACACTCTAATTTCCAAATGGCCACTTGCAGCGCTGTTGCCTGAGTCCAAAAATACCTGGCTCTTGCTGCTTGAAACCAGTTAGCTATCCTCCTTGTTGTGTCTCCAGAAATGCGTTGCACAAGACTGTTTTCTGAAAAAAGGATGGCCTTTATACTGGAGAGGACGTTCCCTTTAATTAGCGCCCTCCGGGGCCCGCGCTGGTTGTGTTGCGTTCCTTTTTCCAAACGCTCCGGCCGCCCGCCGCACAATGGGGCGGTCCGACTGAAGTTTGCAATCGGGGCGGCCAAAGGGCGTTGCACGAGGATGTGACGTCATTTTCTGCGCGCGCATCCGGGCGGGCGCTAAACTTTGCGCCGGCGCTAACGGGCAACTTAATTTGGGGCGGAGCGCAAACTGCGCTGCGCCCGGGCGCTACACGCATAGCGCCCGGAAATCACTTCTCTTAAGGCGCTAACTGCTGGCGCAAGCTACTGAAAATCTAGCCCACGGTGTCAGAACAGGGATTTGAAATGGACATCGTTGGAGCTCCCTTACCTCAAATGAATTGGGAATCTTTGAACTTACCTGTAGAATGGCGCAAGTTCAAGCAACACGTGCAGTTGATGTTTTCGGGTCCGTTGAAATGCAAAGGGGAGGAAGAAAGATGCAGCTACCTACTCCTGTGGATCGGAGAAAAAGGGAGAGACATTTTTAACACATGGTCTCTCACCGCAGATGAAGCAAAGGTACTGAAAAGTTATTTTGACCGTTTTGAATCATATGTGATGCCCAAGACAAATATGATAATCGCTAGGTACAAGTTTCAGGAGAAAGTACAAGGAGCTAGTGAGTCATTTGAACAGTTCGTGACTGAGTTAAAACTACTGGTAAAAGACTGTGAATATGTCAATAAAGATGAGATGGTCAGAGACTGCATCGTGTTTGGAATACATTCAGCTAAAGTGAGAGAGAAATTTTTGAATGTTGGGTCCGGGCTAACGCTGGACAAAGCTATGGACATAGCCAGATCGCATGAGATAGCCCAAGCACAGTTGAAAACCATAACCTGTGCCACAAACAGCTCGTGTGAACAGACAGTGCATGCAGTTAATAGACACACACCAAAGAACACCACCCAGAGAGTGTGTTTCAGAACAGAGAGTTCTAAAAATGGGCGACACAGACATAAAACGCTTCAAAAACTGTGGATATTGTGGAAACAACTGGCATGGAGAAAAGGAGTACTGCCCTGCCAAAGGAAGGCAATGTGCCAAATGTGGTAAATGGAACCACTTTGCTAAAGTTTGCAGGACTGTTTGGGGAGAACAGTACACACAGTGAGTGACAGCCAAATGCCAGATAGAGAGCCAAATGCAGAGGAACTGTTTATTGATTCTGTGTCACAGAAAAAAGCCTTTGCCGATATTGAGATAGGAAAACAGGGCACAGAGCTTAGGGTTAAACTAGACACTGGAGCTCAGGTTAATGTAATTCCTCTGACTGAGTATCACAGCTTGAAGGATGAGTGTGAACTACAGCCCACCTCATGCAGACTGACCAGCTATGGGGGTGAGCAGCTCATTGTGAAAGGCACATGCGTGATGAAATGCAAGTACAAAGAAAGCGACATGATGTTGGACTTTTACATTGTTGACACTCAAGCACCTCCAGTGCTAGGTCTAAAGGCATGTTTAGACATGGACCTCATCAAGCTAGTGCTATCAGTGACAGCACCAGTTGAGAGGCAGACAGTCATGGAGGAGTTTGCTGATGTTTTCAAAGGAATCAGACTATTCCCAGGTGAATGCACTATTCACCTTGACCCAGCAGCAACCCCTGTGGATGCCCACCGAGAAGGATACCCCTTGCTCTATGTAGTCACCTGAAGGAGGAGCTGCAGAGCATGGAGAATACAGAAATCATCATCCGGGAAACAGAACTGACAGAGTGGGTCAACGCGTTAGTAGTGGTTGAGAAACCATGTACAGGCAAGCTCAGAATCTGTCTCGACCCCAGAGATTTGAACAAGGCTATCAAACGCCCTCACTACCCTCTACCAATGCTAGATGACATCACACCCAAGCTAGTGGGAGCACGTTACTTCAGTGTAATGGACGCACGATCAGGATACTGGACTATCAAGCTCATGGAAGTCATCTAAGCTAACAATGTTCAACACACCATTTAATGCTACCGATTTTTGTGTTTACCATTTGGTCTTATCTCAGCTCAGGATGAGTTCCAGCGGAAGATCGACGAAACCTATGAAGGCCTCGACGGAGTAGTCGCAATCGTAGATGACATCCTCAACTATGGCAGGAATAGAGAAGAACATGACAGGACCCTCCGTGCAATGCTACAAAGATCACGGGAGAAAGGTATCCGGCTCAACCCCAAGAAAAGCATAATCAGATCCACCGAGATCAGTTATTTCGGGCATCGCCTCTCAACTGATGGCAGCGATTTTCTCTGGATCCGGCTTAATGCCATCAAGAAGATGGAGCTGCCGAAGAACCGTGCAGAGTTAGAGACAGTACTAGGCATGGTTAACTACTTAGCCAAGTTTGCCCCGAGCCTCTCCGAAATTAACGCACCCATGCGTCAGTTGCTCAAACAATCCAATGAGTTCCTGTGGGACAAACAACATGACACCGCATTTCAGAAAATGAAAGACTTAATTGTTGTGTATGTAATATGTGTGCTACTTTGAACCTATGGACAGGACTGCACTACTTGTAGGGTGTAGTGATACGCAGTACCACTCCTGGCCATAGGGGTATAAATAGTACTGTGGGTACTGATCTCCCCTCAGTTCCCGCCTGTGGGCATGAAGTAAAGACCTACATGCAGTCCCTACCTCCAACCAGTAAAGACCTGTTTGAGTTATACGTTTAAGTCTTTGTGTTAATTGTTCAATACAATACACATACTTAACACTGGCGACGAGTCAGGTTCTTACCCTGCGGCAGTTGAAGAGAGGTTTCAAACATCACCACCCCACTAGAAGCGACAGGCTTTAGGACTCTGAAGCCTCCATCAGCGACTGAGCACTGGAGTGCAGCAGCCATCCTGACAGCTTCCAGCGACTGACAGAAGTCTTTCTGCAGTTTCCTTGTTCAACCTAGGTGGTGGGGTAAGCCGTGCAGCGTTGGCTGCAAAGACAGGGCTGGGGAAGTTGGAGAAGATAAGGGCGATCGCAATCCCTGATAAGAGCCGCGGTGAAACGCGCGAGCGGGTAAGCCAGAGCCCGGGAGGGAGCGAGCAAGAGCCGCGCGAGCGGGTGAGCCAGAGGCCGGGAGCCGCTTCAAGTGCGAGGCGCAGCGCGGGCCAGCGATCGGGACCAAAGATAAGGGCCGCACTCGGACTGAAAGGCGTGGCGGCTGCAGAAGCTCAAGGTGCGAGAGCCGCGGTGCACAGCGCGGACTATCGATCGCGGCGAAGATAAGGGCCGCACTCGGGGGCTGAAGGGAGACGGCGTCGGGGGACGGGTGAAGACCGCCAAGCGCGGGAAAACCGCCATTTTGTGGGCGGAGGACGACGGCAAGAGCGGGAAGCCGCCATCTTTGATAACAAGTAAACAAAATAAAATCTGAGAAATTGCAAATCTACAATGCCTAAACACGGGAATATTAGCACCTTTGATAGTGACCTCGAAGATTGGGCCATATATGTTGAAAGAGTAAAAAATTATTGTAAGGCCAATAAAATTCGTGACCAAGATAAAGCTCTAACATTATTAAATTTAATGGGTGCGAAGACATACGGGCAATTGAAACACCTGTTATCATCAGATGAACCGGCGGATAAGACGTTCGATGAGATTGTTACTGTCCTGAAAGATCATCTAAACCCCACGCCGCTGATGCTAGCGGAACGATTTAAATTTTACGACAGAAGGCAGCTACAGCATGAAAGCAATGCTGAATATTTGCTGGAATTGCGTAAATTAGCGAAATATTGCCAGTTTGGAACGGGACTGACAGATGCACTACGAGACAAATTTGTGTGTGGTTTATTTAAACAGGATACACAAAAGCGACTGCTCGAGGAGAATGAGCTGACGCTTGAGAAGGCGGTCACTATGGCAGCAGCACACGAAGCCGCAGCGAGAGGCACGGCAGTAATGCAGCTACGGTCACCGGAGCTCAGTGCACACAAATTGGGTGTGAGTTCTGGCAAATGTTATCGTTGTGGAAAGACAACGCATGATCAGAACCAGTGTTGGTTTAAAAACCAAGAATGTAGAACTTGTGGTAGGCTTGGACATATAGCTAGAGTATGCAGGTCAGGGAAGAAGACCAGCAACAAGAAGCCACCGCAAGGAAAATACGCAAAGGTACACAAGGTGACCGAACAGGAGTCCGATTCAGATGCTAGCAGTAATGAACTGGCTAGCTTAAGCTGTAATGAACTGGCTAGCTTAAGAGTACTCAACGCTGGTAAGGGTGCAGACCTCCAGACAATTTGGGTCACTCTTCAGATAGAAGGAGTCCAAGTAAAACTGGAATTGGACACTGGACCGGCATTGACGGTCATAAATAAGAAAGATTACGGAAAGTTATTCCAACATATTCCCCTACAGGATACGGGGATTATATTGAAAACATACACGGGGCAAAGAGTGTACCCCATCGGGAAAATAGAGGTTGCAGTGGTCCACAAGGGCGAAGACAGTCAAATAATGGACTTATATGTGATATCTGAAGGAGGTTCTCCACTACTAGGACGGGAGTGGATTAGGAAAATGAATATGGACTGGCATTTCCTACAAACAATAACGAGTGAGAACTCGGTGAAGATAGTCGGCCCAGACTCTGGAACGGATGATGGTAAGCCCAACTCAGGTGCAAAAGACAAAGTTTCAGCACAGAATTCCACTGAGCAACAACAACATAGTTTAACTGTGGATTCTGAGTCTGGCAAGTCTACTGATGTGCCCATTTCTGAGGGACACCGGGCTCGAACTCAACTCCATTTCAAACTACAACAGCAATTAGAACAAATGCTTCACCGTTTTGAGCAAGAGTTGAATGCAACGAAAGAGTTCTTTGATATAGAGTTGGAGAATCTGTGAACTGTTTTCCGCAGAGACTGAATCTGTGATCTGTTTTGACATGAAGTTATCTATGTATCTATGTTATTCTGTTATGTAAACCTGAAGTTATATATGTATATATGTTATTACGTTATGTTAAATGGGGAGATGACTGTAAAGCTAAGAAGGGAGGAATGTTGTGTATGTAATATGTGTGCTACTTTGAACCTATGGACAGGACTGCACTACTTGTAGGGCGTAGTGATACGCAGTACCACTCCTGGCCATAGGGGTATAAATAGTACTGTGGGTACTGATCTCCCCTCAGTTCCCGCCTGTGGGCATGAAGTAAAGACCTACGTGCAGTCCCTACCTCCAACCAGTGAAGACCTGTTTGAGTTATACGTTTAAGTCTTTGTGTTAATTGTTCAATACAATACACATACTTAACATTAATCACCAGAGAACCAGGACCAGTTCTTGCCTACTTCGACCCCAACAAAGAGCTCAGACGACAAGTGGACGCGTCAAAGTATGGACTAGGTGCAGTATTACTGCAAGAAGGAAAGCCCATCAGCTACGCTTTCAGATCTCTCACAGACAGTGAAATCAACTATGCTCAAATCGAGAAAGAGCTATATGCAATTCTGTTTGGATGTAAGCGTATCCACCAGTACGTCTCTGGCTGACAAGTCATTGTGCAATCTGACCACAAGCCCCTCGAGTCAATCATGAGGAAACCACTAGCTGCAGCCCCACCAAGGCTACAGAGAATGATCCTTCAGCTACAGAAGTACGACTTCACAATCATTCACCATCCAGTCAAAGACATTCCTGTCGCAGACACGCTCTCCAGAAAGTCTCTTAGCTGCCAGGACAGCAGCCTCAGTGAAGGCATGGATGTGCAGGTGCACATGGTGTACAACAGCTTACCTGTGAGTGACTCAAAACTGAAGGAGATCCGAGCAGGAACAGAGAAAGATGCACAACTCACACTGCTGAACAAAGTCATACATGAAGGATGGCCTGAGGAAAGGAGGAAATGCCCTCAGAGCATATCTGAATTCTGGAACCACAGAGACGAACTGTCACAAATCAACGGAATCATCTTCAAAGGGGAGAAAATCATCATTCCTACCAGTCTCAGAGAAGAGATATTGACAAAAATTCATGCTGGACATATGGGCATGGAAAAATGCAAACAAAGAGCACGTGACATTATGTTTTGTCCTGGAATGTGCAAACACATTGAGGACATTGTCGGAAAATGTTCCATTTGTCTAGAACGCCGCCCATCAAATGTCAAAGAGCCCATGATACCTCACCGTATCCCAGACAGGCCCTGGCAGGTCACAGCAATGGATCTGTTCACATGGAACAACGAGGACTACATAGTGACTGTTGATTACTAAAGCAGATTTTTTGAATTGGACAAGCTTCACAGCACCACATCTGCAGCTGTGATCCACAAGCTAAAGACAGCCTTTGCCAGGCATGGCATGGTAGAGACTTTAGTCTCAGACAATGGCCCCCAATACAAATCAAAAGAGTTCGAGTCGTTTGCCAAGGCATGGGATTTCACACATGTCACATCAAGCCCACATTACCCTCGAAGTAATGGCCTTGCTGAAAAAACTGTCCAGATTGCAAAAACACTCATGGACAAAGCCAAAGCAGACAAAAGAGACCCCTACATCAGTCTCCTTGAGTACCGCAACACTCAGGTTGACAACTTCAAGTCACCAGCACAGCTGTTGATGAGCCGCAGACTTCGCTCAATCCTTCCAAGCACCAACCAGCAGTTGCAACCAGAGGTCGTCAGCTGCAAGCAAGTGCATGCAAAACGTGTACAGAGACAGCAACACCAAAAGAGATACTATGACAGGTCAGCTAGACTACTGCCGCCGCTGCACAATGGAGAATCCGTCAGAATCCAGGAGCATGACTACTGGAAGCCAGCAGTCGTCATCCAGCCAGCTGACACTGAGCGATCGTATCACGTCCGCACCCCAGAAGGATAGATGTACCGCCGCAATCGCAGGCACCTCCTGAACACCAAGGAACAACACCATCATTCCGACAAGAGGATCAGTTCAACAGAGTGTGATGAACAGAGCAATACACAAAACACATCATACTTACCTGAACCTAAACCTGAACCGGATTTGTTGACTAATTCAGGAGCATGCTCAGTTCCATACCACACAAGGTCGGGACGAGAGGTCAAGCCTAGAGTTATCCTTGACTTGTGAACTGTCAAAGGGTGTAGGCGGATCGCTGCCCTAAAAAAAAACTGTACATCGTTATTGAAACGTTGTGATGTTTTCAGTGCTAGTTAACTGCTGAGTTTACTTAAATGTTTATGCTACCGAGAACATTATGTAGAAGAAAGGTTTAAAGGCAATGCATAACATTTTTCTTTTAAAAGAAAGGGGATGTAACATTTGCATATTGAATTATCATTGGCCCGCAGGTATCTGTAAGGAATACCTATTATATTCACATGTGATCACATGCTGAGTTGTCATTGGCCTGTAGGGGTCCTAACTCCATCTTGTCCCCACTGTACTGCTGTGAGTAAGATCAGACCTAATGCTTAAATAAAGATTTAAACCGTAATACTCCGTTGTCCTGCAAGTTATTAGTTTTGTACAAAGTGCCCACTTCTGGATTTACCGGAGGCAGGACAAGGGGCACACAGCCAACCTGCTCCCAGGAGATACATTGTTTATTTAAATATGCTGAGGCTGGGAGCCTCACATTTAACCTGTTTTACAGGTTGTACCCTGGCCAGCCGAGTTTCCCCAGGCCTTGGGAACCTGGCAGCTCGAGGGAGGCAATGACAGTTTTGGGGAATAAAGTAAGTGTCTTTACAGCACTGCTTGTGGGCCAAGAGGAGTAGGAGTGCTTCCCCCTGGCACCCCAAACTTACCTTCTTCCCTGCTGTCAGACGCACTCCAATCCAAAGTCCCCCCCCCGGAATCGGAGACCAGCGATCAGACCCTCCCACCCCGCCACGCTCCCACTAACCCAGCAGAAGGCTCTCCACCTGTGACTTCCTCCGAAGTGTTCCCCGCCCGACAGGGAACCCAGCCTGTCAATCCGGCTAACTTCTGGGCAGGGATCCTGTTGGGAAAAAAAGATGCACACTCCACGAGCAAATCTTCTCCCCCGCACTTACGCAACCTGCCCCAGTCAAAATTGGGGCGAAGTTTCCAAAAGGCATGGCCGGAACATCAACTAGTAACCTCCTGCCTGGGAGCCAAGTGTTCTATCGCTTGAGCAACCTGACCCTTTTAGAATGCACAGATGAATACGACCACACAGTAACTCGTATCTAACTATAGGTAAGGTAAACTCAGAATGTCACTTCAATGCATGCCGAGAGAATATGGCCAGATGAAATAAATAGAAATTCATGAAAAATAAATTTAGAATAATTATCAGGAGAAACTTATTCTTCAAAAGCCTTGCACTTATTCTGTAAGATACTGGTGGATAAATGCTTAGCGAGTTTGTCTGCAATTCCTCTCTTGACCTTTTAAAAATAAATGTGTTAACATTTCCTATAAAATAGCACAAAGATAAAAAATCAGGCTAACTCTAATGATCTAATTGAATGGTAGAGCAGAATCGAGGGGCTGAATGGCCTACTCCTGTTCCTATGTTCCATTAACTCATTAAGTATTAAACCATTGATGGCTCACAGTTGAATTTCAGGATCAAAGTAGAATCATACAGTACAGAAGGAGGCCAATTAACCCATCATGCATGTGCCGGCTCTTTGAAAGAGCTATCCAATTAATCCCACTCCCCTACCCCCAGATTTTTCCTTCTCAAGTATTTATCCAATTCACTTTTGAAAGTTACTGTTGAATCTGCTTCCACCACCTTTCAGGCAGTGCATTCCAGTGATCAATGTTTGGAATAATCTTATCAAGAAGGTAATAGAGGCAAATAACACTGGGGCCTATTGAAATAAAATTACACGTGGTAATGAGAGAGTCAATAGGGGGAATTTTAAACCCTTACAGAGGGGCAGGGGTAAAAAATTTCAAATCTTACCCCACCTTGAAATACGCCCACAGTTTTAACAAAGGCTGGTTGGGGGATGGGCAAATAAACCTCTCTCGAGAGGCGGGCCAGTCATTTAAACATGTTAATGAGGCTGTGTGTCTCACATTTTAACAGACTTCCAGATTTAACAGTTGAAGGGATGCATGAAAGTTTGATCCAGCAAGTAAGTGCTTACCCCTGGCCCTTCAAGCAAACCTGTTAACCTCCCCGTGATTAACCTCCCCTGCAATCTTCCCCTGACCCGCAATCTCACCCACCTCCTCTGATCCGCTAGCTTCCCCCTGCTGCACGATCTCTCTCCCCACCCTCCCAACTCGCTGCGGCCTTCCAGCGCAGGCCTTTCCACTCAACAGCCGGCCAGCAATGTTCCCGTTAAGCTTCACGGCTGCGCAGTGGTCTGGAGGTCCCACACAGGCCGCTTGCCGGCTTCACAATGGAAAACCTGCGCACGGGCGAGAATTTGAATGGGCCACGCACCCAAAAGAAATTAGAAGGAACATTGCCAGCCAGTCTCATTCTGGATGGCTGTTGGCTGTGAAATGGAGAAAATAATTTCAAGTGAGGCTCTGCCGTTAAATTCAGCATGACCTCCGCATTATCCACATTTCCGGGTTTCCAAGCCGCTATGGACACATCCCCCCCCACTCCGTCCATGCATCCCTGTAAATATCGGGGCCAATGAATTAGAGCAATGAACTTTGATGGGACAAATGGCCTTTTCATATGTTTCATACGTTAACATAGAATGAGAAGTCTTTCCTCATTCTAATTTGATTTATTTTTAACAACAACAACTTGTATTTATATAGCACCTTTAACGTAGTAACATGTCCCAAAGCACTGCACAGAAGTATTGTAAGACAAAAAATTTGACACCAAGCTGAAGGGATAATTACTAGTCCTGGCCCTTTTCGGGCTACCCCAGGTCAGATGTATTCCCCAGACGTTCACCTTCAACTAAAGTTAGAGATAGCCAAATTCTTTAAGATGCTTAATTGGGTCTAAAGGTTTAGGCTATCTCTCTCTAAAGGAAAGGAATGACTGAAGATGTTACCGTCCTCCAGATAGCACTTTTAATAAGTTTAACTAGACTGTAACCTTCCGGATATTATAAGGGTCTGGAAAACTCCCAGAATTCTGCAACTCCTCACAAAAGAGTGTACAGAAATTGAGTTTGCGCATTTGATACAGAAATACTCTGTAAGACAATTCTAAAAATATATAGATTTATTTAAGAGCTGACATACAGTTAACAGCTTGAAAGTCAATCGTAACTTTAACAGTTCAAAATACAATTAGCTTACACAATCTTATTCTCAGAGATCCTTATTCTCAAATCTTAACTTCGTTACATTTATACATTTCTTATTATTTCTAATCCAGAATATCCACCAAAATCAAATTAAAAGTACCTTTTTGATCCCCGAGACTCAAAGAATTAAAAACTTACAGAGATGCCTTTCAGAGTGAGAGAATCGCTTTGCCCCTTTCCAGCGACTTCTGACTGTCTATCTGGAAAGCTCTATTTTTATACCTTTGTTTCAGTGGTATATTCCTTGAAGTTTTCTGCTGATGTAAGCTAATTATCTCTAGTCATCTTCCTGTTGACTTTTTTCTATTCTTACTGTCAATTTAGCTGCTGGATGCATAATTATGTCTCTACCTTTAGGTGTTCCAAAAACTTATCATAAAATGGCTATAACAGATTTATCTCTTTGATGTCATTCTTATCGAAGGTTTTCCATTCAATTCTAAAACCACCTTAACTGGTTACAACCACAGACTCCTGTCTCCGTGGTGTTCCAAGTTCAATACAAAAACCATGTGATTGCTTGGTGCACCTACTGATGTCATATTTTCAAAGTCTTCTGTAGGTATATTTTATAACATGTAAATTGAAAACACTTCAACCAAGTATTTACTTGTTTTCTAGCTATCTCAATGGTTATGCCACAGACGTCGTGTCTGCTTGTTTCATTTGATGTGATATTATGAAGGCATATGGTTGTTTAATGTTCTAAGTTTCTGTTTCCCGGAGTGTTAGTTTTTAACACTTTAAATTGAGCATTGCTATTGTATTGGTTCCAAACTGCAGACATTCTGGAAGCACCAATGGTTTGCTTCAATAGGACCATTGTCTCAGTATTTACAACCAATTCCCATTTCAAAAGCTTGTGGTGTTTACAACTTTTGTGTTATCAACTGATCTTATCTCAAAAGCCTGTGTTCTGTTTGCAGCCTGTGTCGTTGAGGCTTTTAGATTTTTAAACCCAGTTTATCATGTATTAATTAAATCAGAATTCTGTTCATAGGATGATGTATTTTTCTGAAATATGGCTTATTCCTTCACAAAGCCACATAAGGATAAATTAGGGCATGTGGCCAAATGCTTGGTCAAAGAGGTAGGTTTTAAGGAGCGTCTTAAAGGAGGAAAGAGAGGTAGCAAGGCGGAGAGGTTTAGGCAGGGAATTCCAGAGCTTAAGGCCTAGGCAACAGAAGGCACGGCCACCAAAGGTTCAGCGATTATAATCAGGGATGCTCAAGAGGCCCGAATTAGAGGAGCGCAGATATCTCGGGGGTTGTGGGGCTGAAGGAGATTACAGAGATAGGAAGGGGCGAGGCCATGGAGAGTTTTGAAATCGAGGTGCTGCTTAACTGGGAGCCAATGTAGGTCAGTGAGCACAGGGGTGATGGGCAAACGGGACTTGGTGCGAGTTAGGACACGGGCAGCCGAGTTTTGGATGCCTTCAAGTTTACGTAGGGTGGAATGTGGGAAGCCAGCCAGGAGTGCGTTGGAATAGTCAAGTCTAGAGGTAACAAGGGCATGGATGAGGGTTTCAGCAGCAGATGAGCTGAGGTAGGGGTGGAGACAGGCGGTGTTACGGAGGTGGAAGTAGGTGGTCTTTGTTATGCTGCGGATATGTGGTCGGTGTATTGATTTCTTTGTGGGTTCAATGACGAGACATTTATGAAAAAGAATGTCTTTTAATCTAAAGTCTGTTCAACTCTTTATACAGCATTTACAGGAGACATCATGCTAGTGATGCATCTAGAATGAAACTGAAACTAAACGCAACTGCTTGTCTCTGTCACATGACCTCTGCTGGTCAGGCATAAGTAATCAATACATGCAAACATGCTGGTAAGGCATCATAATCAAACAGGCAAATAACATCACTATTTGCTGATATCATTACATCTCCCTTTCTTAAAACAAAAGTATTTTACTTTTAACTAACAACATGTTTTCTTTGTATTAATCTGCATTTTAACAGTAACACTTAATGAACTTACATTATCATTATCATGATCAAGGTTTTTTAACCTTGCTTTGTGTGTTCACATGAAATATGTAACTACACTAGAACTTGAAGAAAGAATAAGATAACATTACTTCCTTGTATAACAATAGTCCTTAAACTTGCTCAATGAGTCTCTCAGGAGGCTTCACGTGTCTTGAGGATTTTCTGATTGATTGTCCTTGAATCTGAGTTGTTGCCTCAGATGATTGATTCTCAGCTGTGTGATCAGGTTGTTCAACAGTATCAGTCTTTTGACTTGCTGTGGCTGGTCCCATGAGAAGATCTCGACGATTTCTTCTCAGAACAGCACCCTCATCTGTCTGAATGGTGTATGATCTTGGTTGAACTTCACTCAGGACAGTTCCCTTCTGAGTCCATATGTTTGCTTTGTCTTTGAACCTTACTTGGTCACCAGTGTGGAGTTCAGGTAGGTTTTGTGTTCCTCTGTCATAGTAGTACTTTTGCTTTTCTTTCTGTTGCTCTTTGAACTTCCTCACTTTCTCCCCCTCTTTTGTTTTCAGGAGGTTCTCCGGGATGGGTAGGTTTGACCTTAGCCGACGTCCCATAAGGAGTTGGGCTGGTGACTTACCACACTCGAGCGACGTTGTGCGGTATACAAGCATGCTCTGGTAGAAGTCAGTTCCACTGTCTTTTGCCTTGTACATCAGTCTTTTCACTGTGTTTGCGGGCTCTCCTGGGTCAACAGCTCTGGACAACGTGTCTGCTGTATACATCAGCTTACCCGGTGTGTACGCAACATTCAGTTCATCATAGACTGTCTCTCCTTCGCTTTCCACAACGAGGACTCTCTTTACCAGGTTCAGTCTCTCACAGGCTTTTAAACCTAGTATGGCTTGCACATCCTTTGGCACCACGATTAATGCTAGCGTGTGCTCTCTGTCCTTGTGTGTTACTTTGACAATGCATCTTCCTTTCACTGGTATATCAGTACCTGAGTATCCTGTCACTTTCACTTTGATTCCATGTATCTTTGGTCTGGGTCTAATTTTCTTAAAATCAGTCTCTGATATCACATTAACTTGTGCTCCAGTATCCAATTTAAATGGAATGTGTATGTCATTCACTTTTAGTGTCAACATCCAGTCTCTTTCTTCTTTTTTGTTTTCAGACACAACATCTACATAGAACTCCTCTATCTCGCTTTCATCTACTGCATGGACCTTGCTTTGTTGCGCTTGGTTCTTACAGCAACGGGCATAATGGTTGTTCTTGTTGCAACTATTGCATGTTTTACCATATGCTGGACACTTTCTTGGTGGATGCTGTGTACCGCATCGACTACATGACTTTCGATTGTCCCTTTCATTTTCGTTCGCTGGCCACGCCTCTTTTTTCACATTGGCGCTCGTTTTGTTAAACGGTTTGTATCCGTTCTTTCTCACTGCATCCACATTGCAGCTATTGTCACTGAACAGCTCCTTTGCCTGCAACTTCACAGTCTCTGTAGCCCTACACAGTGCTATGGCTTTTCCCAGGTCTAGATCTTGCTCTCTTAGCAGTCTTTCCCTTAGACCATTATCTGGAATACCACACACCAGTCTGTCTTTTATCAGCGAGTCTGTCAGTCCCCCAAATTCACATGTTTTGCTTCTGTTTCTCAGTTCAGTCACATACTGATCAATAGTCTCACCCGTTTTCTGTACACATGTGAAAAATCTGTGCCTCTCAAACGTCACATTATGTTTAGGTATGCAGTAGGCCTCAAACTGTTCCATTATTTTATCTAGCTTCATTTTGTCTTCATCAGCAGTGAATGTGAAGTTATTATACACCTCCAGCGCTTCATCACCCACGACATGTAAGAACAGTGACGATTTCTTTTTATTACTTTTCTCATCAGCTCCGATTGCTGATAAATACAACCCCACACGTTGTTTGAACCTCCTCCAATTTTCAGCTACATTACCTGTCAACTGAAGCTTCGCCGGTGGGTGTAAACCTTCCATTTTTTCACTTCGTTAGCTATTCTCTAATGGTAAGTAACGATGTTCTCTTTTGGCTTGCTAATCTGTGGAGAGCTGATTTAACTTCAGATTTTTTCTCTTCATCTCTTTCAGCCACTTCTGACACCATGTATTGATTTCTTTGTGGGTTCAATGACGAGACATTTATGAAAGAGAATGTCTTTTAATCTAAAGTCTGTTCAACTCTTTATACAGCATTTACAGGAGACATCATGCTAGTGATGCATCTAGAACGAAACTGAAACTAAACTCAACTGCCTTTCTCTGTCACATGACCTCTGCTGGTCAGGCATAAGTAATCAATACATGCAAACATGCTGGTAAGGCACCATAATCAAACAGGCAAATAACATCACTATTTGCTGATATCATTACAGTCGGAAGCTTATTTCTGGGTCAAATATGACACCAAGGTTGCGAACAGTGTGGTTCAGCCTTAGACAGATGTTAGAGAAAGGGATGGAGTCAGTGGCTAGGGAACGGAGTTTGTGGCGGGGACCGAAAAACAATGGCTTCAGTTTTCCCAATATTTAATTAGAGAAAATTTTTGCTGATCCAGAACTGTATGTCGGACAAGCAGTCTGACAATTTAGAAATATATGTTAAATTTTGAAAGCAGCAACAACAACAAATTGTATTTATATAGCACCTTTAATGTAATAAGATGCCTCAAGGCGCTTTGAAAGCAAACAAAAATTAATCATCTCATTTGTGAGATAATTGTTCCCATTGGCAACATGTAGCACCAGCAGTACAGACAGGATAATCAAGGGCAAAGGCCTGCAAGTGTGACTCTGGCCTTGGTGATCGGTAACTTCTGGTTACCAATCTTTGTAAGAAGGTCCCAATTGAGGTTTAAAATATTTGGGGGCGGTTTCAATCCTGGCATGCAGCGACTGCTAAGTAGGCAAACCTTGCAGCCAGTTTGCACACAAACATCAATGCAATGAAAAAAGAAAAAATGTTCTGCCTGATGTTGTCTGAGGGAGCAAGGTTTTCCAGGACACTGGGAGAACCTCTTGCTCATTTTTGAACAGTGCAGTGGAATGTCCCCCTCAGCAGGCAGATGGGGCATCGTTTAACGTCTCATCTGAAAGGCGACACTTTCTAACACTGTAGCGCTCCCTCAGTATCGCGCTGCAATGTCAGCCTAGATTATATACTCTCGCAGTGGGTCTGAAAGCCACAACTTCTGGCTCAAAGCTGAGAGTGCTACCAACTGAACCAAGCTGATGAAAATGGTGCATGGCATGTTTCGCTCTCCACAAAGTTTGTCAAAATACCTTTACCTTTTACAACAACAATTTGCATTCCAAGACCCTTCACAAGAGTGTTATCAGACAAAATTACCTATTAGTTGCAGTCTTAAGATTTACATTATTCTAAGTAATTACAGGCTAATCTAGCAACTCGAGTGATTTGGCATCTGTTTATTGCACATTAACAATTCATGTTTGTTTAAAAAAAAAATGGCTCATTAGAATTCTTCTCTTGTTTCTCACATTCATTATGTTCTGGGTGTGCACCATCCATGTACTAATAATGGCCCGTATTTTCCGATCGTAGGTCTCCCGCGGGCGGAGGCCTGCGATCTGGAAAAATCTGCACCCTTACCTGAGGGCTCCCGGGACGCACACAGTTCCGCTCCTGGGCCTCTCCAAACTGGAAGTGTGCAGGGCCCATGTATCCCAGGGGCGCAGGTAGTTCGCAGCGTTCCTGGGATCACGTGGGCCATGGGGAACCAATCACAGAAGGGAATCTCCCTTCATACATTTGACAGGAAGACCTGTCAAATATATGAATGGAGATCACCCCAAAAACATAGTAAAATTTTAATTTTTTTTTAAATCACATTTTTAAAATGACTTGAAATTACAATAAATTAAGTATTTTAAACAAAAATTTAATTTTTAAATTTACCTTTTTTCAAAGTATTTTTAAATGATAAATCAGTGAAATGTTTTAAAAAACTTTTTTCAACTCATTCTGGTAAAAGCAGGCCTTACGCCAGGCGTAAGAATTGTAAGGGTTTTCTGTGGGCGGATGGCCTCCAAAAAGTGGAACTATCCGCCCACAGAGGCCCTTCTCTAGGGCAGGCGTCCGATCTGTCAAGACCATTCTCATTCTTGACCATTCTTGACAGAGTGGAAATGCCGGTTTTCAGCGCATGCGCTGTGCATGCCTGAAACCGGATTTCCGATGTCCCTATGGGTGGGTACACGGCATGTACTCACCCGTAGGGATCGGAATATCTGGGCCAATATAGTTTAAACATTTTTTTTATTTCTGACAACCTGTTCAGAGCAATTTATCTCTGATCTGTGCACTGGTTCTTGTGCTTTTGAGCCCACGCGATGAGCTGGCCATGTGGAATGCAGCCAATCAGGTTTGAATAATGGAAGTAGAAACTGCAAATGCTGGAAATACGCTGCAGGCCAGAGAGCATCGAGAGCATTAAGAGACAAGACAAGTTATGATGCATCGGCTACACACCCTTCATCAGTCTGATGGCTAAAGGGTCCTTTTATCTCAAACTCAAGAGAGCATAGACATCGCATCCCTGTGAAGTGTGTGACACTATTAGACCTAAAGGTGCTTGTACATTGTGAGAGACCTGTACATGTGGCACTGTGTTCCCAAGGCACAGGTCTCGCACAACCAGGTACAAACCAAACTACGCTGCACTCCCTCCAGGGCCAATATATCCTTCCTAAGGTGTGGTGCCCAGAACTGCTCACAGTAATCCAGGTGCGGTCTAACCAGGGCTTTAGGATAAATGGGGATTTGCATGCTGGAGTTTTTTTTCTCATAGCAGCCAATTTAAAAATAGCAACAAAAGAAACTTACTGAAGGAATTACATTTTAAAATAATCCATATATGTTAGCACAAGAACAATTTAAAAAAAAGAAATAGCATTTTTACAACATTTTAGAACCACAAAAACATGAAGGACAGACTGGATGGAAGCAGAAGAATGAGAAACCTGGAGTGTTTACACCAGTTACAGAAAATCACACTTTAGAATACTTGGCTTAAAAAGTACACACTTGTCTGACTTTTCAAAATTTGTAGTGGTAAATGAGATGCAAATCTTGTAATAAAAGCAGAAAATGTTGGAAATACTCAGCAGGTCAGGTCTCTCATTTGTGGAGAGAGAAACAGATTTAACGTTTCAGGTTGATGAATTTTCATCAGAACTGGAATACGTTAGAGATGAACAGTTTTTAAGCAAGTACCAAACCAGGGAAAAGGGGGCAAGAAAAGAACAAAAGCGAGAGAGGTCTGTGATAGGGTGGAGGGCAGGAGTGATTAAATGACAAAAGTGATTATGGCGCAAGGCAAAAGGAGGTGATAATGAGACAAGTAATCTATTTTTATTTCAAATTTCCAAGCATCCGCAGTATTTTGCATTTGTTCAAATCTTGTAATTTACTTTTGTGGATTCAGTTCCTATTTACCGATATAAACAAGTCATTTAAAAATGAGTTACACAAATAAACAATTTCTTGTGACTGGGAATGGGATTAGAGTTTATAGGAATAAGCATAGACTGAGATGATTAAATATCGCTGTGGTTCCAATGATGGGAGAGTGAATGTTGACTATGGAGATCAGCAGGGCAATTACTGAAGGGGCTATCGCATCTCTCATATTTGCCTGCTTTCTCCCAACTTCACTACCCTCACCATTCGCTCTTAAGGGGTGGGGAGTGTCATTTCCCCAGCTCCCTCACAAATTAACTCTCAAGTTATTCTATGGGGGAGGGAAGAGAAGCCATTGGTGGAGACGGCCAAGCGCCATTTATGTTGGTAGGAGCGGAACCAAGCTACTCATTCCCTCTCCTTTTGCCATCCATCCATCATGACACCTACTGTTGACCTGCTCCCTTGCCTCTGCCTTCTTTGCCCTCATTCCCAACAGATAACTCACTGTCTCCCATCCCTGTTATTCCCCAGGTCCATTCTTCTTCTTTGCTCCCTGATTTATGAGAGCTGTAAAATTGAGTGCACTCAGCACATGGCTGGTCTAGTCATTCATTGCCAGAACTGGCTCAACCATATTAAACACCATCGTGTCTTACTCTCCTCAGCGAAATCCGTCTATTACTCCAAGATCATCTTGAAGCTCAAGGATAACCTCTGGTTCCTTTTCTCCATGATAAGCCTTCTCCTCACACTCCATAACCCTGCCCATTACACCTTCACCTCCAATAAATGGTGTAAAGAGCTTATGAATCTTTTCATCTCTAAAATTGATATAAGTACAGCTACCTCAGTTGCTACCTCCTCCTTCTCTCCCTACCTTTTTTCTTGGCTTTCCTCCAATATCCTACCCATCCTACCTCCAGTCTCCCCTCGCTCTGCCGTTTCTTCCCCACCTCTACCCCACCCACCTCTACCCAACCATGATTGACGGTTTCTGTGACTACAGTGTTGTCCCTCTTTGTTTTCCTCAACATCTTTGTCATTGACCATGCCATCATCCTCCTTTGTCCAACTTTGTGAGACTGCCCTCCATTGGTTCCATTCCTACCTATCCAATTTTCTAGTTTACTGGCCAGAATTTTCTGGGGTGGTAGCAGACGGCAATGGAGGCGGGTCGGGTGGGAAATTTGAAAAAATTGAGAGTAGGCCGGGAAGCTGCTGTCATCCTGCCCCCACACGCCTGTCCCATGGGTGCGTTTGTCGGTGTGGCAGCTACCCGACTGGCAGAGGTGGGCGACCTAATTTCGTTTACAGACACTTAAGAGCCGTTCCCCCTACATTTTAAATTTCCCTGCAGCCATGGGATTCACGCAGCTCGGGAACCACGTCTGTCAACCTGAGGCGGGAGTTCCGTGGCCATTGCTCCAGTTGATTATTTGACAGCATCAAATGTACAGTAAAAGCTCCTACCTGACAGATCATCACTTTCCTCAGGCAGAAGCTGTTGCTCAGTCCATTTCAAGCACAGACTCTGCAGGCTGCAAGTCTTTCCAGCAAAGTCTTCATCCAGTGTCACTTCATTGGAAGAACTCTCTCACCATTGACAGAATGCACCTGTCATCTGTACTTCACCTGCCATCTATTCCATCAACTTGGGTACTGTTTATGCTGTCTCACCTTGGCCCTCAGAATTCAACCATGATCAACCCCAACACCAGCAGCACCAACAACAACACCAACCTTCTCCGCAATTGCCTAACGCTGCACAAGGCACACGGCATCAGCACCTGACCACATTGCTGCCCGGTAGGCCAGGGATGGCCTCATCTGACTGTAAAAGCTTCGATAGATATGTGAAGAGAAAAAGATTGGTGAAGTCAAGCGTACGTCCCTTGCAGTCAGAATCAGGGGAATTTATATTGGGGAACAAAGAAATTGCAGACCAATTAAATACATACTTTGGTTCTGTCTTCACAAAGGAGGGCACAAATAACCTCCCAGAGATGTCGGGGAACATAAGGTCTAATGAGAGGGAGGAATTGAATGAAATCAGTATTTGTAAGGAAATGGTGTTAGGGAAATTGACGGGACTGAAGGCCGATACATCCCCAGGGTCTGATAATCTACATCCTAGGGTACTTAAGGAAGTGGCCCTAGAAATAGTAGATGCATTGCTGGTCATCTTCCAAAATTCTATAGACTCTGGAACAGTTCCCATGGATTGGAGGATAGCTAATGTAACCCCACTATTTAAAAAGGGTGGTAGAGAAAAAACGGGGAATTATAGACCAGTAAGCCTGACATCCATAGTGGGAAAATGCTAGAGTCCATTATAAAAGATGTAATAGCAGAGCACTTGGAAAACAGTGACAGGATCGGACAAAGTCAACATGGATTTACAAAAGATAAATCATGCTTGACTAATCTACTGGAATTTTTTGAGGATGTAACTGGTAGAATAGATAAGGGAGAACCAGTGGATGTAGTGTATTTGGACTTTCAGAAGGCTTTCGATAAGGTCCCACATAAGAGATTAGCGTGTAAAGTTAAAGCACATGGAATTGGGGGTAAGGTACTGTCTTGGATAGAGAACTGGTTGGCAGACAGGAAGCAAAGAGTTGGAATAAATGGGTCTTTTTCCGAGTGGCAGGCAGTGACTAGTGGGGTACCGCAGGGATTGGTGCTAGGACCCCAGCTATTCACAATATATATAAATGATCTAGACAAGGGAACTAGATGTAATATCTCCAAGTTTGCAGATGACACAAAGCTGGGTGGGCGTGTGTGCTGTGCGGAGGATGCAGAGAAACTCCAGTACGATTTGGACAGGTTGGGTGATTGGGCAGATGCATGGCAAATGCAGTATAATGTGAATAAATGCAAGGTTATCCACTTCGGTGGCAAAAACAGGAAGACAGATTATTATCTGAACGGCAATAGATTGGGAAAAGGGAAAGTGCAACGAGACCTGGGTGTCCTTGTGCACCAGTCGCTGAAGGTAAGCATGCAGGTGCAGCAGGCGGTTAAGAAGGCAAATGGTATGTTAGCTTTCATAGCGAGAGGATTCGAGTACAGGAGCAAGGATGTCTTGCTGCAGTTGTACAGGGCCTTGGTGAGTACACCTTGAGTATTGTGTGCAGTTTTGGTTGCCTTATCTGAGGAGGGATGTTCTTGCCATGGAGAGAGTGCAGCGAAGATTCACCAGACTGATACCTGGGATGGCAGGAATGACGTATGAGGAGAGATTGGGTCGATTAGGCTTATATTAGCTAGAGTTTAGAAGAATGAGAGGGGATCTCATTGAAACTTATAAAATTCTAACAGGACTAGACAGACTAGATGCAAGAAGGATGTTCCCGATGGCGGGGGAGTCCAGAACCACAGGTCACAGTCTAAGGATAAGGGGTAACCCATTTAGGACAGGGATGAGGAGGAATTTCTTCACCCAGAGAGTGGTGAACCGGTGGAATTCTCTGCCACACAGGGCAGTTGAGGCCAATTCATTAAATATATTCAAGAAAGAGTTGGATATATTTCTTGAGGCTAAAGGGATCAAGGGATATGGGGAGAAAGCAGGGACAGGGTACTGAATTTGGATGATCAGCCATGATCTCATTAAATGGCGGAGCGGGCTCGAGGGGCCGAATGGCCTACTCCTGCTCCTATCTTCTATGTTTCTATGTTTCTATCATGACCAGATTTAGTTCGTTTTATGCTGTACCCCCATATGGCTGCCACATGATGCGCCAGGTAGGCACCACCCCACACCAACACCGTAAACCATCCCTACAATGACCAAGCCATTCCTTTCACACTCATCACCATTGCGGGAGGTACCGTTGTCTCACCATTCACTGCAACTCACTAAGACACTTCCAAAGGTGCACACAAAACTGTCCAAGACTGGAAGGTGTTGAAAATAAAGATTTTTATGTTTGACACCACATTAACAGAAACTTTACATAAACATTGGATAATACACCCAAGTGGCTACCCTTGTGTGTTGTTAGTTGGTATGATTGCACTAGGATGAGCTTGAGTGTGAGGGGTGGCTGATGAGCTGGGGATGTGATAATGTAGATAGAGAGGGATGGGTGGAGGTGCAAGGTAAGTTGGTGTGAATAAGGATGTGCAGGAGTAGGGTAGGGCAGGCAGAGTGATGGGGATGTGATGAGAGGCACAGTAGGATGCAGTTGAGTGTGGCTTTGTACTAACATTTCCTGATCTACTGAGATCATTGAAACGTTTGTGGCACTGCACCCAGGTCCTCCTGAACACCTCCCTGCTTGTGCCCTCTGCAATCTGCAACCAGGCTGTCTTGGTATCCTGGGGAGGTCTCTTCCACCCATCGGAAGGGAAGAGGACCTCCCTGCATGCTCTATAAGCATATGGAGGGAGTCAGCGGAGAACCTGGGTGCAGCCCTCTACCTCTGTGCAGTCATTGTCAGTATTTGCAGCACTCCAATGCTGTAGTGTACCGACAGCACTATGTTAGATTAAACTTCAAATCTAATGTGGCCATGGACCCTTTAAAGATCCCGGCTGAAAACTCTTCATGAATGACGTCACCAGACCAGCTTCATCTAATTGGGCCAGGTAACACGCTGGGCGGGCTTAATAGGCCCCATTAGGGTAAATTCATTTTCAACAGCGGGATGGAGCCACGGACACTAACCCGCACCGGAACCGCCCAGGTAGGCAAAATTCCGGCCATTGTCTCTATTCAGTTGGATCAATCACAGCTGATTTTACAAATATGACAGCAGCAGGGATCAAACTGGTATAAAAATCTAATTAACATTGGATTTGTAACCTTGTTTACTGTGGACACTTTTTCGTTTTTGTTAATATTTGAAAAAAAAGTTGAAATTTGACATTATGTGAATAAAGGGAGGCAAGCTCAAACCATTCGTGTGATGCTGTCTTAATGCGGCGGCGGGGGGGGTGGGGGTTCGCAGAATGGCAGACCTCATTTGAGGCAAATACATGGAAATGAGAACTGTAATACTGTCCTTTTACCACTTGAGGTTGGTAGTGTTCTTCAGTCTTTCATTTATAAAGTATGAGAAAAACATCCATTGGCCGTAAAACAGCACTGTACATCATAGTAAAGCAGTCACTATGTTCTCGTGTTTTGCTAAGGTTTAGGTGAGTAGGGGTGTTGCCACAAATTTGTAAACTGAGAAGTACAACACAGAAAATACATCTTTGTTCAGTTAGGTAAATATTTTGAACAGACATGTACACAGGTTCCCACAAGTTTACTTGGGACTGTAATTTTTTTATTATAAGGTTTTGGATCACAGGTCACACACAGGTTACCCAGAGGGTCTTAGGAGTTGTAGGGCGTTTTATTAAGGAGCGGCAGTTTAAGTTAAGTACAACACGCAATCAAGATAGACGTAGTAAACATAGTGTTAAGTATGTGTATTGTATTGAACAATTAACACAAAGACTTAAACGTATAACTCAAACAGGTCTTTACTGGTTGGAGGTAGGGACTATACGTAGGTCTTTACTTCATGCCCACAGGCGGGAACTGAGGGGAGATCAGTACCCACAGTACTATTTATACCCCTATGGCCAGGAGTGGTACTGCGTATCACTACGCCCTACAAGTAGTGCAGTCCTGTCCATAGGTTCAAAGTAGCACACATATTACATACACAACATTCCTCCCTTCCTAGCTTTAGAGTCATCTCCCCATTTAACATAACGTAATAACATATATACATATATAACTTCAGGTTTACATAACAGAATAACATAGATACATAGATAACTTCATGTCAAAACAGATCACAGATTCAGTCTCTGCGGAAAACAGTTCACAGATTCAATCTCTGTGGTGTAGTCGGTTCACGTTGCTGGAGTGACTCATTCAATAGTCCTTCCATGGATTTAACAGTTTGAACTTCCGAACTGAATTGGCTCCGTTCGGAGGGACCACGTGTGTGATCTGGTAGAGGTAATAATGGTTCAGATGGGTCATCTTCTGTTTCGACTTTTCCTTTTCTGCTTCTTGGAGACTCTCTGGGCTCCACTGTCAGCTGCCAGCTGCATGCGCAGTTCCTCCTTCTCTTCCTCCTTTTTCCGTAGTAGAGCCACCTTCTCCCGATGTTCCGTAGACTTTCGGTGCTCCTCCATGATTTCTGTATGGTGGGAGTCGAAGTTACAAGTTGGGCAGGACAGGACATAGTAATATTCGGTGTCGTCCTGATCTAGGCCAGCGAGAGGGTCTTCTATTTCCTCCATACCCAGCTGGGCGTTAGCCAGCTTTTGTTCCAAGTCCAGACATCTTTCCTGAAGAGACTTCTTCATGCGTACCTCTTCATCCAGCTTTTTCTGGGCTTTCAGCAAGTCGTTTACTAATGACCTCATTTGAGATTTTACTACTTCAACTTCTTTTGGAGATTGATTGATCGGACTATTCAATCCCTCTACCGGAGCAGCTGTTTCAGCGGTCTGTTGTTCTACGTTGACGTGAGTCAGCGTACTTTTGGCATCCAAGGGCTGCTCTGTTGCAGTCATCTCAGTCTGTGTTGCCACCTCAGCTCTTCCAATAACCTTTGAGAGCTCCGAACCCCTTTCGTTTGAATATTGAAGTTCGTGTTCAAGTTTTTCCCATTTCAGAGTCCTGTCCTTCAGCATATGCAGGAGTTGGCTGACCGTTAACTCCTCTGACATCAGACGTTTTGTGTGCTCCTGCTCCATTTTCTCCATCAGCTGCTTCTGTTGTCTTTCCAGATTCTCCAACTCTATATCAAAGAACTCTTTCGTTGCATTCAACTCTTGCTCAAAACGGCGAAGCATTTGTTCTAATTGCTGTTGTAGTTTGAAATGGAGTTGAGTTCGAGCCCGGTGTCCCTCAGAAATGGGCACATCAGTAGACTTGCCAGACTCAGAATCCACAGTTAAACTATGTTGTTGTTGCTCAGTGGAATTCTGTGCTGAAACTTTGTCTTTTGCACCTGAGTTGGGCTTACCATCATCCGTTCCAGAGTCTGGGCCGACTATCTTCACCGAGTTCTCACTCGTTATTGTTTGTAGGAAATGCCAGTCCATATTCATTTTCCTAATCCACTCCCGTCCTAGTAGTGGAGAACCTCCTTCAGATATCACATATAAGTCCATTATTTGACTGTCTTCGCCCTTGTGGACCACTGCAACCTCTATTTTCCCGATGGGGTACACTCTTTGCCCCGTGTATGTTTTCAATATAATCCCCGTATCCTGTAGGGGAATATGTTGGAATAACTTTCCGTAATCTTTCTTATTTATGACCGTCAATGCCGATCCAGTGTCCAATTCCAGTTTTACTTGGACTCCTTCTATCTGAAGAGTGACCCAAATTGTCTGGAGGTCTGCACCCTTACCAGCATTGAGTACTCTTAAGCTAGCCAGTTAATTACAGCTTAAGCTAGCCAGTTCATTACTGTTAGCGTCTGAATCGGACTCCTGTTCGGTCACCTTGTGTACCTTTGCGTATTTTCCTTGCGGTGACTTCTTGTTGCTGGTCTTCTTCCCTGACCTGCATACTCTAGCTATATGTCCAAGCCTACCACAAGTTCTACATTCTTGGTTTTTAAACCAACACTGGTTCTGATCATGCGTTGTCTTTCCACAACGATAACATTTGCCAGAACTCACACCCAATTTGTGTGCACTGAGCTCCGGTGACCGTAGCTGCATTACTGCCGTGCCTCTCGCTGCGGCTTCGTGTGCTGCTGCCATAGTGACCGCCTTCTCAAGCGTCAGCTCATTCTCCTCGAGCAGTCGCTTTTGTGTATCCTGTTTAAATAAACCACACACAAATTTGTCTCGTAGTGCATCTGTCAGTCCCGTTCCAAACTGGCAATATTTCGCAAATTTACGCAATTCCAGCAAATATTCAGCATTGCTTTCATGCTGTAGCTGCCTTCTGTCGTAAAATTTAAATCGTTCCGCTAGCATCAGCGGCGTGGGGTTTAGATGATCTTTCAGGACAGTAACAATCTCATCGAACGTCTTATCCGCCGGTTCATCTGGTGATAACAGGTGTTTCAATTGCCCGTATGTCTTCGCACCCATTAAATTTAATAATGTTAGAGCTTTATCTTGGTCAAGAATTTTATTGGCCTTACAATAATTTTTTACTCTTTCAACATATATGGCCCAATCTTCGAGGTCACTATCAAAGGTGCTAATATTCCCGTGTTTAGGCATTGTAGATTTGCAATTTCTCAGATTTTATTTTGTTTACTTGTTATCAAAGATGGCAGCTTCCCGCTCTTGCCGTCGTCCTCCGCCCACAAAATGGCGGTTTTCCCGCGCTTGGCGGTCTTCACCCGTCCCCCGACGCCGTCTCCCTTCAGCCCCCGAGTGCGGCCCTTATCTTCGCCGCGATCGATAGCCCGCGCTGTGCACCGCGGCTCTCGCACCTTGAGCTTCTGCAGCCGCCGTGCCTTTCAGTCCGAGTGCGGCCCTTATCTTTGGTCCCGATCGCTGGCCCGCGCTGCGCCTCGCACTTGAAGCGGCTCCCGGCCTCTGGCTCACCCGCTCGCGCGGCTCTTGCTCGCTCCCTCCCGGGCTCTGGCTTACCCACTCGCGCATTTCACCGCGGCTCTTATCAGGGATTGCGATCGCCCTTATCTTCTCCAACTTCCCCAGCCCTGTCTTTGCAGCCAACGCTGCACGGCTTACCCCACCACCTAGGTTGAACAAGGAAACTGCAGAAAGACTTCTGTCAGTCGCTGGAAGCTGTCAGGATGGCTGCTGCAGTCCAGTGCTCAGTCGCTGATGGAGGCTTCAGAGTCCTAAAGCCTGTCGCTTCTAGTGGGTTGGTGATGTTTGAAACCTCTCTTCAACTGCCGCAGGGTAAGAACCTGACTCGTCGCCAGTGTTAAGTATGTATATTGTATTGAACAATTAACACAAAGACTTAAACGTATAACTCAAACAGGTCTTTACTGGTTGGAGGTAGGGACTATACGTAGGTCTTTACTTCATGCCCACAGGCGGGAACTGAGGGGAGATCAGTACCCACAGTACTATTCATACCCCTATGGCCAGGAGTGGTACTGCGTATCACTACGCCCTACAAGTAGTGCAGTCCTGTCCATAGGTTCAAAGTAGCACACATATTATATACACAACACATACGACCGTGACAAGCAGCTGGTGTCGGTCCCGATTGGACAGACGGCCGGCGTGCATGAACAGCTCTTCCCTTCCCTTCACCGTTTGTGCTAAAAGCTCTTTAGATATCTCTTTTACTCTCTTTTTAGGGGTGGGCCTGGGGTAGATTATCAAAGATACAGTCAACAACCTTTCTAGCACACAAACAGCAGACAGCTGGGTCACCGCCACAGTGCAGAATGTTATAACATCCGCAGGGATCCAAGAACATCAGCAAATTCTAAGCGTCCATCCAGTTATTCTAACACCAGTCTGAAGAGACTTTTTGTCTCAAGTTATTTCTGCCAATTCACGATTTCTTACATTATGCAGCAAGTTGCATATTTTCTTCCTATTCTTTTTAGTCTGTCCAAGCAGGAAGGTCAGCAGGTGACACACTGCCAATGTCACCCTCCAAGAAGCTCGTTGAGGATTCATGTTAGTTTTCCTTCTTGTTGGAGGAAGTACTCGGCCTGTGCTACATAACTGCTTTTCAACAGAGAGGCTGAAAACTCATTATGGGCAGAATTGTAGGATTGAACCCATATCCCAGTGCTCCATTGCACAATACGTTAGAGCTTTGACATGTTGCCTTTGTTTGTTCTCATGTTTGTTGATAGGTGCATGAAATTATTTCACGACAGTTATCTTTTCCTCTTGGTATTTACATGTCAGTTGCTGATTTGCTTTAGCAATGCGGTACTAGTTACAAAGAATTGCATTGTAGTTTCTTAAACATAGCAAATTTGCTTACTGCGGTTGGGCTGTGGAGAGAAACCAGTTTCCAGTTCTGGTGAGAATTAAGTTGTCTTCCAAAGCTAAGCCATTCCGTTTGGTTAACAGCACAGGTATTCCTGGCGACTGCCGGTTTCTCAAATGACCCTTCAGAACAATTAGATTTTTTTTAAATCACCATGATATGAATATAGATATAGATTGATTCTATGGCTTAGATTGTCCGCTTTTCCCCATCTCTAGCATTCTTCTTCTTCTTCTTCTTAGGCAGTCCCTCGGAACCGAGCATGACTTGCTTCCACATTAAAAATGAGTTTGCAGGTGACTGATGAGTCCAATGCGGGACCTACAGTCTCTGTCACAGGTGGGGCAGACGGTGGTTGAAGGGGTGAGTGGGTGGGGTGCTTGGGTTGACGTGCGCTCCTTGCGCTGCCTGCGCTTGGCTTCCGCTTGCTCTCGGCAAAGAGACTCGAGGTGTTCAGCGCCTTCCTGGATGCTTCTCCTCCACTTTGTGCGGTCTTGGGCCAGGGATTCCCAGGTGTCGGTGGGGATGTTACACTTTTTCAAGGAGGCTTTGAGGGTGTCCTTGAAGCGTTTCCTCTGCCCACCTGGGGCTACCTTGCCGTGCTGGAGCTCCAAGTAGAGCGCTTGTTTTGGGAGTCTCGTATCGGGCATGCAGACAATGCGACCCGTCCATCAGAGCTGATTGAGTGTGGTCAAAGCTTTGATGCTGGGGATGTTGGCCTGAGCTAGAACACTGACGTTGGTGCGCCTATCCTGCCATTGGATTTGCAGGATCTTGCGGAGGCAGCGTTGGTGGAACCTCTCCAGTACTTTGAGGTGCCTGCTGTACATGGTTCATGTCTCTGAGGCATACAGCAGGGCGGGTATCACTGCTGCTCTGTAGACCATGAGCTTAGTGCTGGGTTTGAGGTCCTGGTCTTCAAACACTCTCTTCCTCAGGCGACCGAAGGCTGCAATGGCACACTGAAGGTGGTGTTGGACTTCGTTGTCGACGTCTGCCCTTGTTGACCGTAGGCTCCCGAGGTATGGAAAGTGGTCCACGTTGTCCAAGGCCTTGTCGTGGATTTTGATAATCGGGGGCAGTACTGTGTGGCGGCAGCCGGTTGGTAGAGGACCTTGGTCTTATGGATGTTTAGTGTAAGGCCCATGCTCTTGTACGCTTCGGTGAAGGTGTTGACGATGGTTTGGAGTTCGACCTCCGAGTGAGTGCAGACGCAAGCGTCGTCTGCATACTGTAATTCGACGACAGAGGATGGGACGACCTTGGATCTGGACTGGAGGCGACGGAGGTTGAACAGTTTCCCGTTTGTTCTGTAAATTAGCTACACTCCAGTGGGGAACTTACTGAGGGTGAGATGGAGCATCACTATCACTAGCATTAAGATTGGCATGTTGACTCGTCTGCCAGTGATTTCATGAATTTCCCAGGGTTGGCCTAATTTAAATAGTTTTGGTGGGCTCCCAGCAGTAGATTGGAAGATTGCCACTAGGTGGTTGCAGGAAATGCCTGCTACAGGCAGCCTCATAGACAAAAGTCTTGGTGAGATGATACTCTACCCATAGAGAATTGCCTCTGTGACAGAGATGGTAGGTCCCGCATTGGACTCATGAGTCACCTGAGAACTCATTTTTAATGTGGAAGCAAGTCATCCTCGGTTCCGAGGGACTGCCTAAGAGAGAGAGAGAGTGAATTGCCTCTTCATTGTAGCTCAGTTGATTAGGTTGTCCTTGTTTGGGTCTTTGGGTGGCAGACGCTGTTGTGCCTCTTTTAACCATGCTTTTTACCGGTGGTAAAAGTGAACAATATCCTGCCCATATATATTGCATCAAGCACACGTCCATCGCATTTTATTACAGCTGCAAAACAACTGGAAGAAAGGAACCCAGCTGTTTCATCCTGTGTCCTACTGAACTGGAGCATGAAATTTACAAGCTCTCTTTCAGTTCAGGAATTTACACGCAGCCACTGTTACCTGCATTCTTACAGGAAGAATTTGGGCAATGGAATTTAAAGGACAGGCCATGTTAGCAAGTAAGCATCACAAGAGTGTTCCAACCACTTGTTATGTTCATAAATAAATAGACGTTTTTATTATGAACAGCTAGCTTGTGCTAGTCATTTATTCAGCCATGTGGACTTGTACACAGCATCCATCTTGACTAGTGCCTCGTGGGTGGCCCACAACTAAACATACAGCTCCACCTAGTGTACCATTCTAGAATGACATGTTACTGATCATTACACCACTGTGAGCTATACCATGGGAAGTCTGCTAGGGCAAAAGTTTAATGCTCGTTGAAACTAACATTGCCTTTTTTTGTTGTTGTGCAATCATGTGACAGTTTGACTAAAGTTACCAAATATTACCCTAACTTGCAGAATTATTACAAGATTGTTCATAATATGGGCCTCTTTACACAGAAGAGGAAAATCCAACTTTGCCACATGGTGCCAACATTCTTTGAAGATTAATGTTGTTTGCATTTTGTAAATTGTCCAAGGCTGAATTTATTTATAATACTGCCATGTGAACTTCAATGATGAGACTCTATTTTTGCAGTGTGCTCCAGTGCTAATGGTGATATAAAGAGAGATTTAAAGTGCAGCACTAGACACATATCTTGCTTAGCAGTACAAAGGAGAGTCATACTCCACCAGATTAACATTTCATTCATGACTAAAATATGTACTTGCACAGTTTAGTGCCAGTTCCATTGCTATGGCAGTCCAAGTGTAGGATTTTACTCCCCACCCATTTTCATGGTGTTCATGGCACTTTCCATAAACAGACCGAGTCTCCTATGAACTGAAATCTGTATCCTGTTCACTGCTGTGTAACGTCAGGTTCCACATGTATGCTGACGACACCTGGCTCTACCTCACCACCATCACCTCTCTCGACCTCTCCACTGTCTCTGATTTGTCACACTGCTTGTCTGACATCCAGTACTGGATGAGCTGAAATTTCCCCCAATTGAATATTGGGAAGACCGAAGCCATTCTTCGTCACAAACTCCGTTTCCTAGCCAACGACTCCAACCCTCTCCCTGGTCACTGTCTGAGGCTGAACCAGATTGTTCACAACTTTGGTGTCCTATTTGACCCTGAGATGAGCTTCTGACCACATATCCGCTCCATCACCAAGACCACCTACTTCCACCTCTGTAACATTGCCCGACTCAGCACCTGCCTCAGCTCATCTGCTGCTGAAACCCTCACCCACGCTTATGTTACCTTGAGACATGATTATTCCAATGCTCTCCCGGCCGGCCTCCCATCTTCCACCATACATAAACTTGAGCGCATCCAAAACTCTGCTGCCCGTATCCTAACTTGCACCAAGTCCCGTTCACCCATCATCCTGTGCTCACTGGCCTATATTGACCCATGCTTTTACCAGGCATAAGATTTCTAAGGGTTTTCAGTGGGCAGAGGTTCTCCAGAAAGTGGAACTATCCGCCCGCAGAGGCCCTTCTCTAGGGCAGGCGTCCGATCTGTCAAGAGCATTCTAGACAGATCGAAAATGCCGGTTTTCAGCGCATGCGCTTCGTATGCCTGAAACCGGCATTTCCAATGTCCCTATGGGTGTGTACACAGCCCGTACACACCTGTAGGCATCGGAAAATACGGGCCTATATAAAAACAATTGTAATTGTGATTCTTAGAAATCACCTAAAATTTGGCTGCCTAAAGTTTGTGTGCATTGAATGATGGGAGAAAAATTGATTTCATCAGCCTTCCAACTAATCTGATTGGTTTATATTGACAACTTCTAATCCTAGTAGGAAACAAAGCTGATTCTTCTTGTGAAATGCTGACAATGTGATCTGTGGTTTGCAAAGCTGAAGACTGACATTTATGCACAGGCTCCATGCTATGTACCGAAGTGGCCCACAAAGACCAAAAAGCTGTACAGTCCAGGTATTGGACCAAAATTTACTGTAAAAATAATGTGGAGGCTCATCACGCTCAGTTATTTATGTGCAAATCAGACAGCAACTTCAGGCAAGTGCAGATGGCAGTTAAATGCGAAAATCCAGACGTTGCTGTCCGAGATGCACCGCTCCTCTGTAAGCAGCGTCTGGCTCCTCATTCAAATGTATTGAATGGTGTGACGTTCCTGTACTGACGTCATAGATACTGACTAAACTCGCTACAGATAGTTAGGGATTTTCCATTCAGTCTAAGTACCCATTTAATTACATTTTAAATTTAAAATGTATTTCTCTTAATCCAGACTTTCTTTCACTCTCTTTATTTTGCTTTCTGTACCTTATTTGACATTGAATTCACTATTCTAACATACACTTCCAGGTTCAGACTTTGTGCTGCTCATTAACAATACTTCAGTCTGATTGTTTAATCAGATACACAGTTGCTTGCCCTGTTCTCATAGGTCCCAGATGCCCTGTAGAGGGCCCCGCGTCGGTTCGATGTCTCGCTGACAGCAACTTGCCGTGCAGAAGCTTATGGAAATTAAACGAGCAAGTGCAAGTCTGACAACAACAAATTGCATTTATATAGCACCTTTAATGTAGTAAAATGTCCCAAGGCACTTCACAGGAGCGTTATCAAAAAAATTTGACACCGAGCCACATAGAGATATTAGGCCAGACTTGGTCAAAGAGGTAGGTTTTAAGGAGCGTCTTAAAGGAGGAAAGAGAGGTAGAAAGGCGGAGAGGTTTAGGGAGGGAATTTCAGAGCTTAGGACCTTGGCAGCTGAAGGTACAGCCGCCAATGGTGGAGCGATTAAAATCGGGGATGCGCAAGAGTCCAGAATTGGAGGAGCGCAGATATCTCATAGAGCTGGAGGAGATTACAGAGATAGGGAGGGAGATGAGGCCATGGAGGGATTTGAAATGAGGATGAGAATTTTAAAATCGAGGCGTTGCTTAACCGGGAGCCAGTGTAGGCCAGCGAGCACAGGGGTAATGGGAGAATGGAACTTGGTGCGAGTTAGGATACGGGCAGCTGAGTTTTCGCTGAGCTTAAGTTTATTATTCATCGGTCAGAGTAAATTCTGGCCCATTCTGATTAAAACTACATGGTCAATTTTATTGTTGAAATGATACTTTGAAGTAGAAAGACCAGCAAGTTATGCAAAGTACAATAAACTGTCAACATGAAAAGAGAGTCCAAAATCTTTGTAGTTCTTTGCAGTAGCTTTTGACCGAATCGGAGGTAAGTTGGGAGATAGTCCCCTTAGCCCTCCACGTGGAGGCAAGGAACTGATGACCTGTGGGTTTTATCAAAAGAAAGCACTTCAGAATCGTAAGGTATGAGCAGAGCTTCCTGGCCATCATATAATCGGTTTGCTTTTAACAACTGACAGCAATTGCTAACACAACCCTATCTGGATCATAGGAATTGAGTCATCAATCAGCGTAAGAACTTATCCTTCAAATAACATATAATTTGATTAACTTGGGCACAAAGGATTCGGCCCAGTTGCACCATGTGCAGTTGCTATTGCAGTTCACATGGAAACGTTTGGGGCTCGATTTTAATAGCCCTGAGGAGGCGGATTTGGAGGTGGGTCTGCAGCAAAAATTGGAAAATGTGTCTTCAGACACCCAACCCGCCTCCATCCCGCCCCCACCCGATTTTCGTGAGTGTCTGTTCAGCCGCTCCCAAACTGACCCGACTGGAATCAGTGGGACAGGTAGTTAAGGTAGTTAGCAGCCTGTTAACTGCCTTGCTAATCCTATTTTCATTGTGGTTTCCCATTTTTGTGCTTCTGGCTCCTGTTTCCCGACTTGTCAGAAACAGGCTAGGTTCAAGGAGACGAGTTGCTGGAGGACATGATTTGTAGTCATTGGTGGAGCACTTTAAAAGTGCCCCAGAAACATGGCTGACATTCAAATGCAACAACTTTGCTGTTGTAGGTATGGGATAAGATTTTGCACATCTACTGACCTTGTGACTGTTCAAGCTGACACCCATCTGCAGTGTGACCTGAATGGAATAATTTCAGGCCACTTTGACTGTGCGCTTGCAAGCTTGTTGCCTCAAATGAAATCTATAGCTAGGGGATGGGAAAAAATTATGCTCTTTCAATCTGGTCCTCATAATCAGAGGAGTAGCAGCCACGTGGCTCAGCACAGATCTTCCTGGGAAGAGGAATAGGAGGAGGACGAGGGGAGCCTTGCAAGCACTGTTGTGACCAATGCAGCATCCCTCCAGTTCACTGCTGCCCGTCATGCCACATTCGCATAAGATTACTCTTCAACCAGAGGTAACCCTAACCCTAACCCTACTGTCATGAATCTTACCATTCATGTAGAAATGACTCATGAGATAACACTGGGCGGCCAGCTGGTGGCGCCGTCCAAGGAAAGTATAAATACTCGGGCGTGGGCCCAGCTTGCTCAGGATGTTTTTGTAACCAGGAACTAGTGATGTAACTAGAGCTCATGGTTGTGAAACAGTTGATTAAAGCCCTGTTTTATACTCAAACCAAGTGCTTAGTAGTTTTCTTACGTCAATTTAATCAACTGTATATCGGCTCCACGCTCTGAGTGATTTCGGGAACAGCCAGCTACGACTTCAATGTAGAAGGGAACTCCGACGTAGTAATCAATCCATCATGGACAAACTACTCAGACCTGCCCGTCTTGACCTGGACCCGAATTCACCTACAACTGCTAAAGTATGGAAACACTGGTATCGTACCTTCAGCAACTTCCTCAGGGTGTGTGGTGAAAATGTTTCTGATAAATTAGAGATACTTGCCAATTATGTATCTCCTCATGTGTTTGACTATATCGAAGACTGTGTAGACTATGACTCCACTATCCTAATATTACAGCGACTATATGTTATGGCCCCAAACTAAATTTTTGCTCGGCATGTACTGGCCACAACTCGACAACAACCTGGGGAATCACTTGACGAATTCCTTCAAAAGCTTTGCAGGCTCAGCAAGGATTGTAATCTTAAAGCTGTCACAGCTGAGCAGTACCAGGAGGAGTTAATTCGTGATTCCTTTATTAATGGGATTGCATCTCCCTTCATACGCCAGCGTCTGTTGGAGAATAAAACCCTCAAGTTACAGGCTGCCTATGACCAGGCATGTTCTCTGGACTTAGCAAAGAGGAATGCAGATACCTATCTTCTACCACGTGCACGGGCTGCTGCTATCACTTTTAGTGACTCCTTCAATAGGCCTTGGGCGGAAGCCCTCACTGATGATGACTCTAACCTAGCTGATGACAACGTTACCTTAGAAGCCTTCACTGATGATGACCCTGCCCTAGCGGCATCTTGGCAATCTGGAAGGAAGTGTTTCTTCTGTGGAGGTGCATTCCACTATAGGAAATTTTGTCCTGCTCGTAACGCAACCTGCAATCATTGCAGTAAGAAAGGTCACTTTTCTAAGGTATGCCAGTCAAGAGCCTCTGTTAGTAAGAAAGGCCACTTTTCTAAGGTATACCGGTCGCGAGCCCCTGTTAGTTTTGCAGCTACTATCTATAAAACTGCTCCTCCCCCAAGAGCCACTACTAAGATTACAGCTGCTATCTATAAGACTGCTCCTCCAAAAGGAACCACTACTAAGGTTACAGCTGTCAAGGGTAAAACTGCTCCTGCTGTTTTCCCCAAAGTCTGACCCATGCAGCCACGAAGGTTTTGGTAAATGGACACATTTTGAGTGCACTAATCGACTCATGCAGCTCTGACAGCTTCATTAGTGAGCGGGCTGTCAGTAAGTTAAAACTGCATATTTACCCCTTGGACAGGGAAATTGCAATGGCTCTGATGACACTGACCACCAATTCTTCCGGCTTTTGTCTTGTCGACCTTATTTCTCCACCTGGCTCAGGGTGCTCAAAAATCTATGCAGTGATGTGCTCCTGGGACAGGATTTCCAGAAACAACACAAAAGACTCACTTTCGAGTTTGGAGGGTCAAAGCCGGAGCTTACTATTTCCAAAGTACCGTTTTGTTCGCTTTCGGCTGCTTCGCTCGACGAGCCCTCCTTGTTTGCCAATCTTTCCCCCCGATGTAAGCCCATAGTCACTAAATAACGACGTTTCAGCCAAGATGATCTATCCTTTATCGAGGCAGTGATCTCTCACCTTCTCGCTGACGGTATCATTGAGCCATGTTCATCTTCCTGGCAGGCTCAAGTCGTCATTGTTAAAAATCCTCTGAAGCAACACAAGAAACGTCTTTGCATCGATTACTCGCAAACTATTAACCAGTATACCGACTTAGATGCCTACCCACTACCACGCATCGATGACATGGTCAATAACCTTGCCAACTACAAGGTATTTTCAACTTTTGACTTAAAGAGCACATACCATCAAGCACCGTTAAAAGACTCTGACAAAAAGTATATGGCCTTTGAGGCCAATGGTCAGCTTTACCAGTTTTGTCACATTCCATTTGGGGTCACCAATGGGGTGGCCGTCTTTCAATGGGCAATGGATAGCCTAGTCAAACAGGAGAACTTAACGGACACTTTTCCATATCTGGATAATATCACCATTGCTGGTCATGACCAGAAAGAGCTTGATGCCAACCTTCAGAAATTTTTTGACGTTCTCCGTTGTCGCAACTTAACCTTAAATGAGTCCAAATCTGTGAAATCAGTACCATCAGTCAACATTCTTGGCTACTGGGTGGGCAATGGTGTCATCAAACCGGATCCGGAGCAACTTTGTCCGCTTCAGGAGCTCCCTCCCCCTATGAATCTCGGCTCTCTTCGTCAGGCACTCGGCATGTTCACCTATTATGTGAAGTGGATACTCCACTTCTCTGACAAGATCCAGCCCCTGCTTCACGCAAAGTCATTTCCGTTGGAGGCAACGGCTATTTCAGCTTTCAACCGCCTCAAGCGACAACTGGAAAAAGTCACGCTTTGTTCCATCGAAGAAAATCTCCCTTTCGTGGTCGAGTGCGATGCATTGGAGTTGGCGATCTCGGCTACCTTGAATCAAGGTGGTCGACCCGTTGCATTTCTGTCCAGAACTTTGCAGGGTAGCGAGCTCCATTATCCTCCTGTCGAGAAGGAGGCTACGGCCATCATCGAAGCAGTACGTAAATGGAGTCATTTTCTCGCTCGTTGCCATTTCACGCTTATAACTGATCAGCGCTCCATGGCCTTTATGCTGGATAACCGGAACCGCACTAAGATCAAGAATAACAAAATACAGCTCTGGCTACATCATACATTATTGACCCGGCAAAGAGAATGTGGCCCCGGATACCCCCATGCGTGCATTCTTCTCTTCTTTGTCAACTTCGACTCTTGCGGATCTTCGTACTGACTTATGCCATCCTGGCGTTACTCGTATGTTGCACTTTGTGCGATCTAAAAATCTCCCATTTTCTACGGAAGACATGAAAAGAACATGTTCCACTTGTAGAATTTGCGCGGAATTAAAACCGCAATTTTTCCGTCCGTTGGATGGCTCGCTCATACACGCTATACAGCCTATGCAGCGAGTCAGCATTGACTTTAAAGGGCCATTGCCTTCCTCAACGCGAAACACCTACTTGCTTACTATGGTGGACGAATATTCACACTTTCCCCTGTCCCAATATGCTTACTTCCACAGTGATCAAATGCCTCGATCAGGTCTTTTCCCTTTGCGGTATGGCCAATTTCATCCACTCTGATCGGGGTCCCTCCTTCATGTCAAGCGAACTCAAAAGTTATCTTTCCCAACGGGGAATTGCCACAAGTAAAACAACACCGTATCATCCCATCACTAACGGACAGGTTGAGAGATACAACGCTATCATTTGGAACGCTGTTTGTCTGGCACTGAGGTCACGCAACCTACCAGACCAGCAGTGGGAAACTGTGCTCCCTGACGTGTTGCATTCCATCAGGTCTCTTCTTTCTACGTCCACCAACGTTAATCCTCATGAACGATTATTCGGGTTCCAGCGTTGCTCCACTCATGGGACGTCCCTACCATCATGGTTGGCAGCTCCTGGCCCCGTGCTGCTCCGAAGATTCGTTCAATCTTCCGAGAATGATCCCCTCGTTGACGAGGTGGAACTAACAGACGTTAATCCCACATACGTGCACGTGCGGTACCCTGATGACCGGGAGTCCACCGTTTCACTCCGAGATCTGGCTCCCTGTCCAACCGGTCCCACGGACCGCATCGATAGAGGGATCCATATTAATGATGCCGATACTCTGCGCTCCTTTGCAGATGACACCCTACCTGGGACATCAAGGGGTCTGCCGGCTACTCCGCCGAACCAACTCTGGGAGCAGAGCGCTCCCCACGGGATGGCCACCCGAAGCCAGGACGCCGGACAATCACCAGCTACCAAGCAAGATGAAGCCAGCTCTGAGCCTGTGGGGACCCGCACCCAGAGTCACGATCTCCCCAGTCCCCCTCAGATCGATTAAGGCGACACGGGCTCTGCCAGCCCGCCGGTACGAACCAAGTGACCCAGGGACCAAGACACGGTCCGAGGAGACGTGCCTTCCGGCCACAAACAGAAATCGAAACGCCTGCAGCCCTTCGTGGTCCGTTATATCCGCTAGATGGAAGTCATCGGACTTCCAAATCTTTCAGGCGGGAAGAATGTCATGAATCTTGCCATTCATGTAGAAATGACTCATGAGATAACACTGGGCGGCCAGCTGGTGGCACCATCCAAGGAAAGTATAAATACTCGGTGTGGGCCCAGCTTGCTCAGGACGTTTTTGTAACCAGGAACTAGTGATGTAACTAGAGCTCATGGTTGTGAAACAATTGATTAAAGCCTTGTTTTATACTCAAACCAAGTGCTTAGTAGTTTTCTTACGTCAGCTACCATCTGGGTCTGTAATTGCAGGCAACAGTTGTCCAACGCCATAAACCATCTGTGCTATACCCTCTTATTTCCTATCACTTTTACCATCAGTATTACAAAAGCAAGTTGCCCTGAGCCCTCAATGCGCATTTGCCATTTCCCAGAACACATAGGCCACACAATCAACTGTTTGCCATAATATTTCTTTTACACATCACAAAAGGATAATAAACCAGCAACAGTCAGAAAAAAAAGATAAATCACCCAAGTGACTCCCCTTGTGACTATAGGTGCTTAATCTTTCTACATGGTGCTTCCCCTGTGGCTTCAGCAGATGTAGAGGCACCTTGCTGATTAGGATGCTGCGCCTGCTTAGACACCTTTGGTGGGCGTCCTCTGGGTTTGGGAGCCTGGGAGAGCTCTTCAACAGCCTGCTCTTCCTGCGGCTGTGCAGGGGCTGAAACGGCCATCTCAGTTGCCTCTGCAAAGTGGGTCTCTGACCGAGGGCTCTGCAGTGGCATGGTCATGTGAGCGCTTTGAGAGGAGCCCACACTTCCTTCTGTCCTGCCAACAACATCCCTTTCATGGGTCAGCCGCACCTCAGTGCTGGCAAGTGGCAGGAGAGCACCTTGCTGCACTTCAGAGGGACCATGAGGACACATATCTGCACTGGCAGTTCTCCTCAAAAGGTCGTCCATGAAGCTCTGGTCTCTCTGCTCAATAGCTGCCCATCACTCCTCCAGAGTTGAAATTCTATTCTGAACAGTCACCATGTTTTCCTGACTCTGGCAACTTATTTCCTCCATGGCGGTAGCCATCCTTTCCACTGAGGTAGCCATCCTTTCCACTGAGGTAGCCATCCTATCCATGGTGGTTGCCACCCTATCCATGGTGGTGCGTTCATGCACTATTGCCTCCACCATGGCAGTACTGATGTTGCAGATGGACTCCTCCATTCTCTCCACACTCGCACTAACCCTGGAGGCAAACCCTTCCAGAGACACCTGCACTTATCCCTGTATTTCACGAACCGCTCTTTTTCTGGATGGCCCCAAAGGCGCAGCGTCTGCATGCAGCTCAGCAGAGCTAGGAGAGTCCTGCGACCACTGCCGAGGACTCTCCAATGCTGTTTCCACCATCTGCTGCTGCTCACTTGTGCGCTGTGATAGACCAGGTGGCAACACTATTCTAACTTGTGAGGGCCCCACCGAGGTGTGCGTTGCTGCGCTGGTGCTGGGTGCGCTGAGTCCTGGTGACGCTGGTCCCTCAAAGGCTTCAGGTTCCTCTGAGGAGTTGTCCAGCTCTTCGTCCTGGATCGTAGGGAGGGGGGCGCTCGATGGTCCTGTGGGAGAGTAAAGGCTTGAATTAGACATCTGATATTGATGTAGCAGACACATCCTTTTGAGCAGATGATACACTACAATATTCATAGAGAATCACTTTGTATGTGCTTTTAAGAGCCCCCTGTGTACTGTAATGCCGGTAATGGCCACTCGGGCTATATAAGCCTGTATATTGTGTTGTATCAGTTAGTTCACCTCCAGACTTTGTTCAGTAAACACCTGTGAAACCAACTCCTGCCTTCAGTGTCTCTATTAACACACGGACACAACAGTGGCAATGAATTGGAAACGGTCTTACCTGCAATTCGGGAGCACCTCAAGGACATCGATTCCTCAGACGTCCAAAGTCGAAGAAAAGCTGTGGTTTCACCAGCTAGCTGAGCTGGTGGCAGGTACTGCAATAATCCTTCCTGGGCGGCGGGCTGGGGCTCCATCGGCTGGCTCTGCAGCGAGGCCAAGCAGCGAAGGCGGAGGCAAGCAGAAACAGACGGGGGAGGGGAGCACTCTGGAGACGGCCGGCGCTGCAAAGCAGGTCGGCGTTCAGACCTAGCAGAGAGAGTCCGGCGGGAACGAGTTTCCACCTGTAAATAAAAAAAAAAAACCCCCGCGGAAAACAGCGTTGTCAGCAGCAGCAGCGGCGGGAAAGTGCGGGAAGCGCCATATCTTTTCTGCAGGAAAGAAAGAAAAGCGCGGGAAGCACCATTTTTTTTCCCAGGATGCCTAAGGCTGGCAATATTGATGCTTTTGATAATGATATAGAGGATTGGACCACATATGTGGAAAGAGTGGAGGTATATTGCACAGCAAATGGAATAGAAAATGATAAAAAGGCGTCAGTACTTCTAAATCTAATGGGCGCAAAGACATACGGGCTGTTACAAAACTTAATCACTCCAGCCAAACCAAAGGACAAGAATTTTAAGGAAATTGTTGATACCCTACAGGAGCACTTAAACCCAACACCGCTGCTGATAGCGGAACGATTCAAATTCTTCAAGAGGAATCGGCACAAGAATGAAAGTAACGCTGATTACCTCACCGAATTAAGAAAGCTATCAAAGCACTGCCAATTCGGGGCAGGACTGGCAGATTCTCTTCGAGACAAATTCGTCTGCAGTCTCCTAAGTGAAGGAACACAGAAAAGGCTGCTTTCTGAGAAAGATTTGACACTGGACAAGGCTTTCAGTATGGCTGTATCATACGAAGCAGCCGCAAGAGGAGCTGCAGAGATACAGCAAAAGACACAGGACTTCGGCACCCATGAAATGACACAGGGTTTCGAGAGATGTTATCGCTGCGGCAGATCCACCCATGACCAGAGGGACTGCTGGTTCAAGGACAAAGCATGCAGGCAATGCGGAAAGATTGGACACATTGCATGGGTATGCCGATCTGGACAAAAAAATTCCACGGACAGGAAAAAAAAAATCAAGAAAGAAAAGGACAGAAAGGTACAAATGATGACGGACAGTAGCTCCGAAGACCAGAAGAGCGATAGCGACTCCGGAAACAAGAGACTAAGCTGTCTCAAATTACATAATGTAATTGCCAAAGAAGATTACCAGACCATTTGGGTTACCCTCACGATAGCAGGGTCCCCAGTTAAAATGGAGCTAGATACAGGATCAGCTCTCACCGTTATAAATCGACGGGATTACGAGCGGCTATTTCCGCATATACCTTTAAAAGACACATCCATTATCTTGAAAACATATACAGGGCAGAAAGTATACCCCAAAGGAAAAATAAGGGTTCCTGTTGTATACAACGGCAAGGAAATACAGAAGTTGTATTTATACGTTCTACAAGATGGTGGTCCACCGCTGTTGGGACGTGAATGGATCAGGAAGATATGTTTAGACTGGCACTCCATTCAGGCAGAGACGGTGACCAGTAAGGAAAAAAATGATGATGACGTCATACCTGAACGATTAAAAGACATCTTGGCCAACGCCAAGGAAGTGTTTCAAGAAAAACTAGGAACCTTGAAAGGCATCACCGCCTCAATAAAAGTGGAAGATGTGGCAATTCCCAAGTTTTTTAAGGCAAGGCCGGTGCCATACACAATTCATCCAGCAGTCGAGGCAGAGCTGGAGAATTTGAAAAAAGCAGGCGTATTATCCAAGATAGATTGGAGCGAGTGGGCAACACCCATCGTCCCGGTCATGAAGAAAACGTTGAATAATGATAAATCTGAAGAACAGAGAAAAATTCGCATCTGTGGAGACTTCAAGGTGACTGTAAACCCGGTCCTTCACACGGTACAGTATCCTCTTCCGAGGATAGAAGATATTTTCGCCTCACTATCCGGAGGGAAACGTTTCACCAAAATTGACTTGGCACAGGCATATCTACAGATGGAGGTTGAAGAGGCCTCTAAAAAGTATCTCACAATAAACACACACAAAGGCCTGTACCAGTGCAATCGACTGGTTTTCGGAGTAGCATCAGCTCCAGCTATCTGGCAAAGAGCTATGGAGCAAGTCCTCCAAGGGATTCCGGGGACTCAATGCTACCTAGACGACATCCTTGTAACAGGAGAAAACGACAACGAGCACCTTGCCAATTTGGAGCAGGTGCTCACTAGGCTGAGAGAACGGGGCCTACGAGCAAATCGCCCCAAGTGCGAATTTTTCCAGAATCAAATATCATATTGTGGCCACATAATTAATAAGGAAGGGTTGCATAAGTCACCTGAAAAAATTGAAGCGGTCATAAAAGCCCCAGCACCTGAAAATGTTTCACAATTAAGGTCGTTCCTGGGATTAATAAATTACTATCATAAATTTTTACCGAACTTATCAACTCTTCTGCACCCTCTTAATGAACTGCTACAAACAGGAGTAATTTGGAAATGGAGCGAAGACTGTAAACGTGCCTTCCATAAATGCAAAGACTTAATCACGTCCAAAGAAGTTTTGGCTCATTACAACCCATCACTGCCAATCAGACTGGCGTGCGATGCATCCCCTTACGGTGTAGGAGTGGTATTATCGCATAGATTCCCTGATGGCTCGGAACGGCCGATAGCTTTTGCGTCACGCTCATTGAACTCAGCCGAGCGTAACTATGCCCAAATCGACAGGGAAGCACTCAGCCTGGTATGGGGAGTGAAGAAATTCAACCATTACCTACACGGACAAAAATTTACCTTGTTGACTGACCATCAACCCCTCATCTCCATATTCAACCCTAAAAAGGGTGTTCCCATTATGACAGCACAAAGGCTACAGAGGTGGTCCCTTTTTCTAGGGGCACACCAATATGACATAGAATACAAAGGATCAGAACAGCATGGGAATGCTGATGGTTTATCGCGCCTACCGTTGCCAACGGTAGAAGAGGCACCTACAGTAGACCCAGTGGAGATGTTCCACTCTACCATAGTCGAATGTCTACCAGTAACAAATTCTGCCATTGAAAGGGAAACGAGAAATGACCCGACTCTCTCACGAGTCTACGATTTAACAGTGAAGGGATGGCCAGCACATGGCGAACCACTGTTGCCAGCATTCTCGCAAAGAAGAGAACAGCTGTCAGTGTGCCGAGGAACCTTGATGTGTGGATCCAGAGTGGTGATTCCACCCAAACTCCAGGATAAAGTTCTAAAGGAGCTTCACGAGGGGCATCTGGGTGGAGTGAAAATGAAGAACCTAGCCAGGGCGTTTGTATGGTGGCCAGGTATCGATGGAGACATCGAAGAAATGACCAAGAGCTGCCTAGGATGCCAGAAGGTCCAAAACGCTCCACCACAAGTCCCTCTACATCCATGGGAGTGGCCCTCATCTCCATGGCAAAGGGTACACATCGACTTTGCTGGTCCATTTATGGACTCAATGTTCTTAATCGCGGTTGATGCACACTCCAAGTGGTCGGAGGTAATAAAGATGTCCTCCACCACCACGGAAAAAACCATCACAGTATTAAGGACCATATTTGCCAGGAATGGGCTGCCTGAACAGATCTGTTCTGATAATGGACCGCAATTTGTGTCCGAAGAATTCAGGAAGTTCTTAAAAAACAATGGGGTTAAGCACTACACGTCCGCCCCATGCCATCCCGCCACCAATGGATTGGCTGAAAGGTTTGTCCAGACCTTCAAGAAGGCCATAAAGGCCATGGGTAATGAAGACATAAAACTTCAGCATAAGGTAGATAACTTCTTGTTTGCATACAGAAATGCAACACATATGGTTACAAACCAAACTCCCGCCATGATGTTCTTCAATAGAAGCCTAAGATGCCGGCTGGATTTGATCAAGCCAAACATCAGAAGGGACGTGGAGAACCGGCAATTTCAAGGCATGAATGAAAGGCCAACTAGAACCTTCCAGATAGGTCAACAAGTTTTGGCCCGGGACTACCGTACCGAGAAATGGTAGCCTGGAACTATTTGCACACGACTAAGACCGCTGATGTATACCGTGGACATTGGAGAAAGCATAATAAGGCGCCATGCTGACCAAATCATAGAGTCATCTGAAAAGGGACAACCTACACCACAACTCTATACGCCTAATGATGAAGTAGCGATACCCATAGTATCTACCTCCGATCCGGTGATACTGGAACCAGATGAACCCGACACTGGCATTCAAGCCGAATCAGCCTTGCCAAAAGAACCTACTACACCACCAGAATCTACTACACCACCGAGGCGTTATCCGGACCGAGTCAGGAAGCCTCCAGAGAGACTGACATATAATTGATTAACTGCAGCAATGTGTAGATTATTGTTCTTGTAACATGTAATTAATGATTACTTAAAATATTATGTACTGGTTGGCTAAAAGGGGAGGAATTGTAGTGTATGTGCCTTTAAGAGCCCCCTGTGTACTGTAATGCCGGTAATGGCCACTTGGGCTATATAAGCCTGTATATTGTGTTGTATCAGTTAGTTCACCTCCAGACTTTGTTCAGTAAACACCTGTGAAACCAACTCCTGCCTTCAGTGTCTCTATTAACACACGGACACAACAAATATCATATTCCATTGCAGTCTGAGAGGGATGGAACTCTATTATGTCACCAGCTTCCTCTAGTGTGCCTGTCTCTCCATCGCCCACTTCCAGGTCCTTGCCACCTCCAACAATCTCGTTTGCAGCCTCCTCAGCACTGGTCAATGTTGCAAGGGTAGCTGTTCCTCCTCCAGTCATTGCTCTCTCCCTCTTATTGTGGGCTATCTTTTCCTGCAAGGAGGGACACAAGCGGTGTTTCAGCTACAGTGATGGAGTGAGTGTGATTAATCCCTACCATAGAAGCTTTGAGGGAGATGAAGATGGAGTAAGGTGCCAAGAGGAAGGTAGCTCCCTGTGTGTTGTTAGTTGTTGTCACTGCATGACAGTGAGAGCGAGTCTAAGGGGTGCATGGGCCGGATTCTGAAGTGATTCAGTGCAGAGACAGAGATGGATAGGTAAGGGTGCAATGGAAGTAAGAGTAAGGTGGGATGTGAAGGAGGAGGCTTACAACGCAGAGTGCTGGTGATGAGAAGAGAAGGGAAGCAGATTGAAGGCAAGTGTGATGGGATACTCACTTTTGATGTTTGCACAAGATCATTAAACCTTTTGCGGCACTGGATCCATGAGCTGACCTACTGAGCAATGCGCAGCCAGGCTGCCTTGGTCTGCTGAGGAGGCTTCCTCCGGCCATCAGGAGGGAAGAGAATCTCCCTGTGCCCTCTGACAGCATCCTCAAGAGCATGGAGGGAGTCATCATTAAATCGAGGAGCTGCCTTGCCTCTGGAAGAAGTCTTTGCGTCTAAATCAATATTAATGAGTCCAGGAATCCGCAAGAGAGAGGCTCAGGCTGGAAGGCAGCTTTAAAAGCAGCAGCTATGATGACGCCCCAAAAAAATCAACAAGCTCACTAAATCAAAATTGGACATCAGCAGCTGATCCCGCCGGAAGAAGCTTCGGATCCCGCCCACCATGCAACCCGACTCCAACCCACCTCGGCAATTAAAATCGAGCCCTTGGGCACATTCATATCAATTCTTTCTATCTATCTCAGGATAAAAACTCTGCTGTCATCACAGTGGAGGTGTGGAAGAATGGGGAGGATAGCAAAATCTTACTGAGTAATGGCATGGAACTCTGCCCATTGTATGCATACTTCTAATGCTTTATTTTTAAAACTTGATGCAGTGGAAGATGGAAATGATGGGACAGCACTACCAATGGTACCTGCTGGTAGAGGTAGCACTGCCAGTTGGACATGATTGCATGTAGGACATTGCAAATGAGACAGCCATACATGAACACATCAGACCGTTTAGGAACGTGGATGTATTCTTTCTCCTGAATTCTTTTCCTATTTCCTACTCCCCACCCCCCAACTACACACACACACACACACACACACACATGAGATCACCAGGGAACATTGACACATTTTATTGGGGTTTTGGAATTCCAATTTATAAAAAACAGATACTAAAAATGCGCCCCGATAAATACAGGGACACTTTGGAGTCCAGCACTGCAGAATAAATGAACTCCTCATTATCATTCTTGTGTGATGCATGTATAATTTTAGTATTAATATTCTAGATTTTTTGTTTATTGTGATAGGGCATTCAAATTTGTCACATCACCTGCTCAGTCACTGATCTATCGTCCTTTGAATTGCAGCATACTGGTGGACACTGTAGAACAGAGAAATTTGAAAATTTACCCGTTGTATGTGAATTGAAATTAGTGTAAATACTTTTATTGCAACGATTGATCCAGAAGCCTTGGGGTGGGGGCTGGTGTGGGTGGGGGGTGCGGAATGGTCTACTTCTGTTCTATGTTGAAAATATCACTCTTAACAAAGCTCGATTTATCTGTTGCATTTACACAACGATCTTTAGTTAGTTCTCAACACAAAAAAGCTTAAGGTTATTAAAGGTGTTATGTCATACTGCATGGAGGGTGGGGACCCAGTGTAATGTTGCGATAACAGACCACAAAGTTACCATAGCAATGGGAGTTGTTTGGCAAAATCTAAAATAAACTGGTTTTTGAATTGTGTCTCTCGCTTTTTCTTATTGCTTCAGTGGTCTATTTAAAGCCATCACACTGATGACAGTGCTCTGACCCCATTCATTATATTAATGACTTGATTCTAACTCGCAGGAAGAGCCGGAGGCTCTTAAAAGCTCAATGGGCTACTCCTGAAAGATATTTTCACAGGTGGAGCATGCTGAAGTATCACACGGGATTTCGAAAGTTATTTTGTGCCCTTAAGGGGGAATCAACTAAAGATTATGTTATTGAAATGATAATAAGTCACAAAGCCAGTAGTGTGTGATATGCACATATAAGGAGCAATATTCTAATCTCATGCTCCTGCCGGGGATCCTCGTTCATCGAGAGCACATAGCTCAGATTTGGACGTGCTGCCCAGGATATTCTGACCATTCAAAATAATGATGGGAAAATCATGAGTCACAAGTATTTCTGATCTACCCTCTCAATGGGCGAGACTCCCCGCCAGCAGCGCAAAGCTAGAAAATCACCTCTCTATTTAACGGAAGCTTCTCAATAAAAGAGTCTGTTACATCTGCAACACATGAAACAAAAGCAAAGATTTAGCACAATAGACTTGACATAATTGGCCTAGAAATTGGGTTTTGGCGCAGCGACGGCTTTAGCGCCGGAAGTTAGTGCCGGAGCTAAGTCGCGCTGGGCGGGCCAAAAATTCACTAGTTCTGTGCCCAAACGGCTGCCGGCGCTGCTGAAAGCTGTTTGCGCCTGAAAACTGGCGCTACGCGCTGAATTGCGGCGCTATTCCGGCGCTGCGGCGCCCGCTGCGGTGCGGCAGGTTCGGGAAGTGCAGGCCTCCTCCTTCCCTTAAGGAGGAGCTGCCTGCACCCGGCCGCGGCCCGCGAAAATCATTGTAAAAATGAGCCCGGCACCTCGGACAAGTGCCGGGCTTGCATCTGTCCCGGGGGGGGGGGGGAGAAGTCCGGGGAGGGAGCTGCGGCCAGGCGGCCGGCGGGAAAGCGGCCGGCCGCCGCGGGGCCTTTAATGCGCCGGCGCAAAGTCCAGTAAGGCACCTCTGCCAGAACGTTGCTTGCGGCTGCCACGGGCGAGGCGGCTGCAAGTCAATTTCGGAGTTCGGGCGGGTTACCATGGCAACCGGGACGCTGCGCACACCGATGACGTCATCGGTGCCGGCGCAGCGCTAACGGCCTAACGCCGATTTAGGGACCCACTCAATTTCCAAACTGGCCATAACTCCGGCGCTAGGCCCTCTAGCGCCTCAAAAGCGGCGCTAAGCCTACCGAATTTCTAGGCCATCTCCACCCAGGGAGAGAGCAAAAAGCTCAATTAGCCACGAATACTGCCCCAGTCACACCATTTTTTTCTCTCTGAGACTGGCACACTATAAGAATTTATTCTGGATAATGATATGTTGGCCTTTATCTCAAGGGGGCTGGAATACAAAGTGGGGGAAGTTGTGCTGGAGTTATACACATAGGAACATAGGAACATAGAAACATAGGAACATAGACTATAGGAGCAGGAGTAGGTCATTCGGCCCCTCGAGCCTGCTCCGCCATTCAATGCGATCATGGCTGATCATCCAAATTCAGTACCCGGTCCCTGCTTTCTCCCCATACCCCTTGATCCCTTTAGCCTCAAGAAATATATCCAACTCCTTCTTGAATATATTTAAAGACTTGGCCTCTACTGCCTTCTGTGGTAGAGAATTCCACAGGTTCACCACTCTCTGGGTGAAGAAATTCCTCCTCATTTCTGTCCTAAATGGCCTACGCCTTATCCTTAGACTGTGACCCCTGGTTCTGGACTCACCGACCATCGGGAACATCCTTCCTGCATCTAGTCTGTCCAGTCCTGTCAGAATTTTATAAGTTTCAATGAGATCCCCTCTCATTCTTCTAAACTCCAGCGAGTACAAGCCCAATCGACCCAATCTCTCCTCATACGTGATTCCTACCATCCCAGGTATCAGCCTGGTGAATCTTTGCTGAACTCCTTCCATGGCAAGAACATCCTTCCTCAGATAAGGCGACCAAAACTGCACACAATACTCAAGATGTGGTCTCACCAAGGCCCTGTACAACTGCAGCAAGACATCCTTGTTCCTGTACTCAAACCCTCTCGCTACGAAGGCCAAAATGCCATTTGCCTTCTTAACTGCCTGCTGCACCTGCATGCTTACCTTCAGCGACTGGTGCACAAGGACACCCAGATCTCGTTGCACTTCCCCTTCTCCCAATCTATTGCCATTCAGATAATAATCTGCCTTCCTGTTTTTGCCACCAAAGTGGATAACCTCGCATTTATCCACGTTATATTGCATCTGCCATGCTTTTGCCCAATCACCCAACCTGTTCAAATCATCCTGGAGTTTCTCAGCATCCTCCTCACAGCACACACACCCACCCAGCTTTGTGTCGTCTGCAAATTTGGACACAGACTTGGTCAATCTCCATCTGGGGTATTGCCTTCAGTTTTGCACACCAAACCTCAAGAAGGATATTTTGGCCATGGAAGGGGTACGGCGCAGATTCACCAGAATGATACTGGGGCTTAATGGGTTAAATGAAGAGAACAGGTCGTATAAACTTGGTTTGCATTTCTTTGAGTTTAGATACTTGAGGGGTGATCTAATCAAGGTCTTTATAAAAGGGATTCGAGAGAGTCGATGAAGTGAAACTATTTCCTCTGGTGGGGAATCCAGAACAAGCCAGTAGAGCAAAGTCTTTACGTCCAAGTTTGTGAGCACAGTTTTAAAGAGTGTGCAGGGACAGAGGGACCTGGGAGTTAATGTACATATGTCCATGAAGGTGGCGGGACATATTGAGAGAGTGGTTAACAAAGCAAATGGGATCTTGGGCTTCATAAATAGAGGCATTGAGCACAAAAGTAGAGAAGTTATGCTGAACCTTTATAAAGCGCTGGTTCAGCCACAACTGGAGTATTGCGTCCAGTTCTGGTCGCCACACTTTAGGAAGGATGCGAAGGCCCTTGAGAGGCTGCAGAGGAGATTTACCAGAATGGTTCCGGGGATGGGGAATCTTAGCTACAAGGACAGGTTGGAGAAGCTGGATTTGTTTTCATTGGAGCAAAGGAGGTTGCGGGGTGATTTGATAGAGGTGTACAAGATTATGACGGGTTTGGATAGGCTAGACGGGGAAAGGCTGTTCCCACTAGTTGATGGTACAAGGACTCAGGGACACAGATTTAAGGTTTTGGGCAAGCGATACAAGGGGTACGTGAGGAAAAACTTTTTTATGCAACGAGTGGTGATGACTTGGAACTCGCTGCCGACGGAAGTGGTGGAAGCGGAGACACTCAATGTTTTCAAGGGGAGACTGGATAGGCAGTTAAGGGAAATAAACTTGCAGGGCTACTGGGATAGAGGACCTGAGAGGGAGTGAGAGCGGAGCCTGAGGATATAAGGAGCGCGGCAGAGCAAGGCCCGAGAGCGGAGGCAGCGGACCTGACAACAAAAAGGAGTGACATCACAGGAAAGCAGGGAAGTGATTGGTTAGTCAGTATTTCTCTCTTTATCTTGGACATTGGTTTAAATTGAGAGCCGGGATTAAAAACTAAACGTTCAAAAAGAGGGAGCTGATTGGTGAGCATCTGGTAAGTGTTTTTACTTGGCTTTCTTAAAGTTTTTAAGTTTATTCCAGCTAGGTTAGTAAATAGTCTGTTAATTAGAGGTATGGCAGAGCAGCTCACACCCGTGGAATGCACATCCTGTGCCATGTGGGAAGTCCTGGACACCTCCCGTGGTCTGGACAACCACATGTGCAGGAAGTGTTGCCAGGTACAGCAGCTCGAACACCGGGTTACGGGGCTTGAGCGGCGTCTGCAGTCACTGCTGTGCATCCACGAGGCTGAGAGCTACGCGGATAGCACATTTCGGGAGGTGGTCACCCCGCAGCTTAAGAGTGTGCAGGCAGAGAAGGAATGTGTGACCGTCAGACAGAAGAGGAGGACCAGGCAGGTAGTGCAGGAGTCCCCTGAGCCCATCTTGCTCACCAACCGGTATTCGGTGCTGAGTATTGGTGAGGGCGATGGTTCCTCTGGGGAGTGCAGCCAGAGCCAAGTCCACAGCACCATGGAAGGCTCAGCTGCACAGGCAGGTGGGGGGGGGGGGAAGAGGAGAGGGAGAGCAATAGTGATAGGGGATTCAATAGTTAGGGGAGCAGACAGGCGTTTCTGCAGCCGCAGACATGACTCCAGGATGGTATGTTGCCTCCCTGGTTCCAGGGTCAAGGATGTCACTGAATGGCTGCAGGGCATTCTGAGGGGGAAGGGTGAACAGCCAGAGGTCATGGTCCATATCGCTACCAATGACATAGATAGGAAGAAGGATGAGGTCCTGCAGGCAGAGTTTAGGGAGCTAGGAAAGAGGTTCAAAAACAGGACCTCAAAGGTAGTAATCTCTGGATTACTCCCAGTGCCACGTGTTAGTGAGTACAGAAATAGGAAGAATGAGCAGGTAAATGTGTGGCTGGAGAGATGGTGTAGGAGGGAGGGCTTTAGATTCCTGAGGAATTGGAACCATTTCTGGGGGAGGTGGGAACTCTACAAGCCAGACAGGTTGCACCTCAATGGGAACGGGACCAATATCCTCACGGGAGGGTTTGCTAGTGCTGTTGGGGAGGGTTTAAACTAGCTTGGCAGGGGGATGGAAACCTAACTATAGAGTCAATAGGGAGGGAAGAAAAACTGGAATTGGAAAACAAAAATGTAGAAAGTAAATTGGAAGGACAGAGGAATCAAGGGCTAGATAGTAGTCAACAAGGAGGTTTGCCTGTACTAAATGGTATATTCTTCAATGCAAAGAGTATAGCAAACAAGGCAGATGGGCTGAGGGCACAGGTAGATACTTGGGACTATGATATTATAGCTATTACAGAGAAGTGGCCGAAAGAGGGGCAGGTATGGCAGCTCAATATTCCTGGTTACAGGATTTTCAGACAGGATAGAGAGGGAGGTTTTAGCGAATGAAGCTGGGCAAGTAGAAGGTGTTTCAGTGGGGGAGCATTTTGGTGCTAGTGACCATAATTCTGTTAGATTTAAGATAGTTATGGAAAAGGACAAGGATAGACCAGGAATAAAAATTCTAAATTGGGGGAAAAGCAAATTTTACTAAGCTCAGAGGGGATTTAGCCATAGTGGACTGGAAACAGCTACTTGAAGGTAAATCAGTGTCAGAGCAGTGGGGGGCATTCAAGGAGGAGATCCGGAGGGTTCAGACCAAATATGTGCCCTTAAAGAAAAAAGGAGGGACTAACAAATCTAGAGCCCCCTGGATGTCTAGGGACATACAGGGTAGGATAAAGAAAAAAAGGGAGGCGTATGACAGATACCAAGGGCTAAATACTCCAGAATCTTTAGAGGAGTACAGAAAGTGCAGGGGTGCAATTAAAAAGGATATTAGGAAAGCACAGAGAGAGCATGAAAAATCCTTGGCACGTAAAATCAAGGAAAACCCAAAGATGTTTTATAAATATATTAAGAGTAAGAGGATAACTAAAGAAAGGGTAGGGCCTATTAGAGATCATGAGGGTAATCTGTGTGTGGAGGCAGGAGATGTCAGTAGGGTTCTTAATGAACACTTCGCGTCTGTTTTCACAAAGGAGAGGGGCGAAGCAGACATTGCTATCGGGGGGGAGGAGTGTGAAATATTAGATGAAATAAACATAGTGAGAGAGGAAGTATTAAGGGGTTTAGCAGCTTTAAAAGTGGATAAATCCCCAGGCCCGGATGAAATGTATCCCAGGCTGTTAAGCGAAGCAAAAGAGGAAATAGCAATGCCCCGACCATCATTTTTCAATCCTCTCTGTCTTCAGGTATGGTGCCGAAGGACTGGAGGACTACTAATGTGGTACCCTTGTTTAAAAAGGGAGAAAAGGATAGACCGAGTAATTACAGGCCAGTCAGCCCAACCTCGGTGGTGGGAAAATTATTGGAAAGAATTCTGAAGGACAGGATAAATCTTAATTTAGAAAGACACAGATTAATCAAGGATAGTCAGCACAGATTTGTTAAGGGAAGTTCGTGTCTGACAAACTTGATTGAATTTTTTGAGGAGGTAACAAGGAGGGTAGATGAGGGTAGTGCGTTTGATGTAGTGTATATTTTTTCTTTAGCAAGACTTTTGATAAGGTTCCACATGGCAGACTGGTCGTGAAATTAAAAGCCCATGGGATCCAGGGTAAGGTGTCAAGTTGGATTCAAAACTGGCTCAGAGACAGGAGTAAGAAATCACACAACACCAGGTTATAGTCTAACAGCTTTATTTGAAATCACAAGCTTTCGGAGCGCTGCTCCTTCGTCAGGTGAAGTGGAGAGATGCATAAAGACACAGCTTATATAGTCAGAGAATAAGGTCAGATGTTTACAGCTAATCTTTCTAACTGCCATTTATCACACCTCGGCAGAGAGATAATCACAGCAATCAAAAGTGTAAATGGTGTCCAAACAGGTCAGTCAGGAAAACATTACATCAAAGAACAATGAGGTGGGGTCACAAGGGGTTTCAAATAAAGCTGTTGGACTATAACCTGGTGTTGTGTGATTTCTTACATTTGTCCACCCCAGTCCAACACCGGCATCTCCACACCTCAGAGACAGGAAGCAAAGGGTAATGGTTGATGGGAGTTTTTGTGACTGGAAGGCTGTTTCCAGTGGGGTTCCGCAGGGCTCAGTACTAGTTCCCTTGCCTTTTGTGGTATATATCAATGATTAGGGGCTAGATTTTCAGTATAGACAGTTTTGGGGCGCTAACCTTAGCGCCCGCCCGAAGTTAGCGCCCGCCCCAAAGTAGCGCCCCGTTGCCAGAAATTCAGTGGCTTCGCCCTAAGAGGTTGGTGGAGCGCTAAAAGAGGCGTTCCACTACTATCTTTAGGCGCTAAGCCGGCGGTGCAGAGCGCAACGCCCGATCTCGGGCGCAGCGCACGGCAGACACTCTGGTGCCACTGAGCTCTTAAAGGGGAAGGGTGCATGTGTTCTTTTCAAAAGCAGAGTGTGGGAGGAGGAGGAGGAGGAGGAGGAGGAGGAGGAGGAGGAGGAGGAGGAGGAGGAGGAGGAGGTGGTGGTGGTGGTGGTGGTGGTGGTGCCCGGAAACATAAATACACCGTTCACAACAACACACTGGATCCTTCCACACAACACATGCAGACTGCCGTTTATAGTGCATGAGGAGTGCCCTTTAATTTGCGCTCCCCAGGGTCTGTTGCGTTCCATTTTACAAACGCTCTGGACGCCAGCCGCACAATGGGGCGGTCCGACTGAAGTTTGGATTCGGGGCGGCCAAAGGGCGTTGCACGAGGATGTGATGTCATTTTCTGCGCGCGCATCCGGGCGGCCGCTAAACTTTGCACCGGCGCTAACGGGCAACTTAATTTGGGGCGGGGCGCAAACTGCGCTGCGCCCGGGCGCTACACGCATAGCGCCCGAAAATCACTTCTCTTAAGGCGCTAACTGCTGGCGCAAGCAACTGAAAATCTAGCCCCTAGACTTTAATATAGGGGGTATGATTAAGAAGTTTGCAGATGATACTAAAATCGGCTGTGTGGTTGATACTGAAGAAGGAAGCTGTAGACTGCAGGAAGATATCAATAAATTGGTCAGGTGGGCAGAACAGTGGCAAATGGAATTCAATCCAGAGAAGTGTGAAGTAATGCATTTGGGGAGGGCTAAAAAGGAAAGGGAATACACGTTAAATGGTAGGACACTGAGTAGTGTAGAGGAAAAAAGGGACCTTGGAGAGCATGTCCACAGATCCCTGAAGGTAGCAGGCCAGGTTGATAAGATGGTTAAGAAGGCATACAGAATGCTTGCCTTTATTAGCCGTGGCATAGAATACAAGAGCAGGGGGGTTATGCTTCAACTGTATAAAACACTAGTTAGGCCTCAGCTAGAGTACTGTGTGCAGTTCTGGTCACCACATTACAGGAAAGATGTAATTGCACTAGCGAGGGTACAGTGGAGATTTACAAGGATGTTGCCGGGAGTAGAGAATCTTAGCTATGAGGAAAGACTGGATAGGCTGGGTCTGTTTTCCTTGGAACAGAGGAAGCTGAGGGGAGACCTTATTGAGGAGTATAAAATTATGAGGGGCATAGAAGAAAGTGGATAGAAAGGACCTATTTCCCTTAGCAGAGGGGTCAAAAACCAGGGGGCACAGATTTAAAGTAATTGGGGGAAGGTTTAGAGGGGATTTGAGAGGAAATTTTTTCACCCAGTGGGTTGTGGGGGTCTGGAACTCACTGCCTGAAAGGGTGGTAGAGGCAGGAACCCTAACCACATTAAAAAAGTACTTGGATGTGCACTTGGAATGCTCTAACCTGAAGGGCTATGGACCAAGAGCTGGGAAGTGGGATTAGGCTGGATAGCTCTTTGTTGGCCGGTGCAGACATGATGGGCTGAAATGGCCTCCTTCCGTGCTGTAACTTTCTATGATTCTATAGAGCGGGGGAATAGGACTGATCGACAGAGAGCTGGCACGGACTCGATGGGCCAAATGGCCTCCTTCTGTTCCATTATGACTCTATGACAAATTGTGAAAGAACTCAGTCCTGGCTCTATGGGCTGGATTTTGTCAGTGGGGACGTGATGGAGGCGGGACTCCCACTTTTTGGGTTGTAGTCCCGCCTCCATCGATTTGTGGCCAGCCACGCGATTTTTCCTTGATTGACCTTGTTGAGCCCGCCCAGCGGGCTCAGCAGGCCTATTAAGGGACACCCAGTTACAGGTGACGTCAGGGATTGACATTTCATCTGTCAAGAGCTTTTGACAGATGAAATATCAGCGTTTGACAGCTCTGTGAAGCTGTCAAACACTGACAATCTGACTTCTAACTTGAGTCCTTCTCCACAGACTCAGTTAGAAATCTCTCCAGAACAGAAAGCAGAATGCTGCAACTTTTGACAGCTCGCGGCCATTCTGCTTTCTGTGCCAGTGAGATGAGGGACTCTTGAGACCTGAAGGAAGTAAGTAAAGGTAAGTAAAACTTATTTAAACACTTTACACACACCAAACACACTTACCTCTGCACTCATGCACCCATTACTCACCTGAACACCGGACATCTCGAACCCTCCAAGTGCTTCAGCCCGACGGTCCGTCTCGCTAACTTGGTGTGGTTTGGAGCCATCGGGCAGCCCACACTTCAGGGCTAAAAATAGGGATTAGGCCAAAAACTGCCTGTTAACTACCTGTTAACAGGCAGTTAATTGGCACTAATCCCCTTCCCGCCTCGGGGAGGCAGCTCCCAGCACAGGTCGGGTACCCGCCTCCTGGGAAATGGGCATGGAGGCGGGTTGGGGCGGGAAGGGTTCGTGCCCCCCCGATTCTGCAATTTTCCCCCTCTCCCGCCTCCAAACCAACCTCCACGGGGCTTGGTAATTCGAGCCCTATGAGTTCCATTTTACTTTAGTCAGAGTTAGTGGGCTCGATTTTAATAGCTCCGAGGAGGCGGGTTTGGAGGCGGGTCTGTAACGAAATCGGAAAAAATGGCTTCAGACACCCAACCCGCCTCCATCCCGCCCCCACTCGATTTTCATGAGTGTCTATTCAGCTGGTGGTGATGAATAGACATGCAGTAAAAAAAATGTAATGATGAAAGTAAGTATAGGAGGTAAGTAATATACTTGGTATGCAGGTGATACCCTTTTTCAAGTCTGATCAGATCATGGTACCATTCATCTCTGTTGTTGAGATTCTTTTAGAAAGTTTGAGGCATGAGTCTGTTATTAAGGCAGGTGACATATTGCAACATAATAAACAATGATTAGATACAGTAATCCAGAAAATAATCCATTTGTTGGGTGGAGATTTGGTAAGACCACACCTTATTGAATACTGATCGACTGAATGATGAAGGTTTCTCAGCCCTGGTGAATTACCCTCTTGCAGGCAACATTCTGTATTTGTAGTGGTGATTGTTGTACCAACAATGCTGCTGATTTTGATTAAATTTTATGGCACTGATAGATCTGTCCCTAATGTTGCTCTTCCTCTGCCTTCAACCTCCACCTTAATTCCCCTTGCTTTCTCTCCTTCGACTTTTCTGCCATTCCATCCTGCTTTAACCTCACCCTTCATATCAACTTCCTCCATCTCCCCCCTCGTCCATCCCCTGACCTTCCAATCTCTTGTAGCCTGAACACCCCTGAGCTCTTAATCACTGATACAGCTATCTACGGAGACTTCTTCAACTCCTTCCCTGTTAACATTTCCCTGCCTATCTCCAACCCCGCTAAACTTATCCTTTACCCCAGGTCTTCACCAATTCACTCTCTAACTCCAGGGCCTAGAAATTCAGTTGGTTGCGCCAGCAGTTAGCGCCTTAAGAGAAGTGAATTTCGGGCGCTATGCGTGTAGCACCCGGGCGCAGCGCAGTTTGCGCCTCGCCCCAAATTAAGTGGACCCTTAGCGCCGGCGTAAAGTTTAGCGCCCGCCCGGCTGCGCGCGCAGAAAATGACGTCACATCCTCGTGCAACGCCCTTTGCGTGCCCCGATTCGAAACTTCAGTCGGCCCGCCCCATTGTGCGGCTGGCGGCCAGAGCGTTTGTAAAATGGAACGCAACACAGCTGACGCGGGCCCCGGGGAGCGCAAATTAAAGGGCACGTACCCTGCAGTATAAAGGGCAGCCATTTTGCAGCAAACACTCTTGTGCAACGGATTTCTGGACACACAACAAGGAGGAGAGCTAACTGGTTTCGTGCAGCAATAGCTCAGGTATTTTTGGACTCAGGCCAAAGCGCTGCAAGTGCCCTGTTGGAAATTTGACTGTTTGCCAGCATTTGATGGGGGCTGCATGGGGTGCCAACACGGAGTTTCAGCGCCATGTGCGTAGGGCTCGCAGACGCGGGGTCAGAGGGGCAGCCCTGGCTAGAGGCAGAGGGGGCAACAGGCGTCGGCAACATAGGCCTTACCCAGTCAGGGTATACCGCCAGCAGCGCTCCTACCTCACCATGAGTGGCGCGCGATGTGTAAGAAGGCTGAGATTCCGAAAGGAGGTGGTTGCAGAGATCTGCCACCTGCTTCGCAGAGATCTGCGTCCAAAGCTCAGGTGCAGGACGTCTCTGTCGGTGGAAGTGAAGGTGACGGTGGCATTGAACTTCTATGCCACCGGCTCCTTCCAATCCGCTGTTGGGGACATAGCGAACATATCCCAGTTCGGCGTGCATCGCTGCATCCGCCAGGTGACCGATGCCCTTTTCAGAAGGAGACGCCAATTCATCTCCTTCCCCATGGCCCTGGAGAGCCAGCATCAGCGTGCAGTGGGATTTGCTAGACTCGCGGCCTTCCCCTTGGTGCAGTGTGTAAAGTCTGTGGGTTGTACGGTTAATAACGACACAGACTTCAGGAGTAACAAACAAACAGGTCTTTACTATTCGAAGGTCAGGGCGAATCTGCCCCAGCAATCCTGCCACAACACTTATATACTGGTGTGGTCATTATCGGTATTACAGTATACAGAAGCCAAACAAATAGTGCCACACCTAAAGTAGTTCTCTTAAAGGTGAACGGTTACATTCAATAGTTCCCTTAAAGGTAGACGGGTACATACACTACAATCCTCCCTTTTTAGCTTATTACTTACAGAGTCCCCGTTAAACATACATATCTTCAACTTCCTATAAAACAAATTACAGATATAATCTCGGTGGAGTCAATGTCATATAAAACAATTTACAGATATAATCTTGGTGGGAACAGTTCACAGGTTCAGTCTCTGCGGAAACAGTTCATAGATTCAGTCTCTGATCTTGACTCGTTCCAAACAACATCTCTTTGGTGTAGCCGGTTCACATGGCTAGCGTGACTCCTCCATAGCCTTTTTCTTGACGTAACAGCTTGAACTTTCGTCCTGTTGAACCAGCAGTGCGGACTTTTACAACCAACTGGCTGTCTTGATATTTTCCAGTTTTTCAACTAATTTAGTTCCTTTCGTAGTGTCCCGCCTGAGATGGTAGAAGTGCTAATATTTTAGACAGTTATTATCTTCTGCTTCTTCTTTTCCTTTTCTGCCTTTTTGACACTCTCGGAGCTCCTTTCTCGGCTGCCAGCTGTAGCGCCACCAACTCTCTATGTTCCTTAGACTTTAAGTGCTTCATCCAGATTTCAGCACTTTGGGAGTTTTCATCACAAACTGAGCAGACCAGATCCTCGTAATATTCAGTGTCACTCAACAGGTCATGGTAATATTTGGGGTCGTCCTGAGTTAGGCCAGTGAGAGGCCCTTCTACTTCCTTCTTATCCATCTGGACATTAGCCGACGGTGGTTCCTTCCCTAACCATCTTTCTTGAAAAGACTTCTTCAAACATTCATATTCATTCCGCTCTTCCGGGGATGTCTGCCATTCCTTCACTACTGGCCTCATTTGTGAGTTCAATACCTTCCCTTCCATCGGGGATGTCGTTGTCAGGCTATTTAATCCTTCTACTGGAGTATCTGTTTCCACCCCCTTCTGTTCCCCTTGACGCAATTCAGCGTACTTTTGGCATCCTTGTAAAAGCTGTGTTGCCACCTCAGCTATCTCCGTGACTTTTGGAAGCTCCGAATTCTTTCCCTTTGAACCCTGAAACTCGTGTTCCCATTTTGGAGTCTTGTCCCTCAGCGTGTGTAAGAGTTGGCTGGCCGTTAACTCTTCTACGGGGACACTGTGGATTAGAGTCTTCTCCATTTCATCCACCTTTCCCTCCAATGTTTTCACCTTCCTTTCCTCCGGTACTTTGGTTTTAAGCGCTCAAAGAAGTTGCGCCTTGATGTTCTCTAACTCCTGTTCAGGGGCCATTCCTACAGTCTCTGTGATCCTTCCAGTTGCCTTTCCTTCCACTGCCCGGATTCCTAGTTGAATATGTTCTTCAAGTTGTTGAACCTCGGCCATTGCCGCCTCATATTTGTCCTGGGTTGCCTTCAATAATTTAATGAGTTCTTGGACATCTTGAATTTCATGTTCTGCTATGCCTTCCACCTCTAATTTTTCCTCGATGGATGGAATCTCTACCGATGAGTCTGTCTTGGCCTGGAGCTCCTCAAACATTTCCTGCAGCCTTTGTAATTCTCGCTCATGTTCAACCTTTAGCTGTTCAGATGCTTTCACTAAAACTAGCTTTTCGGAGGTTGCCGAGTTAACCCCTTCCAGGATTGTAGTCTGGGCCTGTTCATACTGTTCTTTCAACTTGTTACACTCTGCTTGCAACGAGTCGTAGAGATGAACTGGGATAAAATCCTGGCTTCCTGAAGATTCCTCTTCCTTTGGTTCGTTCTGTAAATATTCTAGTTCCTGAACAGCATCAGGGGAATGTGATTGGTATTTGGCCACGATGGCTCTATGGTCGCTCTCTGCTTGAGCTAGCTGTCTCTGTTGTCTTTCCAGGTTCTCCCATTCGGTGTCCCAGAACTTTTCCATATTTTTCATCTCTTGTACGAGACGGTCACTCAACTGTTCTAATTGTTGTCGTACTTTGACATAAGTTTGAGTCCGAACTCGGTGTTCTTCCGTCGTGGATGAATCCTTTGCTTGAACAGGCTCAGAATTCTCTGTCAACCTGGAGTTCTGCTCTGCAGCTTTATTCTTCTTGGTAACATAAGTCCTTCTGCATGTCTTCGTTTCCTTCCCCATCGTCGGCAAGTCCCTTTTAGCCTTGTCTTCCATATTTGAATTGGTCTTATCGTCATCCATTTCAGAATCTGAGCTGATAGCTTGCGCCGAGTCCTCCCTCATTATGGCTTTTAGGTAGTGCCATTCCATATCTATTTTCTTAATCCACTCCCGTCCTAGAAGTGGTGGTCCTCCTTCAGGTAATACGTACAAGTTCATTCTTGGGTGTTCTTTACCCCTATCTCTCACCTTGACTCTTATTTTCCCCATGGGGTATACGTTATGCCCCGTGTATGTCTGTAATACGAACTTGGTATTTCTTAAAGGTATGTGAGAGAATAGCCGGTGGTAGTCCCTTCGGTTGATGACTGATAGAGCTGATCCAGTGTCCAGCTCCATCCTTACTTGGACTCCAGCTATTTTTAGTATGACCCAGATGGTTTGTAGATCCGTTTCTTTACCCACATTGTGGATTCTCAGACTACCCAGCTCCTGGTTGTTTGGGTCTGAGTCTGAATTCTGTTCGTCTGAACTCTTCTCAGCCACCTTGTGTACCTTGTTGTACTTTTCTTGTGGTGGCTTCCTTTGATTGTTGGTCTTCTTCCCTGACCGGCATACCTTCGCGATGTGACCCAGTTTGCCACATTTCCTACACTCTTGGTTCTTAAACCAGCATTGATTCTGGTCATGCGTTGTCTTCCCACAACGGTAGCATTTTGTTGTGCTTGAAGTAATTTGGTCCACCCCGAGTGCCGCCGCCTTTAGTTGCATTTCCGCCGTTCCTTTCGCTGCGGCTTCGTGCGATGCAGCTATAAGGACAGCCCTGTCCAGTGTGAGGTTGTTCTCTTCCAGTAGTCGCTTCTGCGTCCCTTCTTTGGACAATCCGCATACGAACTTGTCCCGCAGTGCTTCTGTCAGATTCCCTCCGAACTGGCAGTATTTCGCTAGCCTACGCAGTTCGACCAAGTACTCCGCATTGCTTTCGTCTTTCCTCTGCGTTCTTGCGTAGAATTTGAATCGTTCAGCCAGCATCAACGGTGTGGGGTTCAAGTGGTCCTTCAGCACAGCCACAATCTCTTCGAAGGTCTGATCCGCTGGTTTATCTGGTGCTATTAGATGCTTCAAGAGCCCGTATGTTTTTGCCCCCATCGAGTTTAGCAATGTTATCGCCTTGTCGTCTTCCTCTATTTTGTTGGCTTCGCAATAGATCTCTATGCGTTCCACGTACGTGGCCCAGTCTTCTATTTCAGAATTAAAGTCGTTAATATTCCCTCGCTTAGGCATCTTTCTCCCCTTGGGAGCAGCACCAGTATTTCTTTAAGTATTCTTATTTATTTGTTTATTTCTAAGATGGCGGTTTTCCCGCGAAATCGGCGGTTTCCCGCTCTTTCCTTCTCTCCCCGCCCACTTCAATGGCGGTATGTCAGTTAAGATGGCGGTTTTGCCGCGAAAATGGCGGTTTCCCGCTCTTCCTTTCTCTCCCCGCCCACTTCAATGGCGGTTTCCCGCTTCTGTCGTCTCCTCCGCCTAATGGCGGTTTCCCGCGTTTCTTCCTGGTGGAAGGGGTACGCTTTCCCCACAGCGGACAGGTTCAGCCGCTGGGCTGGCTCTCGCACATCTCCCCTTACTCGGCTCTGTCTTTTCCTCCCGCCCGCACGGCTCTACCGGCGCTGGGTGCACCCCGTTAACGGAGGACAGTTCAGCCGCTGGACTGGCTCTCGCGCAGTCTCTCTCTCCGTACCCGGCTCTGTCGCTCTCTCTCCCGCACGTTCGGTTCTACCGGCCCTGGGTACCCCGTTGGTGGAGAACAGTTCAGCCGCTGGACTGGCTCTCGCACAGTCTCTCTCCCCTTGCTCGGCTCTGTCTCTCCCTCTCCCGCACGTTCGGTTCTACCGGCTCTGGGTACCCCGTTGGTGGAGAACAGCTCAGCCGCTGGACTGGCTCTCGCGCAGTCTCTCTCCCCTTGCTCGGCTCTGTCGCTCTCTCTCCCACCCGCATAGTTCCTGTTCGCCTCCCAGCCCTCTCGCAGACCGGTGTTTCCCTCCCCGGCTGCAGCTGGGTTTCTCTTCCCGTGCCTACTCCCAGTCTCAGCGCTTCATGGCTGCGGTCGCTGCCCGGCTTTTCCCGCCGATCGAGGTCCGACTGTCTCACGACGCTGTTGGACCCGACTTTCTGACCGGCTCCGTTCCCCCTCGACCGTGGTCGAGTGCACAGCCCTTATCCTCCGGATATTCTCTACACCTTCCCCTACTCACAGTCTCCGCGGCCGCCTTGTTTCCAGCTGATCGGCTCACTCCGCACCGTGGTAGAAGGGTAGTCAGTGCCTGTTGCAGATGGAAGCTTTTATTGCTAAAGTCTTCCTCCTTCCTCCTGCTGCAGCCTCGTGTTTTCTTTCAGCAGCACGACAAGGGCGGTTGCCTCTCTTCGACGCTCTTCGTTGCTTTGGTAGTCTTGCCGCAGGGTACGATCGGACTCGTCGCCACTGTAAAGTCTGTGGGTTGTATGGTTAATAACGACACAGACTTCAGGAGTAACAAACAAACAGGTCTTTACTATTTGAAGGTCAGGGCGAATCTGCCCCAGCAATCCTGCCACAACACTTATATACTGGTGTGGTCACTATCGGTATTACAGTATACAGAAGCCAAACAAATAGTGCCACACCTAAAGTAGTTCTCTTAAAGGTGAACGGTTACATTCAATAGTTCCCTTAAAGGTAGACGGGTGCATACACTACACAGGGCGCCATTGACTGTACGCATGTGGCTTTGCGGGCACCTCTGGAGCATGGCGAGCAGTATCGCAACTGGAAGGGCTACCATTCTCTCAATGTGCAGCTGGTGTGTGACCACAAGCAGCGCATCCTGGCTGTCAATGCCTGCTTTCCAGGCAGCTGCCACGATGCCTTTATCCTGCGGCAGAGTACTGTGCATGACATGTTCGAGGCACAGCCTCCCCCAAGAGGATGGCTACTCGGGGACAAAGGCTATCCTTTGTGTACCTGGCTCATGACCCCGCTCCGCGCGCCCAGGACCGCTGCTGAAGAGGCATACAACGAGAGCCATCAAAGGAGCAGAAACATCATCGAGCAAACTATTGGGGTCCTCAAGCAGCGGTTCCGCTGCCTTGATCGTTCCGGCGGATCTCTGCAGTATTCGCCGCAACGGGCCTCCCAATTTGTCGTAGTTTGCTGCATGCTACACAACCTGGCTCTCCGCAGGATTCAGGCACTGCCACCTGACGTTGGACCACCACCTCAGGAGGAGGAGGAGGAGGAGGAGGAGGAGTACGTTCCCAGGAGGGAGCGACAAGGTCCAAGGGCCGTCCGTCGCCAGCTTATTGAACGTAACTTCTAAGCCCCCTGTCAGGGAATGCCTTGTGGCCATGAAGCAAGATGAATGCAGCCGCTCCGCAAGCCCTCAGCCGGCGAAGGCAACAAAGACTAACAAGAACAACCATGGACACTGTCTGAATAAAGATAAATTTATATTTGACAAAAATGAAACCCCTTCCCACATGAATCCCAAAAACAATCAATGGCCCCCACAAAAAGTGCAACAAACGATTCACTCCCACAACCTGGGGAGGAGTAACTCCACATTTGAACAAACCAGGCCTCAACCTCGGCCTTAAAGCAAAAAACATACCCATAAACAAAACAACCATGGGCAAAAAAAAGATGTCCACCGCCATATAAAATGAAAGCTGGCCACACCCTCTACTTAGTGGCCTGCGAGGGCGAGACCTTGTCCAGCTTTTTGGCGCCCCTGCCCGGCCTGCTGCTCCTCCTCCGCAAGCTCTGCCCAGTGGCTGCTGCGAGGCTGGGGGAAGGCGCCTGAGGGTCAGATGTCCTTCCGCCAGATGGCCTTGGGGGGCGGCCTACACGGGCTTTGGACCTCGAGGGGCTGGCTGTTGATTGGCGCACATGTGCATGGCCACCATCAGCTCCAGCCGCTTGCCGTTGACGCTCCACTGGGGGAGTGGCGGCGACGGATGGCGCAATGTGGGCAAGCTGGCGTATTGGAGGCGCTGGCTGGTGATGTCGCACGCTGGCACTCGCCCGGCCACGCACTGCACGATCCGCACCAATCAGCCGAAGGGCGGATCGCTGTGCTGCTGCAGCGCGGCGGGTGTCCTGGCGATGCCTGGCTGAGGCAGCGCGTGTGGCAGCAGTGAGTGCCCCTGTTGCCCTGGTCTGCGCCCGCATCACATCCGCCACTGACTTGACGGCATCAGCCAGCGACTCCATCGCCGGAGGCATCCGTTCCACTACCTCCATCATCATCCGGCCACTCTCGGCATTTGATGCCCCAAACTCCCGCACACTGGTCGCCAGCGACTCGATGGCCTCAGGCATCCGTCCCACCACCTGCATGAGCTCTGTGTGGCGGCGGTCCGAATCCTCGGCCATTTTGTCCAGCTGGCGCACCTCCTCCGAGGTGAAGGTGGCCGGACTGGAGGCGGGACTCTCCCGCTGGGGAGCAGGGGTCCGAGCTAGGGGAGCAGGGGTCCGAGCTAGGCGACCCTTGGCACGTTGCTGGCGCCGAATGTCCGCAGCAACTGCACTCCCCTCCGATCCTTCCCCCCTCTGGGGGGAAGGCCGCGGCCCACCCGCAGCCCTCCTGGGTGGCTGGACGCCACTGGTCCCAGCAGCTGCACTCCCCTCCAAAAGTTGCTCCAGGCTCTCGTCCAGGGAAGACGTGTCCAACACTTTGCCCTCTGCTGCGGGACCTGAGTCCTCCCCGATGGTCCGGCTTGCTCTTCCTCCTCCTCCTCCTCCTCCTCCTCCTGTTTGGAGGGGCTGTCACTGGCAGCTTCAGGGAGCTCTTCGTCACCAGCTGAAAGCAGGAAGGCACAAGAGTAGCTTCAGAGTGAGGAGAGGGCGTCAGCGAGGGAGTCATGACTGGTGGCATTCAGCGCATTGGTGGCACAGTGGCAAAGGAGGTAGCTCGGATGCGCAAGTGTGACGAGAGAGGGCCAAAAGGCGAGGTCCTTACCATTGCCGGGCAGCGGAGGGTCGGCTTCTCCGCACGCTCTGGGCACAATCACGTGGCCTCCCATGAGGCCACTCACGCGCTCCTCCAGGGGAGTGAGCTTCTGGAACTTGGAGCGGCCTCCCCCGGTGATGTCGCGGCGCTTGCGATTATTCGCAAGTTTAGCCTGCAAGAGAAAGGACGGGCTCTAAGTACGGTGTGTAGCCCTGATCTAGTGTGCACTGCCTCTCATGGTGGAACAGCTTGGCCAGAGTGTACCCCTGATCTAGTGTGCACTGCCTGCCATGGTGGAATAGTTTGGCCAGTGTGTAAAGTGCAGAATGTGCAATTGATGCTCATGACTGTCCCAAAGCTGCTGGCTGAGGGCTGCCCATTAGGCCTTTCAGGTCCCTTTGCCCATCATGTCAGGTGTACATGCAAGAATGAGGAGGAGAGTGGAAAGGGTACTCACCCTGACAATCCTGGTCAGGTCATTGTATTTCTTCCGACATTGCACCTTGTCCCTGGGGGCATCGCCGTAGGATGACACCCTGGTGGCGAGCTCCCTCCAGGCTTTGGTGTAGACGCGGTGGGTGGGATTCGTGCCATTGTCTGGGAACAAGATCCTGCGCCTCTTCTCCAATGCTGTCAGCATGATATCCAGATCACGCTCTGAGAAGCGCAGGGCACGCTCACGGGCCTTATCATGCGTTGCCATGGCTCCTTGGCCTCAGCAGCAGTGTTGAGGCCTAGTTTGAAAGCTGCAGTGTGCAGGGCGTGGCAGCAGACCAAATCGTCCCTTCCCCCTTTAAGAGCTGGCCGGCGCCACGGGGTCTGATGTCAATCAAAAAATGACCGCACCCGCGCTGCGCCCCGCCTCGGCGCTATCCCTCTGCACCGCCGGCTTAGCGCCTAAAGATAGTCGTGTAACGCCTCTTTTAGCGCTCCAGCAACCTCTTAGGGCGAAGCAACTGAATTTCGGCGAAGGGGGCGCAACTTTGGGGCGGGTGCTAAAGTCGGGCGGGCGCTAACGTTAGCGCCCCAAAACTGGCAAAACTGAATTTCTAGGCCCTAATTCCTTTCCTCTAGCTCTCCACCTGACAAAAGAACCAGAGGGGAAATGAGGAGAATTGTTATGATCTAGAATGCAATGCCTGAAAGGTGATGGAAGCTGATTCAATAGTGATTTTCAAAAGGAAATTAGATATATATTTGAAAAGGAATATTTTCAACGGCTATGAGGAAAAAACAGAGGAGTGGGACTAATTAGATAGCCCTTTCAAAGAGCCGGCACAGGCTGAATGGCCTCCTTCTGTGCTGTATCATTCTATGATTTGTCGTGGTATCAGTGCTGCCATTGACATGCTAAATGCCCTCACTTCCGCCTTCAGTACTCTCATTCCACCAAGTCACTCACCATCTCCCATCCCTGCCATTTCCCCCCAATACTGCTCCCACCTTTGCACCCTGGTCTGAAGGTCGTATACTTGGGTGCACCTAAACTCCTAGAATAGTACTGTAGAAACAGACCACACACACAGCCCACTCCAATGTTTTTTTCCCCATTTGAACCACTTTCCTCACTCCCCAGATCATTCCACAACCTTTCAGCTCCAATGAAAAAATGAGTCCCTAACTTCATAACTGTAACCCCCTCATCCCTGGTAACTGGCTTTGTAATCTACCACAAAATCTGACTCTGCTATGTCCAGCATTATCATTCACCCCTCTCAGTGGCCAAATCCTACTACTCTCCTTAATTTTCCTGGAGGGAAGAACATCCACAACTACTTTTTCTCTAAACAAATTGCCTCCCAAATCACTTTCCATCCTCACTTCTAACACCAAAGTGCAAGTAGCTCCTGGATTTCTTTGCCTTAAAGATTGAGATTATCTGCACAGCTGCCTCAGCTGCTACCTCCCTTCCTATGACCACACCGAGCCCCTCACTCATCCTAACCCCAACAGCTACATCAACATTGTGGCTATAAGAACAAGGCAAAAAGTGGGTACTCTGCGACGATGGCTTACCTCCTGACCACTCAAAACTTCTCCACCGTGCTCCAGTCAGGAGTGTGATGGAATTCTCACCACTCGCCTGGATAGGTACAGTGGCAACAACACTCGAGAAGCTCAATACTATCTACATGTGAGCAGTCAGCTTGCTTGGTGCCCCTACATCCAGATTCGATATCTATCCCCTCCATCACTGGTACACTGTGGCTGCAGTATGTATGATCTACAGGTAACACTACACCAATTCGCTAAGATTACTTTGACAGCAGTTCCCTCTTCCACAATCTCTATCACGGTGTAGGACAAGATTGGTAAGGTCATGGGAACACTAGCATCTCCACATTCCCCTCCATTATTAGCTGTGTCACAGGTGCATCAGTGAATTCAGCAATTTTCATAAATTGTTTGCCTTTCACTGCTGAGTTGTAGGTATATTCCGTTTGATTTGGTTTGGATCTCCTCTTTTTACAAATATCTTTGACCATTGCATTCCTGCCAAGATCACCCATCCCAGTAAATTAGGTTGATAAAGATGGAAACAACAAAAACCACAATTTTTAATCAATTAGTTTTAATTACACACATCAAGTTGTAAACAATCAAATTGCAATTCATGTAGGATATTGGGAATCTCCGTACTCCTTACCACATGGATAAAATAACATTAGAGAAATAAAAATATGATTGAAGACAACTAACAAGGTTGTGCCATGAAAAAATGTTCCAAGGGTGCAAGTTTTGAGAATGGTGTACAGTTTTGGCCAGTGCACCACATGGGAACATCCTGACCTTGGAAGAACTACAAAGAAGGACAACTAAATTGATGAATGGCTTTGGGCACCTTCGTAATGAGGACAAACTAAGGTACTAGGGATATTTACATTGAAAAAAGTGGTCTAGAGTTGATTTTGTTGAGCTAAATACCTCCTAGAATGATGTTCAATGTTAAGGTAAGCTCTAGGTCAACGGGACATGGATTCAAACATAACATCTTCACGCAGAGATGAACAGCCTACCCAGGGAGTGAGTGGAAGCAGAAGATATTATAAATTTTGAGGGTGATGGATACATTTTGGGCAAAAAGACTCTTGACGGTATGAAAGGTGAAGTGGGGTAAGAAGTCTGTAACCTTTGGTTCCAACCTGATGGACGGAGATGGTCATTTCCAATCTTGCATAATCCTATGTTCCTAAGGAAACTGGAACTATGGGGGATGCGGTTAGTTTATATCTAACCCTAATGCATCAGGGGTAACCATGGTCTCCTGGAGCTTGTTTGATTGTGTTGAGGAATTTCCCAGGGATTTTTCCTTTTTTTTTGTGCCTCTGGCAGGAGTTAGTATTACTAGCTATTTGGGGTGGCGATACAAGTTTCAGCATCTAATGAACATTGATGGGCCTGATGGTATTTTCTCATCTTTCTTTTCATATGTACCTACCATAGAGCACTGAAATTTGCCACTTGCCAGAGATCTGACCTGTTCAGCGTGTGCGACCTCATGCATTTCCTCCAAACTGGAGTAGATTTTCTGCTGGAGTTGAGCAAAGCCATACTGACCCATTCAGTACTGCGTGGTTCAAGTTCTGCAGTCCATCCAGTGCCTTGTGAACAGCTGTAACTCCCTCCCTGTGAATACCCAAGCACTTCAGGAGAAAGCTCCCAGCTGAAGATAAGAATGAGAAAAAACTATACCTCCCACCCCTGTTGTAGTTAAGACAAATATTCAGAACCTGCAGGGGCCATTTTCATCATCTTCCAACCCAAGTCCTTTTGGCTGCATTCTTGCTGTTCCTTGAAACACAATGGAATTGATCATATGACAGTCAAAGGAATTGTTTGGGTTGAAGAACTGGCTGTTAACTTCCCATTTCTTTCTACATCAGTGAGTTTTGGTCCTATGCTCATCCAACTTGCAAGATGATTAGTGTTTATATACTTTATTGAGTGTGGGGTTTGTAGCAGAATTAGTGAGTTTTAGGGAAATGCTTTTATTTCTAGTACAATCCTATTTAAATTGGAAGCAGGCTGCACTTTCAGAGGACTAGGTGTTGTACTGTAGTGGGTTAGCACATTGTATGTTCACTGCTGGGGCCTGGGTTCAAATCTCTGGGGTATGTAAGGGGCAAATGTGAGATCAGTTTGAGCAACCTAGTTCCTAGGTTACCAATTTTAATATATTTACCACCAGTTTAATGGCATGAAACAGATATTATTTGGTTTAAAACTTGTCAATCTTACACAGAGAGGAGATCATGATGGCTGATATGAGAAGCAGGAATATCATTTTTTAAGGTCTACAATCTAGAAAGAAGGCATTTAAGGTGGGCTATCATAGAGAGTGCATAAAATATAAAAATGGTATATTGGTAAGATAAACACAAAATATTATTCCAAACTCAATTGGGAAAGTAGGACAATTTAAACTTGTGAGAAAAAAATTAATGAGATATTAGGATGAACTTTTTTTTTTACTCAGAGTGACAAATAACCTACCAGGTGGGTGGATGTCATTTTCTCATCCTGGACTTTTTAAAAAAATAGTTAAATTTAAATCTGTAAGAAAATTAAGAAACTTACCAAATATCTATGTGCTGAAAATTAAGAGAATGATTGGAATAGTGAATTACAGGTTGTAATGATATGACTGCTGGAACATGAGAGATACAGGACTGATCCTTGGTAATAGGGGACTGAATTATAATGAGACTTTTCATCCTTGAGAGAAGGCATCTTAATAGAGGTATCTTTATAGCATTATCTTTATTGAGGTGTATAAGAGAGCAAAAATCTAGAACATTCCATCAAATTAAACCATAACAGTAGGACAAGGGAACATAATAAAAGACAAACCTGTTACATTACGTACTCAAGAAGAGTTAGTATCAGCAGCTTGAGATAATGAATGGGAACACCCAATTAAACTTTACATGTAGTCCATGGGAACAAAATCGAACAGGTAGTCCGTGGGGCTCTATGGTATGCACAATGGCCCACAAAGACATAAAACTTGACCACATGAGAATAAATAATAGTTTGTTCTATTACTCATTCATTGGCCCAACCTAATGAACCGGCATGATAAATGAGGTCTATTGCTTTACATTATCCATCATTACCCACTCTCATTAAATATGAAACCCATAGTCAACCTGCCCAACCTCCAGGGCTCTCTTTGTCAGTAAACGGTTACCTTATATAAGACTACACCCTACATAAGAACATTCCACATATTATAAAAGTAGCATTTTTATCAAGTCCTAATTTGTTGGTGACTCAATCAATCTTACCATAGAGAAGGCATAATCATTTTGTTAAATACAATTCTGGCTGTACATCATTATTAGATTTGCCCAATATTACATAGTATATAACCAAATATCATGGTATATTAGCAAGCTGCAGGAGAAATACAGGGAGAAGTATTTAATTGGAAACTTGGTAAGAAATCACCAGTCCTTAAAATAATGGGTTTGGTTGAATGCTCCGCCAAACTTCAAACTGAGATAAATTGAAAAACCATGAATGCTGTAAATCTGAAATAAAAACAGAAAATGTTGGAAATGCACAGTAGCTCAGGCAGCGTCTGATGGATTAATGATTGAGGAAGGACCCTTCATCAGAACACTATTGGATTTTTTTTCTGATGAAAGGCAGCAAACGGACAGCTAAGAAGAAAAATTGGGCAAGGGTGGTCTGATGATCGGCATTGAGGTGGGTGGCGGGAGGATAAAATCGTAGCTGTAACCTGAACCTAACTAACAGACATTGAACCCGCACCAAATAGAGCAATGAAATATCTTTACAGCTTTCTTCAATATGACTCTCCTGCAAGACACCACACTTTGACAACATTAACAAGTTTTAAATTTACCTCAAATAAATTCTGTACCCTTGTTACCACTGCAAGGCAACCAGTGGTATGCAAGTGATAGATTGTAGACATGTAATCCACAGTCTAGTTATATTTGCAACGTCAATGGTGGGAACTAAAATGTTAAGGAGACCTATGACTATCTATACATTCATTTAGGGCCTGTTGAGTGTGAGCCATTTGTCATCTGTTATAAACAAACAGCTGCCAAACCTGGGATCAGAAAAGGGCAGGGATTGCATCTGCTGCTATTTGTATAGCTACTTCAAAGCACAAAATTGAAGTGGGTGTACACCAGTCATGGTTTGTGTCACCATTATTTAGAGTAGGAGCTTACGGAATTGTTAATAAGCCATCTGTGATGCCATTTTCATACACGAATGTTTAAAGTTCACAATCACGAGATAATAAAATGTTGTAATAATATACTGTCCATGTGCGCACTCTCTGAAGTACCCTGGGATTTATGTCTAATATAAGTCATAGGGAAAACATGAGTTCACTAGATTCACTGTTGTGAGCAAATCAATAACAGTTTCATCTATTAAGTTTTGCTTTTGGAAAAATTACATAAAACTTAATTTAGGAAATTTTTTTAAATGTGGAAATCAGTCTTGCTGAGCAGTCAGACAAAGTTCTATTTCTATTTCAGTGTATGTCAATTTTGCAAGTCCATAAATAAAGGAGTTCTATTTAATGGTTAAACAATGAGTGTCACGATCAGTTTTAAAAATCAGTTGCACAATATTGCTGTTAACTTTTTAGCTTTGTTTCTTAAAGCTACAGAAATAGAAATAAACCAAGTTTTAAACATTGAATGCTTTTGATATCACAACTGAATTTAAAGGTGCCTTTACATTGGTGCTTGTTTAGTTTTGCAGTGGGATAAGTTTTAGCACAAATGTGGGAAGCCAGTACACAGATAGCTTTCTCCTCTCATCTGAACTAAACAAGCAACAATGCAAAATGCAAACAAATTGAATTAACATTTACAATTGAAGCTGAAGCACTTCTTTGTTAGCGACTATTATACGGTTGTATACTCAGTCTCCCCCCTCCTTTGCCACACCTCATCTAACTCAGTACTCATGATTGTGTCATTAGTATTCACTCTTTAATCATTTTTTGTGAATATTTTGTTCTTTGAAAAAGTTGTTGCCAGGCTTATTCTTTTAAGGGCTGAAAAGTCTATTACACTCCTATCTCTCTGAGGAGGAGGCTTGGAGAGGTGCACATTTTATTCCTGCTTTATAGTTCCTGAAAGGCTAGGATAGTTCAGAGCCACCCGTTGACCTCAGGAATCTGACTTGTTCTCTATACTGGATATGTGTGGCAATATTTCGATAACACGCAGAATTTATTATATTCCAGGATCACTATGCTGCTTTAATTTCTTTCTAATCTATGCAGGTTGCATTTCTGCGGTACATCCTGCCCTTCTTAATCACAGTTTTTCGATGACTCTGGTGTGCTTGTGGAAAGTACCCAAAATATGCTACAACCCACATCAAACAGCATCAGCTGACAATACCTGCAGTGGTTTTCCTTTTTACGCAACAGATCCATATGCCTTAACTTTCCTTTCATGTGTGACTGTCTGGGCATGTTGGTTACACAGAAGAAATGAATGATATGAAAAGTTCAAGATAAATGCAAGCTTATGGAAAAATCAAAAGATGTGCTTGTCCGTGTACAACACATTTAAATATTTGCTTTAGAAAACCATTGAAATAAAAGTTTGTATTTACACGGTTATTTCGTAGGCTCAGGACTTTGTTGAGAAACTTAGACATGAATCTAAAATTCAACAATTTTTGAACATGTTCTAAGCCTGGTACAGTAGTACAATAATTCTAGCAGTTGCTCCAGTGCTTATTAGATTGTGGCCAATATTCCATAGCTTTGGTGATATTTGATATTTTGTCACCTAGTCATTTCTTATGTTTCTATTGAAGTGAAAATTCTCATCCTGCTTTTCAAATCCCTCCATGGCCTGGCTCCTCCCTATCTCTGTAACCTCCTCTAGCCCTTCAGCCCTCCGAGAGCTCTGCGCTCCTCCAATTCTGGCCTCTTGCGTATCCTCGATTTTCATCGCTCCACCATTGGCGGCTGTACCTTCTGTTGCCTAGGCCCTAAGCTCTGAAATTCCCTTCCAAAATCTCTCTGCCTCTCTACCTCTCTTTCCTCCTTAAGACGCTCCTTAAAACCTACCTCTTCCTGTCCTACTATCTCCTTATCTGGCTCGGTGTCAAATTGTGTTTAATAACACTCCTGTGAAACATCTTGGGATGTTTTACTATAATAAGGCGCTACTTACATGTAAGATGGTGTTGTTGTAGTGGTGATGGTACTGAACTAGAGGACCTGAGTTCAAATTCTACTGTGGAATGTTGTAAAAGTGAATTCAATAAATATAGTAATGTAGTGGGCTGGTACCAGAAAAATAACCATGAAAGCTGCTGGCTAGAGATCCTGAAACCCCTATCTGGTCTGGCCTCTTCGGGATTCCAGTCCACACTGTGTAGTTGTCTCTTGGGGGGGGGGGGAAACTCAGTTGGTTAGCGCCTCCAGTTAGCACCTGGCAGGGGCGCTAGTGAGGCGCTGATGCAATAGCACCAGGGCGAGGCGAATCTAGCGACGCATGCCAAATCCAGCCACCCCACCTCCCCCCCCCCCCCCCCACCCTGTAGCGCTGTTGCTACAAGTTACTGCCAGGTACCTCAGCATCAGGCAGATCATGACATCAGTGAGCGCTGGGCGCCCGATCTGCAAAATTCATTGTCGTCCCCTGCCTTAGCGCCTCGCCCCGACAGGGCGAGGAGGCATCAAGCAGGTGGATGCCGGCTCATAAGAACATAAGAACATAAGAAATAGGAGCAAGAGTAGGCCATTTGGCCCTTCGAGCCTGCTCAGCCATTCAATGAGATCATGGCTGATCTGCCTCAACTCCATTCACCGGCCCTATCGCCATATCCCTTGATGCCTTAACTAGTCAGAAATCTATTGACTTCTGTTTTGAATATACCCAATGACTGTAGAGTAAATTTCTGACCGTGCAGGTAGTGATTGAACTTCTTCACCCCCCACACCAGGCTGAGGGCCTTTCTGTCAATCTGGGCGTAGTTACGCTCGGCTGAAGTTAACGAGCGTGACGCAAAAGCTATCGGCCTCTCTGAATCATCAAGGAATTTATGTGACAGTACCGCCCCAATGCCGTAGGGAGACGCATCACACGCCAGTCTTATCAGTAGTGATGGGTTGTAGTGAGCCAATACTTCTCTTGAAGTGATTAGGTCCTTACTCTTCTGAAAGGCCTGCTTACATTCATCGCTCCATTTCCATGCTACTCCGAATACCAATCGATTATACTGGTAAAGACCTTTGTGAGTGTTTATCGTGAGATACTTCCTAGAGGATTCTTCAACCTCCATCTGCAAATATGCTTGTGCTAGGTCAATTTTTGTAAAACGCTTCCCTCCAGATAGTGAGGCGAAGATATCTTCTATCCTTGGAAGAGGATATTGTACTGTGTGAAGGACTGGGTTCACCGTCACCTTGAAGTCCCCATACATGCGAACCTTCCTTGGCTCCTCAGACTTATTGTTTAACGTTTTCTTCATGACAGGAATGATGGGTGTCGCCCATTCGCTCCGCTCTACTTTAGATAACACGCCTGCATTCTCCAGATTCTCCAGCTCTGCCTCGACGGCTGGGCGAATTGCATATGGTACTGGTATTGCTTTGAAAAACTTGGGAATTGCATTCTCCTCTATTTTTATCGAGACAGTTACGCCTTTAAGAGTGCCCAGTTCTTGTTGAAATACCTCTTTGGCGTCAGCTAAGATTGTTGACAATCATCCAGGAGTGACGTCGTCATCCTTTTTACCAGCCACCGTCAGTGCCTGAATGGAGTGCCAGTCTAAACTTATCTTTCTGATCCATTCACGTCCCAATAACGGTGGTCCACCATCTTGCAGAATGTAGAGATACAATTTCCGTATTTTCTTGCCGTTGTATTCGACAGGCACCCTTATTTTTCCTCTGGGGTATACTTTTTGCCCCGTATACGTCCTCAAGACAATGGATGTCTCTCTCAAGGGTATGTGTGAGAATAGCCGCTCGTAGTCTCATCGATTCATGACGGTTAGAGCTGATCCTGTATCCAATTCCATTTTGACTTGGGACCCTGCTATCGTGAGGGTGACCCAAATGGTTCGGAGATCCTCTTTTGCGATTACGTTGTGAAGTTTGAGACAGCTTAGTCTCTTGTTCCCGGATTCACTATTGCTCATCTGGTCTTCGGAACTACTGTCCGTCATCTTTTGTACTTTCCTGTACGGTTCCTTAGTAGCCTTTTTGTTGTCGTTGGTCTTCTTCCCAGACCTGCAAACTCGTGCAATGTGTCCCATCTTTCCGCATTGCCTGCATATTTTGTCCTTGGGCCAGCAGTCCTTCTGGTCATGGTTTGTTCTGCCGCAGCGATAACATTTTGCAAATCCCCGTGTCATTTCGTGGGTGCCATATTCCTGTGGCTTTTTTTGTATTTCCGCAGCTCCCCTTGCTGCTGCTTCGTATGATACTGCCACGCTGAAAGCCTTATCTAGCGTCAGCTCTTTCTCTGAGAGTAACCTCTTCTGGGTTCCTTCACTCAGGAGTCCACAGACAAATTTGTCCCGTAAGGTATCTGCCAGTCCTACTTCGAACTGGCAGTGCTTTGATAGCTTGCGGAGTTCCGTAAGGTAATCAGCATTGCTCTCATTTTTATGCTGATTTCTCCTGTGGAATTTAAATCTTTCTGCTATCAGCAGCGGTGTAGGATTTAGGTGTTCCTGTAGGATAGCAACAATTTCGTCAAAACTCTTCGCCTTCGGTTTGGCTGGAGTAATCAGGTCCCGCAATAGGCCGTACGTTCTTGCGCCCATTAAATTTAGCAATACCGATGCCTTTTTCTCATCGGCTATTTCGTTTGCCTCGCAACATACCTCGACTCTTTCCACATATGTGGTCCAGTCTTCTATTGCATTATCGAAGGCAGTGATATCGCCAGTCTTTGGCATCTTGAAAATCTAAGATGGCGCCTCCCGCGCTTTGCCTTCGTCCCCGATGGATCAAAATGGTGCCTGCCGCGCTTTTCCTTCTTCCCCGCCGAGTTAAGGTGGCGCTTCCCGTGCTTTCCCGCCGCTGCCGCTGCTGCCAACACTGTTGCTGGCGATTATATTTATTTTACTATCCTGTAATGGTGACGCCCTATGGTCTTCCCGCCTCCCCGATCGCTGCTGCCAACGCCGCGCTCCGCGGTATTTTAATTTTTCTATCGCGCTTCAATATTTGCTCCGTTAATTGAAGAACCGTTCCCGTCGTGGAGCGAACCCTCTGGGACACTTCCCTCCCTCTTCTTAGGTCCGAACGCTGCCCGGCTTCGAAGCACCAGCCGCGCCCTGTGTGCTCCACCCTCTCTCTCGCTCTTTGCTTCCCGACTCGCTGCCCGGCCCCGTTGCAGAGCCACCCGATCGAGCTCTAGCCCGCCGCAGCCCAGGAAGGATCAGTGCACTACCTGCCACCAGCCCGATTAGCTGGGAAACCACAGACTGGAGAACGAAGCCTGGCTCTCGACAGTCTCTCCTGCACTTTTCAATTCGATGATTTGGAGGGTGGTTGCCCACAGTCGACGCCCGTTTCTCGAGTTTCTTTAGATTGTTATTATTTTTTTTTTTCTTCTGGCTTCGACCTTAAATAACGTCGCCTGAGGTGCTGCCGAGTTGCAGGTAAGTTCGTTTCTTACTCGTCGCCAGTATAGTGTCCCTGTATAATTGAGACACGGACTGCAGGAGTTGATTATAACAAGTATTTACTGAATGGAGACAACCTGGAAACTGAAACTACAGAGGCCTGCTAGGGCCTTTTATACAGGGGTGGTCACTGCCGGTACTGCAGTCTGAGACCAGTTATTCCCTTAAAGGTACATACACAACACAAACTGTGGTCCGTTATCAGAGCAAATCTGCTCTGGCAAGCCGTTCCTGGCAAAAATGGTCCGTAGGACTGCAATAGTTTTCTCCGTGGTGGTGGAGGATATTTTGATCACCTCAGGCCATTTCGAGTGCACATCCATGGCTTTTAAAAAGATTGAGTCCATGAATGGACCAGCAAAATCAATATGCACCCGTTGCCATGGAGATGAGGGCCACTCCCATGGGTGTAGAGGGGCATGTGGTGGTGCATTTTGGACCTTCTGGCATCCTGAGCAGCTCTTTGTCAGGTCCTCGATTTGCTGATCGATCCCCGGCCACCACACATAAGCCCTAGCAAGGCTTTTCATTTTCACCCCTCCCAGATGACCTTCGTGAAGCTCATTGAGCTCTCTCTCCCTTAACTTGGGTGGAATTACCACTCGGGATCCACACATCAAGGTTCCCTGGCACACTGACAGCTGTTCTCTTCTGGATGAGATTGCTGGCAACAGTGAGCCGCCATGTGCTGGCCATCCCTTCACCGTCAAATCATATACCCGAGACAGTGTCGGGTCATTTCGGGTCTCCTTCTCTATACCAGTGTTAGTTACTGGCAAGCATTCAATTATAGTCGAATGAAATATTTCGACAGGATCCACTGCTGGTGCTTCCTCCGCAGTAGGCAGTGGCAGGCATGGTAGCCCATCAGCGTTTCCATGCTGTTTCGTGCCCTTATACTCGATTTCATATTGGTGCGCCCCTAGAAAAAGGGACCATCTTTGTAGCCGTTGCGCAGTCATCACCGGAACGCCCTTCTTTGGATTAAAGATGGAGACAAGTGGTTGGTGGTCAGTCAGCAAGGTGAACTTCTGCCCATGCAGATAGTGATTGAACTTTTTCACTCCCCACACTAGGCTGAGGGCCTCCCTGTCAATCTGGGCGTAGTTACGCTCGGCTGAGGTTAGTGACCGAGACGCAAAGGCTACTGGCCTCTCCGAGCCGTCCGGGAATTTGTGCGACAGCACCGCTCCAATGCCATAGGGTGATGCATCACATGCCAACCGAATTGGTAGTGCTGGGTTGAAATGAGCCAACACCTCTTTTGATGTGATCAATGCTTTGCTCTTCTGGAAAGCTCATTTACATTCGTCACTCCACTTTCAAAGTACCCCTGTTTGCAGTAGGGTGTTCAGTGGGTGTAGTACGGGAGACAAATTCGGCAAGAACTTATGGTAGTAGTTCACCAGCCCGAGGAACGACCTCAGTTGTGACACATTTTCCGGTGCTGGAGCCTTGACTACTGCCTCAATCTTTTCAGGGGACTTATGTAACCCCTCTTTATCGATAACGTGGCTACAATACTAGATCTGCTTCTGGAAAAACTCGCATTTGTGGCGATTAGCTCGTAGCCCATATTCCTTCAATCTAGTGAGCACCTGCTCCAGGTTGGCGAGGTGATCACTGTCATTTTCGCCCGTGACCAGGATGTCGTCCAAATAACACTGGGTCCCTGGAATCCCTTGCAGGACTTGTTCCATTGCCCTTTGCCAAATAGCCGGAGCTGATGCTACCCCGAACGCCAGCCGGTTGTATTGGTAGAGACCTTTATGAGTGTTGATCGTGAGGTACTGTTTCGAGGCTTCTTCTACCTCCATTTGCAGGTACGCCTGGGTCAGATCAATCTTAGTGAAGCGTTTCCCTCCAGATAGCGAGGCGAAAATATCTTCAATCCGCGGAAGCGGATATTGTACAGTGTGAAGGACTGGGTTCACTGTCACTTTAAAGTCCCCACAGATGCGAACCTTCTTTGGTTCCCCAGGCGTATTACTCAACGACCTCTTCATTACAGGAACGATGGGTGTAGCCCACTCGCTCCAGTCCACTTTGGACAGTACTCCTGAATGTTCCAAACCTTCCAGCTCTGCTTCGACGGCTGGGCAGATTGCATAAGGTACCGGTCTGGCCTTAAAAAACTTTGGGCTTTCATTTTCCTCTATTTTGATCGTCGCTGTTATGCCTTTTAGTGTTCCGAGTCCCTGCTGGAACACTTCTTGTGCATCAGTTAGCATTTTTGACAGTCGTCCAGGTGTGACGTCGTCATCCTTTTTGGCATCTACAGTCAGTGCTTGTATGGAATGCCAATCTAGCTGTATCTTCCGGATCCATTCACGTCCTAGTAGTGGTGGTCCTCCATCTGGCAATACATATAGGTCCATTTTTGGTGTTTCCTTGCTGTTATATATAACGTTCACCCTTATTTTTCCTTTGGGGTAGACTTTTTGCCCCGTGTACGTCTTCAAGACAATCTTTGTATCTCTCAAGGGTATATGCGAGAATAGCCGCTTGTAGTCCCTTCGGTTTATGACTGTTAGGGCTGATCCTGTGTCCAATTCCATTTTCACTTGGACTCCTGCTATCTTGAGCGTGACCCAGATAGTTTGGTGATGCTCCATTTTGATCACATTATGTAGTTTCAGACAACCCAGCTCCTTGCTTCCGGAGTCTGTATCACTCTTCTGTTCGTCTGAACTACTCTCCGTCACCTTATGTACCTTCTTGTACTTCTCCTGTGGAGATTTCTTGCTGCTGGTTTTCTTTCCCGACCTGCAGACTCTTGCTATGTGTCCTACTTTTCCACACTGTCTGCACACTTTGTCCTTGAACCAGCAATCATTATGGTCGTGTGTTGTTCTGCCGCAGCGATAGCACTTCACTGTTCCGTATGACATTTCATTTGTGCCATATTCTTGCGGTCTCCGTTGTATCTCTGCAGCGCCCCGTGCTGCTGCTTCATGTGATACTGCAATGCTGAAAGCCTTGTCCAGTGTAAGATCCTTTTCTGATAGAAGCCGTTTCTGGGTTCCTTCACTTGAAGCCCACACACAAACTTGTCCCTTAAAGTATCTGCTAGTCCCGTTCCAAACTGGCAGTGTTTCCTTAGCTTGCGCAGTTCCGTTAAATACTCAGCATTACTTTCATCTTTATGCTGGTTCCTTTTGTGAAACTTAAATCTTTCTGCTATCAGCAGCGGTGTGGGGTTTAAGTGGTCCTGTAGGATTGACACTATGTTTTCAAAATCCTTTTCTACTGGCTTCTCTGGGGTTACTGGGTTTCGTAGTAAGCCATACGTTTTTGCACCCATTGAATTCAACAATACCAGCGCTTTCTTGTCATCTGGCACTTCATTCGCCTTGCAGTATACTTCTATGCGTTCGACATATGTCGTCCAATCTTCGACTTCATTGTCGAACGCTGTGATACTGCCACTCTTCGGCATTTTTGGGTGTGGTTAGACTGGCTTAAAATGGCGTCTCCCACGCTTTCCTTTCCTCCCCGCTGCGGATTAAAATGGCATCTCCCGCGCTTTCCTTTCTTCCCCGCTGCGGCTTATAATGGCTTCTCGTGTGCTGCTGCCAACGCCGCTCTCGGCGGTCCTCGTGGCAAATGGCGACGCCCTGTGGGTTTCGTGCGCTGCTCCTGCACTGCTGCCAATGCCGCTCTCTGCGGTCCTCATGGCAATGGCAGCGCCTCGCATTTTCCTGCGCGCCTCTCTCCCCCGTTGACGCTGCTCAGCCCTTGAACACCGGCTGCGCTCTGCTCTCTCTCGTCTCTCACCCCCGTTGACGCCGCTCGGTCCTGAACACCGGCTGCGCCCTGTGTGCTCTGCCCTCTCTCTCTCTCCCCCGTCGACGCTGCTCGGCCTTTTTCTGTGCCGCTCGGTCGGCTCTAGCCGCCACTGTCCGGGATGGGTCTGCGCAGTACCAGTTGCCAGCCCGTTTCGCTGGACCACCATGACTGGAAAGCCAAGCCTGGCTCTCGACAGCCTCCCCTACGATGCTCAAATCTCTGCTGGATGACTGGGCGATTGCCCGTGGTCAACGCCCGTGCTTCTGGACTCAACCTCCTTCTACTGTTCTCCAGGAGCGAATCCCTGGGAGGTGATGCAGAGTTGCAGGTAGGTTCGAATCTGCGTCGTCGCCAACGTTATATCCGTGTATCTTAATGTTGTGTCCTTCAATAATTAGACAAAGACTGCAGGGAACGATCAACAGGTGTTTACTGAATGAGGGTTCAAACTGCAACTGACTGTACAGATCACTACTCAGGGTTTATATACAGGTGTGGTCACTGCCGGTACTACAGGATACAGGAGCTGTAAAAAGTAGTTCTCCCCCTTAAAGGTACATACATTACAGACACTGCCACCTAGCTTTGTATCATCAGCAAATTTGGAAATGTTACATTTAGTCCCTTCATCCAAATCATTGATATAGATTGTGAATAGCTGGGGCCCAAGCACTGATCCTTGCGATACCCCGCTAGTCACAGCCTGCCATCCTGAAAAAGACCCGTTTATCCCTACTCTTTGTTTTCTGTCTGTTAACCAATTCTCAATCCATGCTAGTATATTACCCCCAGTTCCATATGCCCTAATTTTGTACACCAACCTCTTGTGTGGGACCTTATCGAAGGCCTTCTGAAAATCCAGATACACCACATCTACCGGTTCCCCTTTGTCTACTCCACTAGATACATCATCAAAGAACTCCAATAATTTTGTCAAACAAGATTTCCCTTTCATAAATCCACGCTGACTCTGCCCAATCTTACCATTAGTTTCTAAGTGCCCAGTTATTGCATCCTTTATAATAGATTCCAGCATTTTCCCAACTACTGATGTGAGGCCAGCAGGTCTGTAGTTCCCCGTTTTCTCTCTCCTTCCTTTCTTAAATAGTGGGGTTACATTTGCTCCAGGGGCACTACTTAAAGGGATCATGAGTAATGAGTTGCAGCTGTCAGGTTAGTGCTGTTTCACTTTTTCCTTGTCAGTTTGACATTGTGCAGCATTTTAATGCAGTCATTTAAAAGTTGTTTAGTATCAGAAGTGATGTGGCTACTAACAATTAGTTACATTTATTCTCACAACATATCAAAGCGCTACACTTGGTTACATTAATGGGGGCTGTACTGACAGTCGACCTCACCCTCCAGGATCTACGGCAGAGGCAGCAAGAAAGATTGGATCATGTGGCCAGAGGGAGGAGGAGGGCCATGAGGGCTCTCAACAGGAGGCCTTACCCTCTGAGGGTATTCCAAGAGCATTTCTCCTACCTTCAATTAAGCAAGGAGCAGTGTATTAGAAGGCTCCACTTCAGCAAGGAGGTGGTCACAGAACTCTGCCACCTCCTGCAAACAGACCTTGAGCCTCAGATCAGGATGACCACGGCTCTCTCAGTGGAAGTCAAGGTCACCGTCGCCCTCAATTTCTTCGCCAGCGGATTCTTCCTGTCTGAAACAGGAGACATAGCTAACATTTCACAGTTCGCTGTCCATCGCTGCATCCGGGAGGTCACAGAGGCTCTCTACAGTAGGAGAAGGGACAACATTTCCTTCCCCATCACCAGAGAGAAGCAGGACGAACGTGCATGTGGCTTTGCCAGGATAGCGGGTTTCCCCATGGTGCAGGGCACCACTGACTGCACCCACGTGGCTTTGCAGGCACCACATAACAATCTTCCGTAACTGCAAAGACTACCACTCACTTAATCTGCAGTTGGTGTGCGACCACAGACAGCGAATCCTCAATATGAATGCCCGCTATCCTGGCAGCAGCCACGATGCCTTCATGCTGTGCCAGACTGGTGTGGCAGCACTCTTCCAGCCACCACGTCAATCTCGCGGCTGGCTGGTCGGAGATGAGGCTATCCACTCTCCACTTGGCTCATGACTCCCCTCCGCAACCCCAACACTCCTGCCCAACACTCATATAATGAGAGCCATGCTGCCACCAGGAACATCATCAAGCAGACCATCGGGGTGCTCAAGCACCGGTTCCGCTGCCTTGACCGTTTGGGAGGAGCCCTCCATTACTCGGTTGAGCGGGTGTCCCATTTCGTGGTGGTCTGCTGCATGCTCCACAACTTGACCATCATGAGGGCCCAGCCCTTGCCACCAGGGATTGCGGGACCACCTCAGGAGGAGGGAGAGGAGGAGGAGGAGGAACAGGAGCAAGGGCAGAGGCAGCCTCTCAATCGGCCTTCCGGAAGGGCGGTCCATGACCGCCTCATCAGACTGCGGTTCCAATAAATTAAACCCCAGATCCCCATTGCTCACCACATCCCCATCATTCTATCCCTGTCGCAGGCCATATCACAGCGCAAAGCTGAAATGAGACACACCACAAAATAATCCAAACTGAATTAATAAATTTATCAATAATCAGTGAACACATATTTACAGCAACATTATTACATATTCACCCTTGTGCAATCCCTTAGTGCCTCTCGTAACTGTGCCTTTGCCTACTCTAGTGCTCCTACAAAGTGTTGGCCCAGTGGCTGCAGCAGGGCTGGTGGAAAGCTGCTGATTGTCTGTGAGGGAGACTTCAGATGGCCTTGCAGGACGCCCTCAACCAGCTGTGAGTCTGGAAGGCCCGGCTGTAAACTGCACCACCTCCGCATGGGCGGCAACAGTCTGGGCTGGCTGGATGACGGAAGCAACAAGGGCAATGGCAGAGTGGCAATGGTGGGAGCAGGAATGCTGTCATCCTGAGAGAGGACAGCAGGTTGCTGCTCCACTGACCCACTGCCACTCCCCCCCCAGCAATCCGATGCAGCACAGATTGCTGGCCTGCTGCAATACCGTGAAAGCCTCGGTCGACAGTGGTAGACCCAGCCACGATGGCAGCAGTCAGAGCTTGCATGGCATCAAGCTGAGACTACATGAGAGCAGTCTGAGATTGAATGCCACCAAGCATAGGCTGCATTACAGCACTAAGACGTTGTGTCGCTTCTGCCTGTGCTGCAATGGAAGCTGCCAGATCGCACATCACACATGGCATCAGGTCTGGGTTGCCATGATCTCTCTGAGAGTCTACCATCCTTTCCAGACTGGAAATGATGGGCTCCATGGTGTGCGCAGAGCTCTGTGCAATGTTGGAGGCAGATTCCTCCAAACTCCTTACTATTGCCGAGAGGCACTCGGGCACCCTTACCATTGCACCTATCATCTCCATGTGCATGCCCATCACCCTTCTTCTAAAGGCCTCCACATTGAGATCCTCATCTAAGTCCTGTGCAGCAGAACTTGCACACGAACTCATCCTCTGGGGTGCTGACTCCCGAGCTACCCTTTCCCCCTGGCCTTGCTGCAACCCGCTTGTCCCCAGTGTATCACCCTGTGCAGACCCCGCTACTATACTAGCCTCTAAAGAACGTGTAGTGCCAGTATCTGAGCTGGTGTCTGCGGGTGAGACACGATGGGCTGGATTTTGATTGAGGAGGCGTGTAGGAGGCGGGACTACAACTTTCATGGTTTAGTCCCGCCTCCATCGAGTTGTGGCCAACCCACGCGATTTTCACTTGATTGACCTTGTTGAGCCCACCCAGCGGGCTCAGCAGGCCAATTAAGGGCCACCCGGCAACAGGCGATGTCACAGATTGACATTTCATCTGCCAAAATCTTTTGACAGATGAAATATCAGCGTTTGACAACTGTTTGAAGCTGTCAAACACTGACAATCTGTACTCCAAGTTAATTCCTTCCTCTCAGGCTGATTTAGAGATCTCTCCAGAACAGAAAGCTGAATGCTGCAACTTTTGACAGCTCGCAGCCATTCTGCTTTCTGTGCCGATGAGATGAGGGACTCCCGAGACCTGAAGGAAGGAAGGCTGTAAAGGTAAGTAAATGTAAGTAAAACTTCTTTAAATACTTTATACACACTAAACACACTTACCTCTGCACTCATGCACCCATCACTCACCTGAACACCGGACATCTCAAACCCTCCAAGCCCTTCAGCCCGACGGTCCGCCTCGCTAACTTGGCGTGGTTTGGAGCCGTCAGGAATCCCACACTTCAGCAATAAAAATAGGGATTAGGCTAAAAGCTGCCTGTTAACAGGCAGTTAATTGGCACTAATCCCCTTCCCACCTCGGGGAGGCGGGTCCCAGCACAGGTTGGGTATCCGCCTCCTTTGAAACTGGCATGGAGGCGGGTTGGGGGCGGGATGGGTTCGTACCCCTCGATTTCAAGATTTTAACCCCCCACACGCCTCCAATCCCGCCTCCATGGCCCAATGAAAATCCTGCCCGATGTGTTCTCCTCCTTTTCTCCCGCCTCGCTCTCAATGGTACCCTCAGGGACAGCTTGCTCAGGTGCTTGCTCATTATCTGAAAGCATAAATGCACAAGATTCGGGTTAAGGTGAGGGGAGGGGGCAGGAAGGGAGAAATGCATGCATACAGCATGATTAGCTGGCAAGTGCGAAAGGCGTGTGGGGTGAGGGGGAAGTGGGATGTGAGAAGGAGAAGGGATGAACATACCGTTGTTGTCCCCAAGGGGGTCAACGTCACCGGTGGCCACGGCGCTCACCACCTGATGCCCAATAATCTGCAGCACTCGAGTCTCTAGCTCAGACTGTGGTTGGGTGCGGCTTGTCCCTCACCTGTGTGCTCCTGCTTCCTCCTGTTGTGAGCCACCTTGGACTGCAAGAGAAAGGAAAGTGTGTGAGTGAGTGTGGAGCAATGTGTTTGAGAGATGTGCCTGCCATGATTGAATAGCTGGCATTGTGTGCAAAGTGTGAGTGTTAGTAGGTGGAGATTGTTGGTGCTTGAGTGCCGGGGGTGTGGTGCTTTGGGCAGTGTGTGCAGACTGTGGTTCAGATGGTGGTATGTAGCATTTGTTGAAGCATTGACTCACCCTGACCACCCGAGTGAGGTCGTTAAATTTCTTCCTGCACTGTGTGCGGGTCCTGGGGACCACAGTGCTGCCCGAGACCTGCTGAGCTACCTCCCTCCACATGGCGTGGAAGACTTGTGGCGAGGTCCTCCTGCCACTTGCCGGGTAGAGCACCGCCCTCCGTCTCTCCACTGCGAACACCAACGCCTCCAATGCTTGGTCGCAGAATCTGCGGGCTCTCTCCTTGGGGCGTGGATCCACCATCATTACAGCTGCTTGAGTCATCCGGTTTCTTCTCCTTGACCTGCTGCTGCTGCGTGAGACGGCTGCACAGCCAGCAATGATGAGAATGAGGTTCTGCAGCATCAATGAACCTCCCCTTTAAGAACTGGAAAGAACCTGTGGCAATGATGACTTGTGATTAGACTGCACCTGATATTGGTCAGTGCTTTGAGTTTAACACCACTGAGCTAGGCCATTACATAAGAACATAAGACGTAGGAGCAGGGGTAGGTAATTTGGCCCCTCGAGCCTGCTCTGCCATGCAATAAGATCATGGCTGATCTGATCTTGGTCTCAACTCCACTACCCTGCCTGCTCCCCATAACCCTTGATGCCCTTACTTTTCAAAAATCTGTCTATCTCCACCTTAACTATATGCAATGACCCAGCCTCCACAGCTCTCTGGGGAAGAGAATTCCAAAGATTCACGACCCTCTGAGAGAAGAAATTTCTCCTCATTTCCAATTTAAATGGGTGCCCCCTTATTCTGAAATTATGCCCCCTAGTTCTAGATTCCCCCATGAGGTGAAACATCCTCTCTGCATCTACCCCATCAAGCCCCTTCAGAATCTTATATGTTTCAATAAGATCCCCTCTCATTCTTCTAAACTCCAATGAGTATAGGCCCAACCTGCTCAACATTTCTTCATAACACAACCCCTACATCTCCAGAATCAACCTCGTGAACCTTCTCTGAACTGCCTGCAATGCAAGTATCCTTCCTTAAATAAGGAGACCCAAACTGTACGCAATACTCCAGGTATGGCCTCACCAATGCCCTGTACAGTTGTAACAGGACTTCCCTACTTTTATTCTCCATTCCCTTTGCAATAAAGACCAACACTCCATTTGCCTTCCTAATTACTTGCTGTACCTGCATGCTAACTTTTTGTGATTCATGTACAAGGACCCCCCGATCCCTCTGTACCTTAGTATTTTGTAATATCTCCCCATTTAAATAATCATTTGTTTTTTTATTTTTCCTACCAAAGTGGATAACCTTGCATTTTCCCACATTATACTCCATCTGCCAGATTTTTACCCACTCACTTAGCCTGTCTATATCCCTTTGGAGATTCTTTGCGTCCTCCACACAATTTGCTTTCTCACCTATCTTTGTATCATCAGCAAATTTGGTTACATTACATTTGGTCCCTTCATCCAAGTCATTAATATAGATTGTAAATAGTTGAGACCCCAACACTGATCCCTGTGGCACCCCACTAGTTGCAGTTTGCCAAACTGAAAATGACCCATTTATTCCGACTCTTTGTTTTCTGTTAGTTAGCCAATCCTCTATCCATGCTAATATATATTACCCCCAACCTCGTGAGCTCTTATCTTGTGTAGTAACCTTTTATGTGACACCTTATCGAATGCCTTCTGGAAATCCATTAGTGCTTGATTTAGTGCTCCAATCCTTTCTTGGTGCAATGAGACTGAATTTTGTGTGCCGCCTGAAGCATTAGCGCCTGGCGCTAATTCTCAAACTTTTCAAAAGTTACTGCCCATTCCTGGGCTATAATGAATTTCTCCCCCCAAATGTCCTCAGGAAAACTAGGGATGAGCAATAAGTGTCACTTATACCCCCAAAATAAATATAAAATGCCAAAATGATTACAACTTTCAGGTTTGATCATATCCATAAATATACCTCGTAAAATGCAAAACAAAAATATGTTTTATTTTTCCAAGAATGTGAAGCAGAGATTTTCCTTTCAAGCTCTACTTTTAAAAAAATCCATGCCATCTCAGGCTGCTCAAGATTATCTAATGCTATCTGACAATTGCTGCCACAATCAGGCTTATGGGGGGCAGCAACACCATCGGGTCTCGATCCTGAGCCTTGGTCAGTCATGCTCCCTCAGTGTTGCTTGTAGCTTAGGTTGGATTTCTGCTAAGTTCCCAAACCATCTCTAAATTCATCTCTTGGTGTTCTGTGTCACCAAATGGACAGAGGTCACATCTGGGCACCAATTGTCCTCACTTGACAAATGAGCAATCCATTAATAGTATCCAACAAGAATCACCATCCTCGTGCTTCAGTTTCTGTCTGGGCCTCATTTACAACAAGAGTATAAGGAGAAAGCACTTTGACAACTTCACTGGCCATAAAAAGGATTTTAGTCAGTTCAAAGCCAGCCAGGGAAAAGATTGCTACTGTCTCAAAGAGCTAACTCCATGTTTATCTAACTTAACAGAATTTTCATTTGTCAGACATTTAGTTAAAGAGAAGGATATGCTATGTGCACTTAGAATAGATGGATACATAAGAACAGAGGCATTAAAGGGATCCCAGCGTTGGTGGGCACTCAAGTGTGTCCCCTGCTGAAGAAAGTGGTTATTTACTGGAGTCAGTGCAGGGACGTAATAAGTGATTATTGAAAAGATAAAGCTTTGAAAAACAAACTGTAGAGCCACATGACACATCAGTGATGGCATTAACCGAACGATATATCGTCTCTTTAAATCATTCTGAATTGAATTAACATGGTTTCTCCAGCATTCACAGAAGATGGCATTATTGTACAGACACGTGCCATGGCGAGTGATATCACAGTTGTATGTAAGCTGAGCAGATAAATGTTCAAAATCAAAACCTTTTTCTGCAGTGGCAATACATTTACTGTTAAGGGATTAATTTTGGCAATAATTTTTTGTTCAGTGGCTATTTTTGTCACAATCACATGCATCCAATTCAAATTGCAAACGTGGATTGTATCACTTTTGTTTTGAAAATCTCCCAAATTTACTGTAAGTTAAAAATATGGGCCAGTTTACATTTCAGAAATCTCCCATTACAGCTCCAGGCCTAGATAAGAAATTTCAGAAGAGAAAATTCCAACTAATGAAGCAGATGAATAAGTGAATACAACATAATATTAGCAACTGTCCCCTCCCCATCACCACAGGTTTCCCACACTGGCTATGTTAAGACTTGATTGTGATAAGACTATTTAAATTCTCTTCAGATTTCACACTGTTTGAATTGTGAACTTGAATTCTTCTTCTTTATTGTCTTGCTGCAATTAGCAAATACAAAACAGCCAAAATATTTTCAAAACAACCTGCTACGAGCCTACCCATTTCTTATGAACAGTGCGTTTCTGTGTTGCCAAAAAAAACCAAATGTTTCTTTTTGGCCGACAAATTTCTTTAGCAAGTCGAGTCCTCCAATATTTTGGGTTTTTTCACTTGCATAAAATTTGTTTCCTTAAAACTGCAGAAATCCACAAAAGGCCTGGAGAATTCCCCCTCTCTCCAGTGGGGGAGAATTGCTTTCCATTTGAAAGGAAACGTCCTTTCCCCAGTGCTCCAGATAATATCAGTGACTTTATAGCCCCAGTTTTGAGAGTCTGCCAAAAATGGGGTTGTGCTAGCCTGTAGGATTCTCAAAATTCCCACATTTCCCAAGCTATTAAATAAGGGACCATGAAGGACAAGTTATTAAATAAGGGAACCCTGAAGGACAATGGCTTTTGGACTTTATGGCAAAGACCTACAAGGTTAAAAGCAGGGCCCTGCACAGCATATCAAGTTCAAAACTCAAAACTTGACATACCCGGGCCTGTGGAAGACAACTTTAATTTGAGATTTCAAACCAGACAGCTGAAGGAGACAGAACATGCATTCTTCCCTTTAAAACAAATCAACTCAGGAAACGATTTAATCTTGCACAAACTTAAAACCCATCAAGACTATGCATATATAATCGCCTACAGTTCAAACTAGCTACCAAGCCAGGAAGACACCGATTTACATTATGTTTAAACAAACACAAAGATATTAGAAACCATTTAACAATGGGACAACCACCTAAAAACCAGTTAAGGTGAACGACTATAATCACCTTAACGAGCCCGCCAAAAATCAGACAAAGAACTAACCCTGATTTGACATGCAAATAACAAATCAAAAACAGTATAATTGTAGGCCCACCGGTAACGAAAGCAGGCGGGCAAGCAAACTAAAAGCAAGCAGACTCGGGCTAGCAGGCACACGCTGGGGGCCAAGGATAATTGAAACTCAAAGAAGCAGACAGAAGCCTTCAGGCCACAGGGGCATCCAACCGGAAGGCTCACGGAACATCATGATGAGGAGGCACGGTGGGGCAGGCTCGACCGAAGACGACTAGGCCGCAACCGCAGCCTTCCACGAAGACCGACCACGAGCATCACGGTAACAAAGGGCCGGGTAAACCATACCTTCAGATCATTACCACTGCACAGGTAATGATCTAGGCCACCGCGACCGAGCCGACACCGAAGACCGCTAGCCGAACCCCAACCGCAACAAAAACTCGACGACCGGACCACCACTGGAAGAACAAAACCCGAAGTTTTCCACTCTACAAGCTAAAGTACCCAACAAAGACTTTACTCCCTATCTCTAATGGAGAAAAGAAGGTACTTACCCAGACAAATCCACAACCGCGCCCTTACCGCATCTGCGGACTCCACCCAACTGAAGAATCTTCGCAGATTCTAAGACTGGGTGTGTCTAAATAAAATACAGTTTTCTTGCACCAAACCAGTTGTCTACTCCAATTCTGTATCGCCGCCTGTACCTAAGTCCGGTGTCTAGAACCCAGGGGTGTGGGAGCGATTCGAACCACTCAAAAACAGTCAGGGGCAAAGCTGACTGCACACACCAACCCCCTACAAGCCCATGGTACATGCTACCCGCACTGCCGGGAATTTTGTGATAGGAGTCTTTCCTCCTAACTTGAATGGGCTACTAGTCCACAAAAAGCTCATCAGCTTGGCCTTTAGTACTGGGGAGAGTAAAATCTAGCTCTTCTAGTACTCTGCTCACATTTCTGGACAGGATACAAAAAAAAGCCTTGTTGTCTTACAGACTTTCACTCACTTTTAGCATCCAATCTCTCTCTTTATTGAAGACTTTCTCTTCCTCTCTCTTTCTTTTTGTGAAACTACTATAGTTTACCACTATATCCTGTCTCCATTCTCTGCATCCTCCATTGTGTTGAAATTGATACTCAACCCATTATTTAACTCCAACTCTTCCTTCCCCACAACCTCAAAACTGTGGAACTACTTACCTGCATCACTACTTCTTGATTTACCTTATATTCTTTCCTAATCTTTTCTGTCTTGATAGTGTCCTGCACCATCTGCCTTCTCAATTTAAAGAAAACATGGCCTTCATTTTTATTTCAGATTTCCAGCATCCGCAGTATTTTGCTTTTGCCTTCATTTCTTTAGTGTGTTTATCCCTCTGTCTTAGAGGAGTCCTTCCTCCTAACTTAATTGGGCTACCAGTCTACAAATATAAGCGCCTTGGGACATTTTGCTATGTTAAAGGTGCTATATAAATGCAAGTTGTTGTTGTTGTCACCAATCCTTCATGTGTTTGTTTCCTTGCTGCATTTCTATTCATACAGATATTTCCGTATTTAATGGGGACTCAAATATAGGTATAATAGGCAGAATGATGGCAAACACTGCTAATCCATGGAGTTTGTATGTAACCAGAGCATCTCTAGCAATGGCTTCTCTTCCCTCCCATGCCATCATATCCGGAGTCCCCCAATGATCTATGCTTTCTCCTCTCCTCTTCTTAATCTACATGTTGCCCCTTGGCAATGCCCTCTGCAGATATGGGGTCAGCTTCCGCATGTAAGCCGATGACACCTAGCTTACCTCACCACCACCTCTCTGCCCCTTGACTGCTTTTGAGCTGTCAAACTGCTTATCTGACATTCAGTCCTGGATGATCATAACTTTATCCAGTTCAACATTAGGAAGGCCAAAGTCATTATCTTCACACCTTCCCACTGATTCCACCCTTCTCCTCAGGCACTATCTCATCCTGAACCAGATTGTTTGCTAGACTAGACTGTTTCGTTCTCCACATTCTCTCCATTTTAAGGCTCGCTACTTCCATCTCCACAACATTTGACTGCCTCCACCTCTACTTCAACCCTTCCACCAGTAAAACCCTCATACGTGGCTTTATCACTTCTAGACTTGACTATTTCAACACATTCCTTGCTGGCTTCCCATCACCACCCTTTCTAAACTCCAACTTGCCCAAAACTCTGTTACAGGTCCCCCGTCCTAAACTAAGTCTTACTCACCCATCACTACTGTCCTTGTTGACATACATTGGCTGTCCAGTTTCATCCTTGCCTTCAGATCCTCTGTGATCTCACCCCAACCTATCTCTATAACCTCCATCAGTCCGGTAACCCACCCTGAACACTGTTTCTCTGACTCCAGTCTCATGTGCATCCTCCCCTCCCTTCGCCTCACTAGGTTCTTCAACCGCCCAGGCCTTAGGCCTGGAATTCCCTCCCTAAATCCGACTTATATGATGTGAATTTGCTCTTCAGGGTAAAGTACATCAGTGCTCGGGAATATTTTCTTACTGTTAGTGTCAGTTCCTGTACAGACTGACTCTAACATGGGTTCGATGTAGAATACAGCTCCTTCTGCTCTGTCCCAACAATTTACTTTTACTTCAACTTCAGAAGAACAACTGGGCTGGGCTGCACCAGTTTCCTGTTTCCCGCACAAGCCATCTTATGGTATTTCAGAAGGATATTACCAATTTAGTGCCAATTAATGATTACAATTGTACCTGCTTAAAACCGGGTTAATACTAAACTGAGTTAAGAGTGCCTCAAAAGTGTTTCACTTTCAGAGAATGACGCAAGTTACAATGTGTCGACATTTACCCTCTATGTGAGCAAATAGTTTTAATTGCATTTACCCACCCTGTTCTCATATCCCTTCTGTCCCTTTTTGCTCATCCACCTATTCAACCTAATGATGAATGTTGCAGCTAGTGGAAAGAGGGACTTTTATCCCATTGTTTGGGCTGGAATCTAACACAACCTTCATTGGTGAAGGGACATTGTTCACAATCGGCAAGCACTTAGTACCCTCCTTTTTGAAAGATTATGGTTTTTATGGTCACTGTGTGGAAATAGCAGATGTTATACATTAATAAGTTTAAACTGTTACACCATTAGTCAGATGTTTTATGAGTGAACGGCAGAGAGGGCTGTTTAGAATATTTAACATTAACTGCCACTTATATCCAGTAAAATAGTAAGTTAAGTATAAAAAAGAAATAAACAGGATGTGGTGTTAAAATGCAATTTTTCTCTCAGTTTTCTCTCTATTTTTGGCCTATAGCAAGAGAAAATGTCTGAAACATATACTTTGTAAAAAGAAAAAGAAAGACGCATTTATATAGCGCCTTTCACGATCACCGGACGTCTCGAAGCGCTTTACAGCCAATGAAGTACTTTTGGAGTGTAGTCACTGTTGTAATGTAGAAACATGGCAGCCAAATTGCACACAGCAAGCAATAATGACCAGATAATCTGTTTTTGTTATGTTGATTGAGGGATAAATATTGGCCGAAACACCAGGGATAACTCCCCTGCTCTTCTTAGAAATAGTGCTGTAGGATCTTTTACGTCCACCTGAAAGAGCGGTTTAACATCTCATCTGAAAGACGGCATGTCCGACAGTGCAGCACTCCCTCAGCACTGCACTGGAGTGTCAGCCTAGCTTTTTGTGCTCAAGTCTCTGGAACTTGAACCCACAACCTTTTGACTCAGAGGCGTGAGTGCTGTCACTAGGGTTTGTAGGGCTCTTTCTGCTGCCCTCGCTTTGATTTAAATAGGGGATCTTTTTATACTTGCAAGAAAATGATTTGTGATCTGAAGCTGCACAGTAATGCAGTAGGTTCTGTAGGGGGTTTTGTTTTGGGGTTTGCGTCTGGTCAGTCAGTCGTGTGCCTGAGCTGCCCCAGCCCCGTGTGGTTCGAATCGCTTCCCCCTTTTAGTTCTGAGCACCGGACTTAATTGCGAGTAGCGATATACACAAATGAGACCAGTGGTTCGGTGCAAAGAAAACCAATGTTTATTAAAATAGAGAAACAATTACTATACAGAGAAAATCACTATGGATGCAACACAATTACACTTAGCGGGGGAGGAGAAACGGACACATCAAGGGAAAATGACTAAAATGACAATTTTAACAACCCCCTTAACTCCCACCCTTTACAGCTATCTAGGTTATCTTGTGATGGGCCAGAAAATTGATGCTCACCAGTCTAGGATGTTGAAAATGACTGCTCCGTGCCCCGTTGCCTGCCGATGCCAATCCTCTTGATGGTAAGGCAGGGCACCGGAGTCGAGGCGGGAGAGAATGAGAGAGAGAGATGGCTTCCCGAGGGACTAGTTATACCCCTCCTGGGAGTCCTTATCTCCCGCCAGATTAGCTTGTTCCTTTGTCTGACCTGGACGTGTTGAAGTTTATACAAAGGAAACCGATCTGGGCCCATCGACCTGGATGGCCGGTTAATCGGGTTTTGAACGTCTCATAAGTGTTTCCCTTTGTCCCACTGGTTTCGTGATGGGGCCATTCCAGCTTGAATGCCCCGTTGATCATTTGCAAACAGTGCTGATGTCCTCTAACAAAGGTCTGAACGCAGCTATTACATATTGATTGGCTGTGCAAACGACCCTGATGGGTTTTAATCAGAGGCCCGAATGTCACTGGTTTGCTTCTCATGCATAAATGCAGAAGGTTTGTCTGCCTTCTAATTTCTGGAAAGTTCCTTCTTTGTCAGCCCAAACTGAAACTTACAGGCCTTGGCCATGAGGTTGACCGCAGCCATCTTATAGAGCCCTGGAGCCCTGGATTTTAAACTCAGTCCAGCCAGGGTTTCTCCAATAATCCAAAAGTAAATCTTCGGGAGAGACATGAAATTTGCAAATTCCTTTCAGTTCTCAGCAATCTATAATTCAGGATAGTTACATAGAAACATAGAAACATAGACGATAGGAGCAGGAGCCTCTCGAGCCTGCTCCGCCATTCAATGCGATCATGGCTGATCATCCAAATTCAGGACCCGGTCCCTGCTTTCTCCCCATACCCCTTGATCCCTTTAGCCTTAAGAAATATATCCAACTCCTTCTTGAATATATTTAATAAATTGGCCTCTACTGCCTTCTGTGGTAGAGAATTCCACAGGTTCACCACTCTCTGGGTGAAGAAATTCCTCCTCCTTTCTGTCCTAAATGGCCTACCCCTTATCCTTAGACTGACCCCTGGCTCTGGACTCCCCGACCATCGGGAACATCCTTCCTGCATCTAGTCTGTCCAGTCCTGTTAGAATTTTATAAGTTTCAATGAGATCCCCTCTCATTCTTCTAAACTCCAGCGAGTACAAGCCCAATCGACCCAATCTCTCCTCATACGTCATTCCTGCCATCCCAGGTATCAGCCTGGTGAATCTTCACTGAACTCCTTCCATGGCAAGAACATCGTTCCTCAGATAAGGCGACCAAAACTGCACACAATACTCAAGATGTGGTCTCACCAAGGCCCTGTACAACTGCAGCAAGACATCCTTGTTCCTGTACTCAAACCCTCTCGCTACGAAGGCCAACATACCATTTGCCTTCTTAACCGCCTGCTGCACCTGCATGCTTACCTTCAGCGACTGGTGCACAAGGAAACCCAGGTCTCGTTGCACTTCCCCTTCTCCCAATCTATTACCATTCAGATAATAATCTGCCTTCCTGTTTTTGACACCAAAGTGGATAACCTCACATTTATCCATGTTATATTGCATCTGCCATGCTTCTGCCCAATCACCCAACCTGTCCAAATCATACTGGAGTTTCTCGGCATCCTCCTCACAGCACACACGCCCACCCAGCTTTGTGTCATCTGCAAATTTGGAGATATTACATCTAGTTCCCTTGTCTCAATCATTAATATATATTGTGAATAGCTGGGGTCCAAGGACCAATCCCTGCAGTACCCCACTAGTCACTGCCTGCCACTCGGAAAAAGACCCGTTTATTCCAACTCTTTGCTTTCTGCCTGCCAACCAGTTCTCTATCCAAGTCAATACCTTGCCCCCAATCCTATGTGCCTTAACTTTACATGCTAATCTCTTATGCAGGACCTTATCAAAAGCCTTCTGAAAGCCCAAATACACCACATCCACTGGTTCTCCCTTATTTATTTTACCAATTACATCCTCAAAAAAAAAATAGTTATAATTCACTTGTTTTTATAGTTCAAATCTAAAAACACCCTAAGAATCCATGTACAGTTTTGGAACAAATCCCAAGCGGCTAACTATAAACACCAAGGATTTGAACAACACAACAAGTCTCAAAACGCAAAGTCACTTGGGCTGGCAACTGTGCCCTGAGCTTCTCTTTCCCCCCCACCGCCCACCCCGCCCCCCACCAATCACCAAAGAGAGAGACCATAGCCCAGTTTGTGCATAGTATTGAATCTAAGATTTACCACTAGTATTTCTCCTTTAGTTTATAGAAATCTTCATCGTAACTAGTCATTCAACACACAGCAGTTTGTGGGATCTTGCTGTGTGCAGATTGGTTGCCGCGTTTACCTATAAAACAACAGTAACTAAGCTTCAAAAGTAATTAATAGACTGTGAAGAGCTTTGAGTCATTCTAAGGACATAAAAGGAATTAGATAAATGTAAATTCTTTCCTATTTTTCAAAAAGTAATCCAGATCCAGGCACAGCAGAGGTGAAGTTCAATTTCGGCGAGGGCGCAAAGCGGGCAGTAGTGGATCAGCCGCATGTTACATGCCCCTCCCCGTGATTTTCCTTTCCATTAACTACTCTAATAGCCACAGCATTTATGTGGCTGGTCCAGTTGAGTTTCTGGTCAATGGTGACCCCCCCCCGGATATTGATGGTGGAGAACTCGGTGATGGTAATCTATCTCTGTATCCTCCTCCAGCCCGACAACCAATGTTCCCTCTAAGGCACGCGGCTGCACACCAATCGCAAGGTCCCGCGCAGGCCGCTCAGCAGCTGCTGCCACTGCCGCTGGAAAAGATACCGCGCAGCAAATTTAAAGGGCCCGCGCAGGGAAAAGAATTAGAGGGAACGTTGCCGAGATCTCTGCGCTCCTCCAACTCTGGCATCTTGCGCCTCCTCAATTTTCATCGCTCCAGAATTGGCGGCTGTGCCTTGAGCTGCCTCGGCCCTAAGCTCCGGAATTCCCTCCCTAAACTTCTCCACCTCTCTATTTCGCTCTCCTTCTTTAAGACGCTCCTTAAAACGTACCTCTTTGACCAAGCTTTTGGTCACTTGTGCTAATATCTTCTTATGTGGCTCGGTGTCACATTTTGATTGATAACGTTCCTGTGAAGCGTCTTGGGATGTTTACTACATTAAAGGTACAATGTAAATACAAGTTTCTGTTGATGTGATGCCATTGAATGTCAAGGGGTGGTGGTCATGTTCTCTTATTTGTTGGAGATGCTAATTGGCTGTGTGTTGTGGATGTTACTTGCCACTTATCAGCCTTAGTCTGAATGTTGTCCAGGTCTTTCTGCATGGTCAACTTTTTAGCAGGACTGGAAACAAAAGGGGAAGAGAAACAACAGATACCGGGAACTATCAATATTGGAGCAAAATTAAATTGGGACGGTGGGAAAATGGTGGCAAGCTTCACCGTGAGAAAGCTCCATTCTGTGTAAAGCTTTGGGAATAGCGTACAGGTTCAACATTCAGTTAAACAAAAGGGAGTATCAACATCAAGTATTTTTATTAACAGGGTGGCACAGGCAGTAATAATTTTTAAAGATAAGTACTGATGAGGGAGGCCAATCATCTACCTCATCTTCCATAGAAACCTATGAACCACCATCACATCTAAGCCGCCTCTTGAATGACACCAAAGTTTCAGCCACCACTGTCTGACACAGAGAACCGTTCCAGGCATTGATCGAACTTTACATTAAGAAGTGCTTCCTAACATTAGTCATGAACTTATCTTTCACCTGCTTGCAGCTATGTCACCTCATCATAATGAACATTCTCAAATTGGCAATCCCAACCTCTTAAATAAAAAAAAATGAACACATTTGAATTCCTCTTTTAATATTGGCTAATATGTGTAATGGGATTGCAAAACACTTTCTGTAACTGGAAAGGAAAAGATGATGTCGAGATTAACATCCACCTGCCCATATAACTACGACTGAAAAATGAAGAATTAAAACTTGCTTACATTCTTGCTGTAGTTGATGTCAGTGTCAGAAACTAGATGCGCATCTTCAGGTTTCTACCATACTTTATCTGCAGCATTTGTTTTATTATGTATGAAAATGGTTAATAGTTAATATCAAGCTTAAAAATTAATTTATAAATGGTAATCAGAGAAATCATAAAAAATTCACAGCACAGAAGGATGCCCATCTTGTCCGTGCTGGCCGACAAAGAGCTATCCACCCTATTCCCACTTCCCAGCATTTGGTCCGTAGCCTTGTAGGTTACAGCACTTCAAGTGCATATCCAAGTATTTTTTAAATGAGATGAGGCTTTCTGCCTCTACCACTCTTTCAGGCGGTGAGCTTCAGACCCCCACCACCCTCTGGGTGAAAACATTTCTCCTCAAATCCCCTCTAAACCTCCTACCAATGACTTTAAATCTTTTGCCCTCTTTGTTATTGACTCTTCTGCTAAGGGAAATAGATCTTTCCTATCCACTCTATCTAGACACCGCATAATTTTATACACCTCAATTAGGTCTCCGCCAAGTCTCCTCTGTTCCAAATTAAACAACCCCAGCCTATCCAATCTTTCCTCATAGCTAAAATTCCCCAGCCCAGGCAACATCCTTGCTGCAGTTATACAGGGTATTGGTGAGGCCACACCTGGAATACTGCATGCAGTTTTGGTTTCCATATTTAAGAAAAGATATATTTGCTCTCGAGGCGGTTCAGAGAAGGTTCACTCGGTTGATTCCGGAGATGAGGGGGTTGACGTATGAGGAAAGGTTGAGTAGGTTGGGACTCTACTCATTGGAGTTCAGAAGAATGAGAGGCGATCTTATCGAAACATATAAGATTGTGAGGGGGCTTGATCGGGTGGATGCGGTGAGGATGTTTCCACTGATGGGTGAGATTAGAACTAGGGGTCATAATCTTAGAATAAGGGGCTGCCCTTTCAAAACTGAGATGAGGAGAAACTTCTTCACTCAGAGGGGAGTAAATCTATGGAATTTGCTACCCCAGAGAGCTGTGGAAGCTGCAACATTAAATAAATTTAAAATGGAGATAGACATTTTCCTAGCAGATAAGGGAATTAGGGGTTACGGGGAGAGGGCAGGGAAGTGGACGTGAGTCTAGATTCAGATCAGCCATGATCCTATTGAATGGCGGAGCAGGCCCGAGGGGCCATATGGCCTACTCCTGCTCCTATTTCTTATGTTCTTATGTTCTTAAATCTCCTCTGCACCCTCTCTAGTGCAATCACATCCTTCCTGTAATGTGGTGACCAGAACTGCACGCAGTATTCTAGCTGCGGCCGAATTAGCGTTTTATACAGTTCAAGCATAACCTCCCTGCTCTTATAGTCTATGCCTCGGCTAAAAAAGAAAAGTATCCCGTATGCCTTCTTAACCACCTTATCTACCTGCCCTGCCACTTTCAGGGATCTGTAGACATGCACTCCAAGGTCCCTCTGATCTTCTGCACTTCTCAGTGTCCTACCATTTATTGTGTATTCCCTTGCCTTGTTAGCCCTCCCCAAATGCATTAAAGATTAAATGATAAGATTAGAACTTCTTAGTTCGAGCACCTTTTATATTTTACTTTTGAAAAATTAAAATCCGTTGCTATTCAGCCACATTGGAGAATATTTAGTTTCTTGTTTCTGAAAAGACAGGAAGAGACTTCAGCCGTGCAACAGTGTTCAGGGACTCCAACCCCCAGCATGTCTCTGGAGTCTGCTTTAACCTGCATACGCAGTTCCAATAATTGTATTGCTTTTTAAGTCATCTTTGATCTCTCTGAGTTCTTTAAAGTTTACCTTATCCCGTGGTTTAGTACAGCAGGTTCCACTCGGTTTGCTCTTGCTCGGCAGTGTTTTACAGCTGTTGCTACACTGAACATGGCCTAAAAATTCGGCCATGCCATGCCTGTTTTTTGGGCGCTAACTGGCTCACTAAGCTCCCAATATGGCAGGCGGGAAGCGCGCACACACATTTCCATCCGGAAGTGTGCCGCCCGCCCAATTGTATAAGTTGGATGTGCTGGCGTCAGGAGCGCATGTCGTGGTTATTTAAACGGCTTGCGCTTTTAGTAAAATTATCAACAGGAGGAATTTGACCTCTTTCATAGATTTTAATTGCACAAGTAGTCTTTGAACATTTATGGGAGAATTCTGTGATAGTGGATTGGCGGTTAGAATCAGATCAGCCATGATCTTATTGAATGGCGGAGCAGGCTCGAGGGGCCGATTGGCCTACTCCTGCTCCTATTTCTTATGTTCTTATGTTCTAATATTTTACTTAAATTAGAGTCCTGCTCTTTTTTGATTTTCGATCGCCCCAGCGCTTCCCTCGCCACCTGCTGAATTCTCACAGCAGAGAGTGGCGCTAACTGGCAGGAAGGCCCCCTCACTAGTGATATTTAATGGGGTAATGCAGTATTTACAGGTTAGTTGCTGATTTATCATTTTGGCTGCTGCTTGACTTCTGTGTTGTGTTGCTGACAGCAAGATTTTGCTGGTGTTGCACTTTTGTTAGCCGCCTCACAGATAGTTCAGGGCAGTCATGGGTGGTCTGGTGGGGCTGGAGGATGAGGGGAAACAGCAAGGAGGACAACATAGAGCAGGCGCAGCTCCCAGAAAAGGGAGGAGGAGGAGGTGGAGGGCATTGTGCAGGAGGTCCTACTCACAGCAGGTGTTCAGGGAGCACTTCTTCTACATTAACATTACTCAGGAGCAATGTCTCAGCTGCCTTCACTTCACCAAGGAGGCTGTCACCGAGCTAGGTCACCTGGTGAAGCCTCAACTTCAGCCTTGAATCAGAGTATGGACAGCACTTCCTGTGGCTGTCAAGGTCACCATGGCCCTAAACATTTATACCACAGGCTCCTTTCAGCTGCAACAGGTGATATTAGTGATGTCTCCCAGTTTGCATCACACCAATGTATCAGGAAGGTCACAGAGGCTCCACATCAAGAAAAACATCTCCTGCCCTATGGACCGAGCGAAGCAGGACAAGAGAGCACTAGGCTGTTGTGTATGTAATATGTGTGCTACTTTGAACCTATGGACAGGACTGCACTACTTGTTGGGCGTAGTGATACGCAGTACCACTCCTGGCCATAGGGGTATAAATAGTACTGTGGGTACTGATCTCCCCTCAGTTCCCGCCTGTGGGCATGAAGTAAAGACCTACGTATAGTCCCTACCTCCAACCAGTAAAGACCTGTTTTATTGTTACTGATTAAGTCTGAGTATTAATGACTTGAACAACTCACAGATTTAACACTGGCGACGAGTCTGATTCGGACCCTGCGGCAGTCACTCCACGGCAGCTTCGTCCACAGCCAGGACGTTGCAGAGAGGTTTCCACCCTCTCCACCCCACTGGAAGACATCCTGACCTCGGAGCCTCCATCGGCGACCGTCAGCTTCTTCTCCAGCTTGGTGGTGGGTAAGCCGTTGTCTGAGCCGGGCAGCGACGCAACAGGCAGTCCACCGCGTTGGCCGCACGAACGGGGCTGGGGGAGCTGGAGGAATAGGGCGCGAGAGCCGCTTCGAGCGGGAGGCGTTTCAACAGAGCGATCGCATCTCCTGATAAGAGCCGAGAGCCGCTTCGCGATCCAGCGATCGCATCCGCTGATAAGGGCCGCACTCGGGCGATCGCGGCGAAGATAAGGGCCGCACTCGGGGGCTGAAGGGAGACGGCGTTGGGGGACGGGTGAAGACCGCCAAGCGCGGGAAAACCGCCATTTTGTGGGCGGAGGACGACGGCAAGAGCGGGAAGCCGCCATCTTGGATAGCAGTAAAAAAAAAAAAAAAATCTGAGAAATTGCAAATCTACAATGCCTAAACACGGGAATATTAGCACCTTTGATAGTGACCTCGAAGATTGGGCCATATATGTTGAAAGAGTAAAAAATTATTGTAAGGCCAATAAAATTCGTGACCAAGATAAAGCTCTAACATTATTAAATTTAATGGGTGCGAAGACATACGGGCAATTGAAACACCTGTTATCACCAGATGAACCGGCGGATAAGACGTTCGATGAGATTGTTACTATCCTGAAAGATCATCTAAACCCCACGCCGCTGATGCTAGCGGAACGATTTAAATTTTATGACAGAAGGCAGCTACAGCATGAAAGCAATGCTGATTATTTGCTGGAATTGCGTAAATTAGCGAAATATTGCCAGTTTGGAACGGGACTGACAGAGGCACTTCGAGACAAATTTGTGTGTGGTTTATTTAAACAGGATACACAAAAGCGACTGCTCGAGGAGAATGAGCTGACGCTTGAGAAGGCGGTCACTATGGCAGCAGCACACGAAGCCGCAGCGAGAGGCACGGCAGTAATGCAGCTACGGTCACCGGAGCTCAGTGCACACAAATTGGGTGTGAGTTCTGGCAAATGTTATCGTTGTGGAAAGACAACGCATGATCAGAACCAGTGTTGGTTTAAAAACCAAGAATGTAGAACTTGTGGTAGGCTTGGACATATAGCTAGAGTATGCAGGTCAGGGAAGAAGACCAGCAACAAGAAGTCACCGCAAGGAAAATACGCAAAGGTACACAAGGTGACCGAACAGGAGTCCGATTCAGACGCTAGCAGTAATGAACTGGCTAGCTTAAGCTGTAATGAACTGGCTAGCTTAAGAGTACTCAATGCTGGTAAGGGTGCAGACCTCCAGACAATTTGGGTCACTCTTCAGATAGAAGGAGTCCAAGTAAAACTGGAATTGGACACTGGATCGGCATTGACGGTCATAAATAAGAAAGATTACGGAAAGTTATTCCAACATATTCCCCTACAGGATACGGGGATTATATTGAAAACATACACGGGGCAAAGAGTGTACCCCATCGGGAAAATAGAGGTTGCAGTGGTCCACAAGGGCGAAGACAGTCAAATAATGGACTTATATGTGATATCTGAAGGAGGTTCTCCACTACTAGGACGGGAGTGGATTAGGAAAATGAATATGGACTGGCATTTCCTACAAACAATAACGAGTGAGAACTCGGTGAAGATAGTCGGCCCAGACTCTGGAACGGATGATGGTAAGCCCAACTCAGGTGCAAAAGACAAAGTTTCAGCACAGAATTCCACTGAGCAACAACAACATAGTTTAACTGTGGATTCTGAGTCTGGCAAGTCTACTGATGTGCCCATTTCTGAGGGACATCGGGCTCGAACTCAACTCCATTTCAAACTACAACAGCAATTAGAACAAATGCTTCGCCGTTTTGAGCAAGAGTTGAATGCAACGAAAGAGTTCTTTGATATAGAGTTGGAGAATCTGGAAAGACAACAGAAGCAGCTGATGGAGAAAATGGAGCAGGAGCACACAAAACGTCTGATGTCAGAGGAGTTAACGGTCAGCCAACTCCTGCATATGCTGAAGGGCAGGACTCTGAAATGGGAAAAACTTGAACACGAACTTCAATATTCAAACGAAAGGGGTTCGGAGCTCTCAAAGGTTATTGGAAGAGCTGAGGTGGCAACACAGACTGAGATGACTGCAACAGAGCAGCCCTTGGATGCCAAAAGTACGCTGACTCACGTCAACGTAGAACAACAGACCGCTGAAACAGCTGCTCCGGTAGAGGGATTGAATAGTCCGATCAATCAATCTCCAAAAGAAGTTGAAGTAGTAAAATCTCAAATGAGGTCATTAGTAAACGACTTGCTGAAAGCCCAGAAAAAGCTGGATGAAGAGGTACGCATGAAGAAGTCTCTTCAGGAAAGATGTCTGGACTTGGAACAAAAGCTGGCTAACGCCCAGCTGGGTATGGAGGAAATAGAAGACCCTCTCGCTGGCCTAGATCAGGACGACACTGAATATTACTATGTCCTGTCCTGCCCAACTTGTAACTTCGACTCCCACCATACAGAGATCATGGAGGAGCACCGAAAGTCTACGGAACATCGGGAGAAGGTGGCTCTACTACGGAAAAAGGAGGAAGAGAAGGAGGAACTGCGCATGCAGCTGGCAGCTGACAGTGGAGCCCAGAGAGTCTCCAAGAAGCAGAAAAGGAAAAGTCGAAACAGAAGATGACCCATCTGAACCATTATTACCTCTACCAGATCACACACGTGGTCCCTCCGAACGGAGCCAATTCAGTTCGGAAGCTCAAACTGTTAAATCCATGGAAGGACTATTGAATGAGTCACTCCAGCAACGTGAACCGACTACACCACAGAGATTGAATCTGTGAACTGTTTTCCGCAGAGACTGAATCTGTGATCTGTTTTGACATGAAGTTATCTATGTTATTCTGTTATGTAAACCTGAAGTTATATATGTATATATGTTATTACGTTATGTTAAATGGGGAGATGACTGTAAAGCTAGGAAGGGAGGAATGTTGTGTATGTAATATGTGTGCTACTTTGAACCTATGGACAGGACTGCACTACTTGTTGGGCGTAGTGATACGCAGTACCACTCCTGGCCATAGGGGTATAAATAGTACTGTGGGTACTGATCTCCCCTCAGTTCCCGCCTGTGGGCATGAAGTAAAGACCTACGTATAGTCCCTACCTCCAACCAGTAAAGACCTGTTTTATTGTTACTGATTAAGTCTGAGTATTAATTACTTGAACAACTCACAGATTTAACATAGGCCTTACCCGCTTTGCAGGCTACCCGAAGGTTCAAGGTGCAATAGACTGCACACACATTGCCTTGAGTGCTCCCTATCAACAGCCTGGCATTTTTATCAATCGTAAGGGATTCCACTCCCTCACGTGCAGCTGGTTTGCGACCATAGGCAGCGCATCACGCAGGTCTGTGCACGCTATCCTGGCAGCAGTCATGACTCTTTCATCCTGCACCAGCCCTTTGCAGCACCTTTATTCCAGCCAGGCTGGTTATTAGGCAACAAGGGCTATCCCCTCTGGACAGGGTTGATGATTCCTGTCAGGGACCTGCGCATAGCTGCAGAGCAGGCCTGCAATGGAAGCCATGCTGCCAGAAGATTCCAGATTTGTGGTCTTCTGTGACATGTTGCACAACTTCGTCATCGTGAGGGATTTGCCTTTACCACCACCTGGGCAGCAACAACTGCAGGAGGAAGAGGACCAGAGGCAGCGACCACCAGTGCCCCAACCTGCCAGAGCTCTGAGACCAGCTCACCAAGAAGCGCTTCACCTTTCATCGCCAATATACCAACTTGCTGTGTGGCACTAACAAGGGCACTGACAGAATGGCTGGTGGGGAGCAGGCATGCTGTCCTCCTGAGAGAGGGCAGCAGGTGTCTCTACCATGGTCACTCTCGTGGGACGCCGCTTCAGCATTCCTATGGCTCTGAGCAAGAACAGAATGCAGGAGTGCTGTGACAATTTGGAAGCCCTTGTTGACATTCGCCCCCAGAGCCAAGATGGCAGCTAACCAACCAATATTATCAATAGAGAAGGCTGAGGACGTACAGTACCTGCCAAGTAAGATAAACGTATGTCTGTCCTCTTTAGAATTTGTACTCAGCAAATGCAGAACTAATGACATCAAATAGCATTTCACAGCCTTCACCTTGTGACCTGAATATCATACCATATTATACATTCCTCCTTATCGCTGTTGAATTGCTGTTTTTATTCAAAATAGTTGTAAATGGCCTTGACTATACATGCAAGCATTCTGTGTGTATTGAAATCTCCCAGAACGTTAAATCCCTTTTTGATAATTTTAGCCCAAAAAAGTCAGCATAAGCACAAAAGAAGGTTTTGTATCTTTACTTGCGCTTGCGCTTTTAGTAAAATTATCAACAGGAGGAATTTGACCTCTCTCATAGATTTTAATTGCACAAGTAGTCTTTGAACATTTATGGGAGAATTCTTCGGTTGTACTGGAGTCTGAGGAGATCACCTTGACTAGTTTTGTAAAATAAACCAAATTTACTGGAATGCAGCCAGGCTGGGCAAAAGTGGGTTTCAATTCCTCGGCAAAAAATGTCAATGTGCACGAGATAACGAAGAAAGGTTCCATTGTAATACAGGTGCAGCTGCATGACTCGTGTTTGACCTTTTCTATAAGCACTGACCCTGGAATTCCCAACGCAGTTAACCTGAGCTGGCTGCAGGTATATACTTCCTCTTGCTCTCGCTGCCTGTAACCTGACCTCATTTCACACATCGATTCACCACGATGTCTGTCAGCAACTGATCTGGAGGAACATGATCAGCGTTAGAGATGTTTTTCCACAGGTAGGAGAGAAAATTGGTGGGAAAAAGTTAAAGTGCACCAAAAGGTTTAATAAATGGCTAGGTTGGGGTGCAAATGAATTTCTGCATTGGGGCTTTCAGTGTACTGATCCACAGAATGGGAAGAGGTGGTGTGCACCAATGAAAACCCATACATTAATTCCTTATAGTCACACATTGGAGAGGAGGCATCAAGTAGAAGGCAAGCACTGCCTGACAAAAGGAAACCGCCTCACCCTTCCATTGCAAGTGGCACCAAAAACATGGTAAAAGATACAAGTCTCAGGATAAAACCACGTCAGTTGTGGAAAGATTGTAATTCTCGTGACAGCAAGTGAAAAGTAATGCTTGCTCTTAATAAAGTTGGCAGTATTTGCCATTTTTAGTAAATAGCTGCCATGCTATTTGGCAAATTTTTCCATATATTTTGTGTAGTAGTTAATATAAGTTTGACAGAAATCATGGCAGAAATTTCCTCCGATTACTATTTGACCGAACAGCTTATTATTGCAGCCAGCAAAAACAGGGAACATAAAGCAAATCTCCAAAAGGGGTGTTCCCATCAGTCAGGTATTATAAAAATATGGGCATAAAGTTCCAAGCTTGTGTCTGATGTCAGAATAACAAACGTCTAGCTGGCAATAGGGTTTAAAATGTATTACTTATTACTATTTGAAAACTACGATAACATGTCATCAGGTGTCCATATTAAGCAGTCATTTTTCTATCAGCATGAAGAATATACCTGTGGATTTCTGTTAAATCATCGATCCTTCCATTGCTACTTCTTTATTTATTCCTCACAATTTTCGCACTTCCTCTCCTGAAGGCAAAGACTCACACTAGGTCTTGATGCTACAAGCCCTGGCCACCTCCTTAGTTTCTTGGCCATCCTTCACTGGTGAGCCTCGACAGTGAGTGTCAACAGTCAGTCAATGGCCAACCCTGATCTAGTCCTCAGCCTGCATCTACACACGCTGACTTTCGAACAGTAGGTCAGTAGATTAAAATCAGAACCAGGAGCTTCAGTTGACCCTTGAGTCGTTATCCCAGGGGCACCAAGACAAATTGGTGCTACATCTGCCACGACTGAGAGTAACTAACTCAAGTCAAATCTCGTCTGTATTCACTTCCATATTGGGCAGGACATTTACCAATGGTGGAGCTTTCAGTATTATTAAGTCAAATTCAATTAAGAAAGAAAAGTTAGTCCCAGTCACTTGGGCTCCTGTAGTGAAGGAAATGGATACCTCGGGCTTCAGGTTTATTTTCCCACAAGACTGAAATCTAACCATTCACGTATAAAATGACCGAGTGCACTGATTCTAGCCATGGTCTGTACTGCCCCAGAACATAGCCAGTAGCTTCATGGAAACAGCACCAATGGTGGGAGTGGAGGAGGAGGGGAAATTCAAACCTGGATTTAGAAAAAAATCCCTTCTATCAGGAATTAGTTTCCATTAGAGTTACATGTGGTCATTGTAATTATTAAAAACCTTTGAAACCAAAATGCATAGTCAAATGTTACTTTATAAACAGAGGCTATATTTGAACTTTCTGACCACAAAAGTGCATTTACTTTAGAGGCTGTCATTGTGCTGCTGTAATAAAGATGTTGCCAACTGAATCATCAAAGTATATGAATTCCATTTTTGATTTCTACATGCTGTTCCTATCCAGCCGTGTGCCATGTTTTGAAGCTGGCTGTGACCTTCATGCAGAAGGACATCCAGTCACGTTCCAGAATTTGGATGTTGTTACTGCAACCACTTTAAATATTTAATGTTAAAGCACATCACAGTCAATTGTCCAATAGTATATTTGTTACCACTCAAATTAACATTTACACACAGCTGTGTTTACAAAGAGGCAAATGGGACTCAAAGTGAGGGCCATAAGACTCATGATATCCATTTCAAGGTAAGCTATCCCTCCTCGTCCGTTTCGACTAATCTGCAGCCTTTGACACAGTTGAGCACTCCATCCTCCTCCAATGCCTTTCCACCGTTGTCCAGCTGCACTCGCCTCGTTCAAGTCTTATCTAACTAATTGTAGCCAGAGAATCATCTGCAATGGCTTCTTTTCCCACTCCCGCATCATTACCTCTGGAATCCCCCAAGGATCTATCCTTGGCCCCCTCCTATTTCTCATCTACATGTTGCCCCTTGGCGACATCATCCGAAAACACAGCGTCAGTTTCCACATGTATGCTAATGACACCCAGCTCTACCTCTCTACCACGTCTCTCGACCCCTCCACGGTCAAATTGTCAGACTGCTTGTCCGACATCCAGTACCGGATGAGCAGGAATTTTCTCCAATTAAATATTGGGAAGACCGAAGCCATTGTTTTCAGTCCCCCGCCACAGACTCCGTTCCCTAGCCACTGACTCCATCCCTCTCCCTAACAGCTGTCTGAGGCTGAACCACACTGTTCGCAACCTTGGTGTCATATTTGACCCTGAAATGAGCTTCCGACCACACATCCGCAGCATAACAAAGACCGCCTATTTCCACCTCCGTAACATCGCCCGTCTACGCCCTTGCCTCAGCTCATCCACTGCTGAAACCCTCATCCATACCTTTGTTATCTCTAGACTTGACTATTCCAACGCACTCCTGGCTGGCCTCCCACATTCCACCCTACGTAAACTTGAGGTCATCCAAAACTCATCTGCCGTGTCCTAACTTGCACCAAGTCCCATTCTCCCATCACCCCTGTACTCGCAGACCTACATTGGCTCTCGGTTAAGCAACGCCTCGATTTCAAAATTCTCATCCTTGTTTTCAAAACTCTCCATGGCCTCACCCCAATGAAGCTGATATGGGGGACTGTCTGTCCTCTGGAGCTGTTCACTGTGGAGTTCCAAGAGTGCTTCTGATCCTGAACGAAGGCCAGCTCTAGTTTGCTGCTGCAGGGCTATGACAGATCTCATGGGTTAACATTTCAATTATTATTTTTCTTCTGGTTTCTGCAAACACCTGCAAAATGAAATGCTTGAGGGCTAGCAAGTGTGATTGGGTGCAGTTGGGTGGGGGTTGTTTATCAAGGCCATATTGGCCAACTGGATTCATGTCAATATCTATAGTTCATTTTCTTTGTAAATATTTCTTACCTGGTGGGTATATTTATGCCAACTACCCTTAAAGTAACATTTGGCATGAAACAAGAAATCTTACCCTGACAACCACACTGCTGCAAATGAATATAAGGGCTAAAAAAAAGGCAACTAAAAAGATTCATGCAGTTACAGTCATGACAACTACTATAAAATGAATGATATTTTCACTGCTTTAAGATGATCATGTGACAATACAAGGTCATTTTATCTGCATGATGCCACCTTTATCTGTTGTACATCCACCTCATCCGTATCCCTATTTTCTGACCTTTTGGTGAATGTGTGGGATAGGAAATGGAAATTTTTCCCATTTTGGGTACCCAATGTCAGCATCAAGCACAGATCAGATATAGCACACTTAGATGCAAAATAAAAGATTTGCATCCATATGGCACCTAATTGTGTTTGTCAAAAATGTATCAGAGCACTTTGCATATAATGAATTACAGTACTTTGCAGTATCTATTATTATGCAGGTAAATATAGCAGCCATTTTAAACACACCAGAATCCCATCAATATTTTTGGTGGTGTTGATTGAGACAGGGGCCGCGATTTTGCCATAGGTGGTGGGTTGGCGTCGGGTTGGCTGGTCGGCTGGTTCCGGTCCCGCTGCCAGTTTCAGCCGCACTGCAATAACTATTTTGCCTTAACTGGGCTTATTAAGCCCGCCGTGTGCGTTACCCGGCCCAATCAGTGGGTTCGGGTCTGCTGCTCGCCTCTGCTGATGTCTTCGAATCAGCTGCATTTAAGGGGCCCAGGCAGCATTGTGGTGTTTCAGTCACATTCTGCTGCTTCTCAGTGTTACTGATAGCGATATGACTGCATCAAGAGCCAAGGCTTCTCCAAGATTCGATGATGACTCCCTCCACGCTCTTGTAGAGGGAGTGAGAGGGCGCAAAGAGGCTCTGTTCCCCTCCAATGGACGTAGGAAGCCTCCTCAGCAAACCAAGGCAGCCTGGCTGCAAATTGCTGAGGAGGTGAGCGCCAGGTCTTTGTGCTCACGCACCTAGGTTCAGTGCAGGAAAAGATTCAATGATCTGCTACGCTCAGCAAAAGTGAGTATAACATCACACTTACCTTCAATCTGCTCCCCATCTCCTCTCATCACCAGCATTCTGCATTGTCAACCTACTCCTGGACATCCCAACTTACCCTTACATCCCTTGCATCCTTAAACATCCCTCTCTCTCTATGTACAGACTCACTCCACCATTCTACTATGCATCCCTCACACTCGCTATCACTGTAATGCAATGCTAACAATGCACAGAGAGGGCCCTTGGTATTGTCACCTCACTCCATCTTTGTCTCCCTCTAAGCACCTATGCTATGGATTCTCTACACTCACTCCAACATTCTCGCTCAACTTCCACTTGTGTCCCTCATTGCAGGAAAAGAGAGCCCACAATAAGAGGGAGAGCGGGAGGACTGGAGGAGGGCCACCTTCCATTGCCCATCTCACCAACGCTGAGGAGGCTGCTATCGACATCGTCGGAGGTGCTGAGGAGCTGGAAGTGGGGGACGGAGAGACGAGCACAGTAGAGCAAGCTGGTGACAGAATAGATTTGCAACACTCTCATTTAGATTTCATGAGTGACTGATATGGCATCTTGGGGGAGAAATTGGGTGAGTAGCGCCACCTGTTAGCGCCTAAAGAGGCAGGCAGTGACTGTAGCGCCACTGGCTGCACCTCCCGCGATATTCAGGAGGGGCGCTAATGGTGGCGTTAGCCTGTTGCGCTGCGCCGCCACCGATGATGTCATCGGTGTGCACAGCGCCCCGTTCGCGATATTTGGTAGCGACCGCCGCAGTTGCGCCGTTCGCTACCCATGCCCGGTTCACGGGGCCTTACTGTGCCGGCAGTGGCGCAAGTTAAGGTGGAGGTGCGGGGCGGCCGCTTTTTCGGCGGCCGCCTGCCAGCACCTCCGTCCCCGGCCTCCTAACCCACCCCCCGCGGCATTGCCGGCTGTTTCCCGAGAGCCCGGCACTTCTCCTTGGTGCCGGGCTCATTTGCTGGCACTCGCGAGCGGGGATCGCGCTGTTGCAGGCACCTCCCCCTTAACAGTGGGAGGAAGGCCTGCAGTACCGCAGCGTGCCATGCCGCAGCGTGTGGCGCTGCGGCACGTTGCGCTGCGATAATCAGTTTTAGCGCCCTAAGAGGGACGTGGAGCGCCTCGAGCCTCGCCCCGTGTCCCTCGAGGGGCACTGGAACTGAATTTCTGGCGATCGGTATTACTCCGATCGCTGCGCTAAATCCTGCGCTCAGGCGACTTTTGCGCCACTTTGGCGCCCCAACCCAATTTCTAGGCCCTGATGTTCATACAGATTGAGTTCTGATGATCTGCACAATGGGATGTGTCTGCTACGTTAATATCACATGTCTAACTCAGGCCTTTACTCCCTCACAGGACCATCGAGAGCCCCCTCCCCACTGTCCAGGAGGAAGAGCCGAAAGACTCCTCTGAGGGTGCAGTGTCTGCAGAATTGAGCGCACCCAGCACCAGCACAGATACGCACACCTTGGTGGGTTGATCGTGACATAGAGTAGTGTTGTCACCTGGTGTATTACAGCTCACAAGTGAGCATCAGCAGATGGTGGGGACAGGGACAGCACAGGAGAGTCCTCGTTGGAGTCCATTGGACGCTCCTAGCTCTGCTCAGCTGCATGTGGACGCTGTGCCTCTGGGGCCATCCAGAAAGAGAGTGGTGCTGGAACTCCAAGAACAAGTGCAGGAGGCTCTGACATGGTTTGCAACCACTGTAACTGCGAGTGTGCAGAGAATGAAGGAGTCCATCTCAAACATGAGCAATGCAGTGGTGCACGCAATGGCGAATATAGGTGCCGCCATGGAAAGGATGGCAACCTCCATGGAGGACATAAATCGCCAGACTCAAATGAACATGGTGACTCTTCTAAATAGATGTCTGCTATCCTCATTAAGACACACAGGGCTCGATTCTGCCATTGGGGACGGGCTGGGACGTGTCAGGTGGTTTTCGTGTCAGGACCCCAACTCCGATGTGAAGTGGGAAAAAAGTGCAATTTTGCCCTAATTGGGCAATTGATTACCAGCGTGTGGAAACCCCTGGCCCAATGAGTCTTTTCATACAGAAAGCCGCCTCCGATGACATCATCACTGCTGCTGGATTTAAGGCCTGCACGCAGCCTTACTTCTTTTGGAGACTTTAAACTTTATGCCCATTGTTGTGATCACTTCATTTAGCAACTATGTCCAGCAGTAGGCCAAAGTGTGCTCCACGCTTTGATGAGCCCTCCCTCCAAGCTCTGGTGGAGGGAGCAAGATCAAATAAGGAGGAGCTCTTCCCTTCCTCAGGGAGGAAAAAGCCACCACAACAAACTAAAGCTGTGTGGCTGCAAGTGGCCCAGGAGGTCAACTTAATCTCTATGTGCCGCAGAACCTGGCTGCAGTGCAGGAAGAGGTTTCATGACCTTCTCCGCACAGGAAAAGTGAGTATGACTTTCTCATCACCCTCAATCTGATCCCCATCGCCTCTCCTCACCAGCACTCTGCTTTGCCAACCTCTTCCTCCACATCCCACTTGACACTTACATCCCTGCACCCTTACCCATTCCCTCTCTCTCTACGGTCACATTCACTTAACTATTCGACCATGCAGCCCTCACACTTCCTATCACTGTGATGCAATGACAACAACTTACAACACACAGGGAGGGCCCTTTATCTCCTTCTAAGCATCTATGCTATGCATTCTCGACACTCACTCCTTCATTCTCACACAAACTCCACTTGTGTCCCTCATTGCAGGAAAAGATAGCTCACAATAAGATGGAAAGAACGAGGACAGGAGGAGGGCCTGGGAGGAGGCGGCCCTGGAAATCGCCTGGATCGAGAAGGATTCCCAAGTGGGGGACGGACAGACCGGTGCATCACAGCAAGCTGGTGACAGAATAGTTTGGCATCTCTCTCATTGACATTGCACGAGTGACTGATAATGGCCCAGAAATTCGGGTCTCCACGGGTGAGTACGCACTGGGTACTCACCTGTAGGCCCAACGAAAGTGCCGGTTTTGTGCATGCACTGCGCATACGCGGGAAACCGGAACTTCTGTTTGTTGTGTATGTAATATGTGTGCTACTTTGAACCTATGTACAGGACTGCACTACTTGTAGGGCGTAGTGATACGCAGTACCACTCCTGGCCATAGGGGTATAAATAGTACTGTGGGTACTGATCTCCCCTCAGTTCCCGCCTGTGGGCATGAAGTAAAGACCTACGTATAGTCCCTACCTCCAACCAGTAAAGACCTGTTTGAGTTATACGTTTAAGTCTTTGTGTTAATTGTTCAATACAATACACATACTTAACACTGGCGACGAGTCAGGTTCTTACCCTGCGGCAGTTGAAGAGAGGTTTCAAACATCACCACCCCACTAGAAGCGACAGGCTTTAGGACTCTGAAGCCTCCATCAGCGACTGAGCACTGGAGTGCAGCAGCCATCCTGACAGCTTCCAGCGACTGACAGAAGTCTTTCTGCAGTTTCCTTGTTCAACCTAGGTGGTGGGGTAAGCCGTGCAGCGTTGGCTGCAAAGACAGGGCTGGGGAAGTTGGAGAAGATAAGGGCGATCGCAATCCCTGATAAGAGCCGCGGTGAAACGCGCGAGCGGGTAAGCCAGAGCCCGGGAGGGAGCGAGCAAGAGCCGCGCGAGCGGGTGAGCCAGAGGCCGGGAGCCGCTTCAAGTGCGAGGCGCAGCGCGGGCCAGCGATCGGGACCAAAGATAAGGGCCACACTCGGACTGAAAGGCGCGGCGGCTGCAGAAGCTCAAGGTGCGAGAGCCGCGGTGCACAGCGCGGGCTATCGATCGCGGCGAAGATAAGGGCCGCACTCGGGGGCTGAAGGGAGACGGCGTCGGGGGACGGGTGAAGACCGCCAAGCGCGGGAAAACCGCCATTTTGTGGGCGGAGGACGACGGCAAGAGCGGGAAGCTGCCATCTTTGATAACAAGTAAACAAAATAAAATCTGAGAAATTGCAAATCTACAATGCCTAAACACGGGAATATTAGCACCTTTGATAGTGACCTCGAAGATTGGGCCATATATGTTGAAAGAGTAAAAAATTATTGTAAGGCCAATAAAATTCGTGACCAAGATAAAGCTCTAACATTATTAAATTTAATGGGTGCGAAGACATACGGGCAATTGAAACACCTGTTATCACCAGATGAACCGGCGGATAAGACGTTCGATGAGATTGTTACTGTCCTGAAAGATCATCTAAACCCCACACCGCTGATGCTAGCGGAACGATTTAAATTTTACGACAGAAGGCAGCTACAGCATGAAAGCAATGCTGAATATTTGCTGGAATTGCGTAAATTAGCGAAATATTGCCAGTTTGGAACGGGACTGACAGATGCACTACGAGACAAATTTGTGTGTGGTTTATTTAAACAGGATACACAAAAGCGACTGCTCGAGGAGAATGAGCTGACGCTTGAGAAGGCGGTCACTATGGCAGCAGCACACGAAGCCGCAGCGAGAGGCACGGCAGTAATGCAGCTACGGTCACCGGAGCTCAGTGCACACAAATTGGGTGTGAGTTCTGGCAAATGTTATCGTTGTGGAAAGACAACGCATGATCAGAACCAGTGTTGGTTTAAAAACCAAGAATGTAGAACTTGTGGTAGGCTTGGACATATAGCTAGAGTATGCAGGTCAGGGAAGAAGACCAGCAACAAGAAGTCACCGCAAGGAAAATACGCAAAGGTACACAAGGTGACCGAACAGGAGTCCGATTCAGACACTAGCAGTAATGAACTGGCTAGCTTAAGCTGTAATGAACTGGCTAGCTTAAGAGTACTCAACGCTGGTAAGGGTGCAGGCCTCCAGACAATTTGGGTCACTCTTCAGATAGAAGGAGTCCAAGTAAAACTGGAATTGGACACTGGATCGGCATTGACGGTCATAAATAAGAAAGATTACGGAAAGTTATTCCAACATATTCCCCTACAGGATACGGGGATTATATTGAAAACATACACGGGGCAAAGAGTGTACCCCATCGGGAAAATAGAGGTTGCAGTGGTCCACAAGGGCGAAGACAGTCAAATAATGGACTTATATGTGATATCTGAAGGAGGTTCTCCACTACTAGGACGGGAGTGGATTAGGAAAATGAATATGGACTGGCATTTTCTACAAACAATAACGAGTGAGAACTCGGTGAAGATAGTCGGCCCAGACTCTGGAACGGATGATGGTAAGCCCAACTCAGGTGCAAAAGACAAAGTTTCAGCACAGAATTCCACTGAGCAACAACAACATAGTTTAACTGTGGATTCTGAGTCTGGCAAGTCTACTGATGTGCCCATTTCTGAGGGACACCGGGCTCGAACTCAACTCCATTTCAAACTACAACAGCAATTAGAACAAATGCTTCGCCGTTTTGAGCAAGAGTTGAATGCAACGAAAGAGTTCTTTGATATAGAGTTGGAGAATCTGGAAAGACAACAGAAGCAGCTGATGGAGAAAATGGAGCAGGAGCACACAAAACGTCTGATGTCAGAGGAGTTAACGGTCAGCCAACTCCTGCATATGCTGAAGGACAGGACTCTGAAATGGAAAAAACTTGAACACGAACTTCAATATTCAAACGAAAGGGGTTCGGAGCTCTCAAAGGTTATTGGAAGAGCTGAGCTGGCAACACAGACTGAGATGACTGCAACAGAGCAGCCCTTGGATGCCAAAAGTACGCTGACTCACGTCAACGTAGAACAACAGACCGCTGAAACAGCTGCTCCGGTAGAGGGATTGGATAGTCCGATCAATCAATCTCCAAAAGACGTTGAAGTAGTAAAATCTCAAATGAGGTCATTAGTAAACGACTTGCTGAAAGTCCAGAAAAAGCTGGATGAAGAGGTACGCATGAAGAAGTCTCTTCAGGAAAGATGTCTGGACTTGGAACAAAAGCTGGCTAATGCCCAGCTGGGTATGGAGGAAATAGAAGACCCTCTCGCTGGCCTAGATCAGGACGACACCGAATATTACTATGTCCTGTCCTGCCCAACTTGTAACTTCGACTCCCACCATACAGAAATCATGGAGGAGCACCGAAAGTCTACGGAACATCGGGAGAAGGTGGCTCTACTACGGAAAAAGGAGGAAGAGAAGGAGGAACTGCGCATGCAGCTGGCAGCTGACAGTGGAGCCCAGAGAGTCTCCAAGAAGCAGAAAAGGAAAAGTCGAAACAGAAGATGACCCATCTGAACCATTATTACCTCTACCAGATCACACACGTGGTCCCTCCGAACAGAGCCAATTCAGTTCGGAAGTTCAAACTGTTAAATCCATGGAAGGACTATTGAATGAGTCACTCCAGCAACGTGAACCGACTACACCACAGAGATTGAATCTGTGAACTGTTTTCCGCAGAGACTGAATCTGTGATCTGTTTTGACATGAAGTTATCTATGTATCTATGTTATTCTGTTATGTAAACCTGAAGTTATATATGTATATATGTTATTACGTTATGTTAAATGGGGAGATGACTGTAAAGCTAGGAAGGGAGGAATGTTGTGTATGTAATATGTGTGCTACTTTGAACCTATGGACAGGACTGCACTACTTGTAGGGCGTAGTGATACGCAGTACCACTCCTGGCCATAGGGGTATAAATAGTACTGTGGGTACTGATCTCCCCTCAGTTCCCGCCTGTAGGCATGAAGTAAAGACCTACGTATAGTCCCTACCTCCAACCAGTAAAGACCTGTTTGAGTTATACGTTTAAGTCTTTGTGTTAATTGTTCAATACAATACACATACTTAACACTGTTCCCTTAAAGGAAGGGGTTCAGAGGTCGAACGCATGCGCTGGAGAGGCAGCGCGTGCACCTGGAACTTACGTTTTTTTTGCAGTTTTCTCCGGGGGGGTAAGTCTCCAGCAGTTACACTTTTAAAAAGCAGGTGCAAGGCCTGCTTTTAACAAGGTAAGTGGTGAATTAATTAAAATTAAAACATTTTTTCCAGAGTTTTATTATTTTGAAATACTTTAAAGAAAGGTACGTTTATTTTTAGCCCCGTTAGAAAATGTAATTACTTTTTCAAAAATTTAAATTATTGTTTAAAATAGTTATTTTATGTAATTTATAGTTATTTTAAAAATGTGATGTTTTTTAAAAATTTATTTGAAGTTTTAGTTATGTCTTGGGGCTTATAGTATTTATAGTTTTAACAGCACTTCCAGTCAAATTTATGAATGGGCATTCCCTGCTACGATTGGCTCTCCGTGGCCCACGTGATCCCAGGGGATGCTTCGAACTAATTGCGCCCCTGGGATACGCAAGCACTGCGCGCCGGCAGTTGGAGGAGGCCCAGGATCGGAATCCCACGTGGGCCCACAGCACAACGGCCGGCGCACTAGGCAAGTGCAGGTCGGAGGCTTGCGCCCGCTGGAAGCCTCCAACCTGAATTTCTGATTCTGATGCTCTAACAGATTGACTTACGATCATCTGCACAATTCAATGTACATGCAACCTTTACCTCACATCTCTAACTCTTTCCTTTACTCCCCCACAGGACCATTGACAGCCCCTGTCCCCACTGTCCAGGAGGAACAGCCTGAGCCTCAAGACTCCTCAGAGGAAGCTGCAACCTCTGAGGGTGCAGCGTCAGCAGAATTCAGCGCACCCAGCACCAGAGCAGACACTCGCACCTCAGTGGGACCTTCATGAGATAGAGTAGTGTTGTTACCTGGTGTATCACAGCTCACAAGTGAGCATCAGCAGAGGGTGGAGACAGGGACAGCAGAGGAGAGTCCTCGTCGGAGGGCACAGGACTCTGCCAGCTCGGCTCAGCTGCATGTCGACCCTGTGCCTCCAGGTCCATCCAGAGGGGGAGCGGTGCTGGAACTCTAGGATCAGGTGCAGGAGTCTCTGGCAGTTTTGTCTTCAGGGTCGCTTCGAGTGTGGAGCGAATGGAGGAGTCCATCGCGAACACAAGCAGAGCCTTTGTGGAGGTATTGGTGCATGAATGCATTGATGTGCCTCAATAATCCCGAGACTCGATGTTAGCGAAACAAAACAAGGCTTTTATTAACTTAGAAGATAACACGCAGTGGAGAGAGGTGTCTTCCATCTGGAGGTCAGCAGTACTGGATATGAGGCCAGACTGCTTGCTTACATAGAGGCCAGGTATGGGCAGAGCCCTACACACAGTACATTCCATACATTCCAATATACAATACAATGGTGAGGAGAAACCTGAAACCAACCACAGTCACAGGCAGTGATGATATACAATACAATGGTGAGGGGAAACCTGAAACCAACCACAGTCACAGGCAGTGATGAATGGAATATTTCATCACATTCACCCCTTCCATAGATTTAGTCTGTTCGGGGGTTTGGTAGTCCTCTGCGACTGACGTGGCTGTTGTGGTGTCGCGGGTGTCGGCTGGGTGTCCCCGGTGGCCTCCTGGGTCTCTGCCGGGGGTGCCGCCAGGGTTGTTGAAGGGGTAGTTGGTGGGGGTGCCGTTGGTCGATGTTCTTCCGGGGGTGATGAAAGAGTAGTGGGTGGGTAAGAGTTGCTGTGGTCGTTGTTGCTGCTATTGCCGTGGTTGTTGTCGTTACCGGCTGGGGCGACGTCTTTTATTGACACGGTGTCCTCCCTTCCGTCGGCGTGCCGGACATACGCGTATTGGGGGTTGGCGTGGAGTAGGTGCACTGGCTCCACGAGAGGGTCCGTCTTATGGCCCCTCACATGCCTTCGCACGAATACCGGACCTGGGGTGGAGAGCCATGACGGCATGGATACGCCTGAGGTGGATTTCCGGGGAAAGACAAACATTCGTTCATGAGGCGTGGCATTAGTGGCAGTACACAATAGCGACCGTATCGAATGGAGCACATCTGAGAGGACTTCCTGCCAGCGGGAGATAGGGAGGCCCTTGGTCCTTAGAGCTAGAGTGACTGCTTTCCATACTGTCCCGTTCTCTCGCTTCACTTGACCGTTACCCCGGGGGTTGTAGCTGGTGGTACGGCTCGTGGCGATACCCCTGGACAGCATGTACTGGCGTAGCTCTTCACTCATGAAGGACGCCCCCCTATCCGTGTGGATGTAGCTTGGCATACCGAACAGGCAGAACAGGCTGTTGAGGCATTTAATGACCGTGGCGCTGGTCATGTCTGGGCAGGGGAAGGCGAATGGGAACCGGGAGTATTCGTCCACAATGTTCAGGAAGTAAACATTGCGGTCGACGGACGGGAGGGGGCCCTTGAAATCTAAGCTGAGCCGCTCAAAGGGCCGTGTAGCTTTGATTAAGTGGGCTCTATCAGGGTGGTAGAACCGAGGCTTGCACTCAGCGCAAGTGCGGCAGTTCCTGGTCAGAGACCGAACTTCCTCAATCGAGTAGGGTAAGTTGCGGGACTTTATCAAGTGGAACAGCCGCGTGACCCCTGGGTGGCAGAGGTCGTTGTGGAGGGTCTGTAGCCGATCCCCGGTGGCGCTGGCACACATCCCTCGTGAGAGGGCATCTGGGGATTCGTTAAGGGCCCCTGGCCGGTAAATGATGTCATACTCGAAGGTGGAGAGCTCGATCCGCCACCTAAGAATCTTATCATTTTTGATCTTCCCCCTCTGTTTATTATTGAACATAAACGCTACCGACCGCTGGTCGGTAAGTAGGGTGAAGCGTTTGCCGGCTAGGTAGTGGCGCCAGTGGTGCACTGCCTCCACGATGGCTTGGGCCTCCTTTTCCACGGAGGAGTGTCTGATCTCGGGCCCTTGGAGGGTCCTCGAGAAGAAAGCTACGGGCCGCCCCGCCTGGTTGAGGGTGGCCGCCAAGGCAAAGTCAGACGCATCACTTTCCACTTGAAATGGAGTGTTCTCGTCCACTGCCTGTAGCGTGGCCCGCTCAATATCCTGCTTAATGCTTTTGAAGGCGGCGTGGGCCTCAGCAGAGAGCGGAAAAGAGGATGCTTTCAAGAGGGGGCGGGCTTTGTCGGAGTAGTTGGGGACCCATTGGGAATAATAAGAAAATAACCCCAGGCACCTTTTCAGGGCTTTGGGAGTGTTGGGCAGGGGCAGCTCCCGTAGGGGGCGCAATCGGTTGGGGTCTGGTCCGATTTCCCCATTCTCCACCACGCTGCCTAGTATGCAGAGGCACGTGGTGCTGAAAACGCACTTGTCCTCGTTGTAGGTGAGGTTGAGTTTTTGTGCGGTTTTCAGGAACCTCTCGAGGTTCGAGTTGTGATCCTGCTGGTTGTGACCGCAGATGGTGACGTTGTCGAGGTAGGGGAAGGTTGCCTGCAAGTGGTGGTCATCGACCATGCGATCCATCTCCCTCTGGAAGACCGAGACCCCATTCGTCACCCCAAAGGGGACTCTGAGGAATTGGTAGAGGCGTCCGTTCGCCTCGAAGGCGGTGTACGGGCGGTCCTCTGGTCTGATAGGGAGCTGGTGGTATGCTGACTTGAGGTCGATGGTGGAGAACACCTGGTATTGGGCGATTTGGTTCACCATTTCTGATATGCGGGGTAGCGGGTAGGCGTCTAGTTGGGTGTACCTGTTGATCGTTTGGCTATAGTCGATCACCATCCGTTTCTTCTCGCTACCCCTTACCACCACCACTTGGGCGCGCCACGGGCTATTGCTGCATTCAATAATGCGCTCTTTCAGGAGCCTGTCTACCTCGGTCGCGATAAACCGCCTGTCCTCCCAGCTGTACCTCCTGCTTTTGGTCGCTATTGGCCGGCAGTTAGGGGTAAGGTTCGCGAATAGCGAAGGCGGCTTTACCTTCAGGGTAGCCAGGCCGCACACTGTGAGAGGCGGCTGGGTCCCACCGTACTTGAGCGTGATGCTTTGGTGGTTGCACTGGAAATCCAGGCCCAAGATCACGCTCGCGCATAGATTCTTCATGATTAATACTTTAAAATTATCGTATACCGTCCCGTTAACGGACAATTGTACCGTGCAGTAACCCAGAATGGTCGATGTCTGGGTTTTATCAGCCATAGAGATGGTACCCCGAGTAGGGACCACCTTTAGGGAGAGTTGTTGTGCCAGTTCAGGGTGGATAAAACTCTCCGTGCTTCCACTGTCAATTAAACATTTAACCCGGCACCCGTTTACCTCGATGTCCACCATTGATTTGGATAGCGGGTGGGGCCTGGTCTGGTCCACTGTGACCGATGCCACTGTAGGGCCCTGATCGAGACAAGATGGCGTCCACGCTGTCTGCTCACAAGATGGCGGACCCCACGAGGTCGGGCAAGATGGCGTCCAAGATGGCCGCTCCCACGGCGCACACGCGGCGGTGGCGGGTTTTGGTTTTCCGGCGGGGTTCCCTCTGCACACCTTCCCGAAGTGCCCCTTCTTACCGCACTTAAAGCAGGTGGTGCCTTTTGCCGGGCACAGGTTTCTGGTGTGCTTTGGCTGCCCGCAGAAGTAGCAGTTGGGTCCCCGACGCGTTGCGGCTGTCGTAGGGCTTCTGGGGGGAGAGCGGGGCCCCGACGGTGTCGGGCTGCCGGGCGGGGAAGATGCCTTCCAAGATGGCGGTGCCCTTGGTGAACGCGTGGCGGCGTGGACGGCGCGGGCTGAAGAGTAGGCGTCCGAGTTTCTCTGGGCCACATCCAGGGATCGCGCGGTGTCCGCAGCCTGTTTCAGGTCCAATCCCGTTTTTTCCAGCAGTCTTTGCCGGATGTAAGTGGAGCTGAGGCCTGTGATAAAGGCATCGCGAACAAGCTCGTCGGTGTACACTGCGGCTTTTACATCTCGGCACTTGCAGTCTTTGCCAAGCATTTTCAGGGTGCCTAGGAACTCCTCCACCGATTCCCCAGGTCGCTGTGCGCGAGTGGCGAGCAGATGCCTAGCATACACCTCATTCGTAGGCTGCTGGTAATGCGCCTTTAAGATGTCGCAGGCGGCCCGGTACGTGTCGGCGTCTTGGATGAGGGGGTAAACCCGGTGGCTTACCCAATTCCGCAGAATTCCGAGTTTCATACTCGCAGCGTCCGTAGCGTCTTTGACGGCTGCGGAATTGTCCAGGAAGAATTCCATACACATAAACCAGTGTCCGAAGCGTGCTGATGCGTCCGGAGCATGCTGATCCAAATCCAAACGTTTGGGTTTCAGGAGTTGATCCATTGTGTTGAAAAATAAGTTAATAAAATTGATGTGCCTCAATAATCCCGAGACTCGATGTTAGCGAAACAAAACAAGGCTTTTATTAACTTAGAAGATAACACGCAGTGGAGAGAGGTGTCTTCCATCTGGAGGTCAGCAGTACTGGATATGAGGCCTGACTGCTTGCTTACATAGAGGCCAGGTATGGGCGGAGCCCTACACACAGTACATTCCATACATTCCAATATACAATACAATGGTGAGGAGAAACCTGAAACCAACCACAGTCACAGGCAGTGATGAATGGAATATTTCATCACACGCATCACCACGGAAAAGATGGCAACCTCCGGGGAAAGGATGGCTACGGTAGAGGAGAGGTTGGCTACAGCCATGGAGCAGCTAAGTCACCAGAGTGTTGAAAACATGGTCATTGTTCAGAATAGACTGACATCTCTTGAGGAGCGATGGTCAGCTATTGAGCATAGAAACCAGACCTTCATGGAAGTCCTCTGGAGTAGGACTTCCAGTGCAGAAATGGGTCCTCATGGCCCCCCTGAAGTGCAGCAAGGTGCTGTCAAGCCACTTGCTAGCTCTGAAGTGGGACTGACCCATGAGAGGAATGTTGGTGGCAGACGAGGAAGTGGGGGCTCCACTCCAAGCGCTCACAGGACCATGCCACTGCAAAGCCCTCGGTCAGAGCCCCACCAGATTCCTCACCCAACTGAGATGGGGCCTTGGTGAGACCACACCTGGAGTACTGTATACAATTTTGGTCTCCTTACCTAATGAAGGATATACTTGCCATAGAGGGAGTGCAACGAAGGTTCACGAGATTGATTCCTGGATGGCGGGACTGTCGTATGAGAAGAGATTGAGTAAACTAGGCCTGTATTCCCTTGAATTCAGAAGAATGAGAGGGGATCTCATTGAAGCATACAAAATTATTACAGGGCTTGATAGGGTGGATACTGGGAGAATGTTTCCCTTGGCTGGGGAGACTAGAACCAGGGGCCACAGCCTCAGGATAAAGGGTAGGCCATTCAGGACTGAGCTGAGAAGAAATTTCTTCACACAGGGGGTGATGAATCTTTGGAATTCTCTACCCCAGAGGGCTGTGGAGGCTCAGTCATTGGGTATATTCAAAACAGGTCGATAGGTATTTGACTAGTAAGGGCATCAAGGGATATGGCAATAAGGCCGGTGAATGGAATTGAGGCAGAAGATCAGCCATGATCTCATTGAATGGCAGAGCAGGCTTGAAGGCCGAATGGCCTACTCCTGCTCCTATTTCTTATGTTCTTATATCTCAGCCCCTGCACAGCTGCAGGAGCAGCAGACTGTTGCTGAGCTCTCAGAGGCTCACAACCCCAGAGGACGCCCGCCAAAGGTGTCGAGATAGGAGCAGCAAGAAAGTGAGCAAGGGGCCTCCACATCTGCTGAAGCCACAGGGGAAGCACCACATAGGAGCACGCATAAGAGGAAGATAAAGCACAAGTAGTCACAAGGATAGTCACTTGGGTGTTCTGTTATATTTTTTTTGACAAGCCATCCTTGTAATGTTATGATAAACAGATTTGATGGCAAACTGTTGAAGTTGTGGCCTGTGTCATCTCACAAATGGGACTTCCACATTGAGGGCTTAGGGCGACTTGCAATTGTCAGTATGGTGGTCAGAGTGATAGGAATCCGTAGCTTCTTGTCCATTGTCGATGCTCTGGTAAGAAGGTGCGAGGCAAAAGTGTTTGATTGTGCAGGCTAAGCAAATCTGGCCAACATGAGTGCGTCCCTTGCATCCCGGGCAGCAATGTGGTCGCGCGTTGGCGCCTTCTGGCCTGTGCAGCTTCAGGTGGGTGAATAGCAGCTTGGCGTTCCTGTTGTTGCTGCTGCTGTTGGTGGTGCTGTTGTTCATGGTTCTGCTGCTGCCACAGCTGGTCTTCGTCCAAATCTGATGTCCAGGAGAAAAGGAAATAAATGGTCGTCATGTTTCTGGTATATGCCTCAGTTGAGGAAGCGCTCAGTCAAGGTGGGGAGAGGAGTTTCCCAGGAGGTCACACTGGAGATGGGTGTCAGGCTCCAAACTTCTGCAACAATGAGTATGCCTGCTAATAGTTCCCCCAGACCTGAGACAACAAAGTTCTGCCACCTGCAAATGATCATTGGTGAAAACTCCTTTTTAATGGTGGAGCTGCAGTTGTTAGTAAGCAATCCACTTGTGAGGCAGCCAGGATTAACTGACGTGTTCCAGAGGAGATGTGTAGGACGGGAAATGTGTTAAAATCAGAAAGGCCTCTCAAAATGTAATTATAGAGGCCATTAAGTGGTTGTTAAGGGCTTATCCCACCTCTTGGAGGCAGGATGGAAATGGGGTCTGAAACCCCGATTCTGGGAAAATTGCTCGGAGGTGGGCTGGAGGTGGGATCAGAGCCGCCCGCCGTTTTTTGCGATTTTACCACCTCACACGCCTCCAAACCCATCTCCTCGGGCCTAGCAAAATCGAGCCCACAGAGTCTAAATCAGAAAGTATAAATTAAAATATTTAATTCAATGTAAAATCAAGTACAGAAAGCGAAATAAAGAGAGGGAAAGAAAGATGGGATTAAGAAAGAGATAAAAGAGACAGAAAGAAAAAGTTAAATTAAAAATTTTTTTTTTTTAATCTGCAACGTTAATTAAATTCTGAAGGAATGAGACTCCACACTTGTAAAATTTAATTTTCAGGGTCAGAGAGGCTGTTTGGCTATAATTAAGACTTATCACAGCATCAAAAATTCACTTACACCTGACTGCAGCAGCCCTAACTTTTTGTTTAGTGGGTATCTAGTGGGTAATAACGCAACTTCACGCATGTATTTTATTGCTGAGTCTCTCCTCGAGGTTCCAGTGTAGCGAAGCTAGTGGAGGAGCAGGAAAAATTAGACAGCATCTTCCCGATTTCTGCGTTTAACTGCACACGGGAGGACACCGGAAGTTGCTGTTCGATTTACTCCATCTTCTGTTAAAGGGGAGGGACACTGCGAGCTCTGCAGAGCATCCGATGGCCCACACTAGGCCATCAGGGCGGAGTGGTGCCGTGGCCGCAGCCTGGCGGAAACACTTAGTGGAGCTGTGTAGATTAAGGAGGATAAAACACAACACTAAAGTTTTACTGCATCACTCGCATTTTTCATAGGATTTTTCAAAAAAAGACAACAAAAGTTAATGGCTTTTTGAAGTACAGGTTGAGCGTCCAAAATCTGGAGTTCCGGATTCCGGAACATTTTACAGATTCCGGACGACCCTGCCACCAATCGTCCCGGAGTCCGGATTCCGGAACATTTCGGATTTCGGATTCCGGAACTCTAGATTTTGGACACTCAACCTGTATTACAGTCACTTCTTTTTAGGCAGTCCCTCGGAACCGAGGATGACTTGCTTCCACATTAAAAATGAGTTATCAGGTGACTGATTAGTCCAATGCAGGACCTACAGTCTCTGTCACAGGTGGGGCAGACAGTGGTTAAAGGGATGGGTGGGTGGGGTGCTTGGGTTGACTTGTGCTCATTCCGCTGTTTGCGCTGGACTTGCGCTTCTTCCGCTATTTGTGCTGGGCTTCCGCTTGCTCCCGGCGAAGAGACTCGAGGCATTCGGCGCCTTCCCAGATGCTTCTCCTCCACTTTGTACGGTCTTGGGCCAGGGATTCCCAGGTGTCGGTGGGGATGTTGCATTTTTTCAAGGAGGCTTTGAGGGTGTCCTTGAAGTGTTTCCTCTGCCCACCTGGGGCTTTCTTGCCTTGTCGGAGCTCCGAGTAGAGCGCTTGTTTTGGGAGTCTCGTATCGGTCGTGCGGATGATGTGACCCGTCCATCGGAGCTGATCGAGCGTGGTCAAAGCTTCGATGCTGGGGATGTTGGCCTGATCGAGAACACTGGCATTGGTGCGCCTATCCTGCCAATGAATTTGCAGGATCTTGCGGAGGCAGCGTTGGTGGTACCTCTCCAGTGCTTTGAGGTGCCTGCTGTACATGGTCCATGTCTCTGAAGCATACAGGAGGGCGGGTATTACTACTGCTCTGTAGACCATGAGCTTGCTGCCGGGTTTGAGGTCCTGGTCTTCAACACTCTCTTCCTCAGGTGACTGAAGGCTGCACTGGCACACTGGAGGCGGTGTTAGACTTCGTCATCGATGTCTGCCCTTGTTGACAGTAGGCTCCCGAGGTATGGAAAGTGGTCCACGTTGTCAAAGGCCTTGTCATGGATTTTGATAATTGAGGGGCAGTACTGTGTGGCAGGGGCAGGTTGGTAGAGGACCTTTGTCTTACGGATGTTTAGTGTAAGGCCCATGCTCTCGTACGCCTCGGTGAAGGTGTTAACGATGGTTTGGAGTTCGACCTCAGAATGTGCACAGACGCAAGCGTCGCCTGCATATTGTAATTCGACGACAGAGGAAGGGACAACCTTGGATCTGGACTGGAAGCAACGGAGGTTGAACAGTTTCCCGTTTGTTCTGTAAATTAGCTCCACTCCAGCGGGGAGCTTACTGAGGGTGAGATGGAGCATTGCCGCAAGGAAGATCGAGAAGAGCGTTGGTGCGATGACACAGCCTTGCTTGACCCCAGTCCGTACATGAATTGGGTCTGTGTTGGAACCGTTGGTCAGGATCACGGCTTGCATGACGTCATGAAGCAGGCGGAGGATGGTGACAAACTTTAGACGGTAGCCGAATTTGACGAGGACACTCCATAATCCCTCACTTGACAGTGTCAAAGGCCTTTGTGAGGTCAAAGAAGGCCATGTACAGCGGTTGGCGCTGTTCCCTGCATTTCTCTTGTAATTGGCGTGCGGTGAGGATCATGTCCATTGTGCCCCTTAGCGGATTCCGCCCACTATCCTGCCAATGAATTTGCAGGATCTTGCGGAGGCAGCGTTGGTGGTACCTCTCCAGTGCTTTGAGGCGCCTGCTGTACATGGAATCCGCATTGCGACTCTGGGAGGAACTCTTCAGTCACTGGGAGAAAGCGATTAAGGAGGATTCTTGCGATGACTTTCCCTGTGGCAGACAGCAGGGAAACTCCTCTGTAATTACCGGACTTGTCACCTTTCTTGAAGATGGTCACAATTACGGCATCTCTGAGATCCCCTGGCATGCTCTCCTCCTTCCAGATAAGAGAAATCATTTCATGAATTTGCGCCAGTAGTGCTTCTCCACCATGCTTTAGCGCCTTGGCAGGGATTCCATCTGCTCCTGAGGCCTTGTTGTTCTTCAGTTGTCAGATGGCCTTTTCAACCTCATGCCGGGCTGGGGTTGTGCTGAGATGGTGGCGGGTAGCTTGCTGCGGGATGGAGTTAAGGACACTCGCGTCGAAGACAGAGTCTCGGTTAAGGAGATCTTCGAAGTGCTCCTTCCAGCGGGCACTGACTGCCTCCCGGTCCTTGATGAGTACCTCTCCGTTCTTGGCCTGCAGTGGGGTAGGACCTTGGGTGCTTGGGCTGTAGGTGGTCTTGACTGCACTAAAGAATCCACGCACGCCGTGGCTGTCGGCTAGCTGCTGGATCTCCTGCGTTTCCTCCACCCACCACCTGTTCTTTAGGTCGCGAGTGTTTTGTTGGACCTCGGCCTTCAAGCATCTGTAGAGCTGCTTTCTTGCTCTCGAGTTGTGTTGCTGTTTCCAGATCAGGAATGCCTTGCGCTTGCGGCTTATTAGCTCCTGGATCTCCTGGTGGTTCTCATCGAACCAGTCTTGGTGTTTTCTGGTCGAGTGACCGAGTGTCTCTTCACAGGTGCTGATTATGGAGGCCTTGAGTGCAGACCAGGCGCTGTGAACACTCTGGTCTCGATTTTCCAAGCCCCGAGGAGGCGGGTTTGGAGGCGGGAGTGATGGGAAAATTGCAGAATCGGGGGGCAGGAACCCATCCCGCCTCCAACCCGCCTCCGTGCCATTGTCCCAGGAGGCGGGTCCTGGACCTGTGCTGGGAGCCACCTCCCCGAGGCAGAATGGGGATTAGTGCCAATTAACTGCCTGTTAACAGGTAGTTAACAGGCAGTTTTTTGCCTAATCCCTATTTTTAGCCCTGAAGTGTGGGCTGTCTGACGGCTCTGACCACGCCAAGTTAGCGAGGCGGACCGTCGTTCTGCAGGGGTTGGCGGGGTCGAGATGTCCGTTGTGCAGGTGAGTGATGGGTGCATGTGTGCAGAGGTAAGTGTGTGAGGTAAGTGTAAAGTGTTTTAATAAGTTTTACTTACCTTTACTTTCTCCTGCTGGCTTCCTTCCTTCAGTTCTCGGGAGTCCCTGAGCTCACCGGCACAGAAAGCAGAATGGCTGCTGAACTGTCAAAAGCTGCAGCCTCTGCTTTCTGGTCTGGAGAGATCTCTAACTGAGCCTGAGTAGAAGGACACAAGTTAGAAGACAGATTGTCCGTGTTTGACAGCTTCACAGAGCCGTCAAACGCTGATTTTTCAGCTGTCAAAACCTCTTGACAGATGAAATGTCAATCGCTGATGTCACCAGTAAACAGGTGTCCCTTAATTGGCCTGCTGAGCCCGCTGGGCGGGCTTAACAAGGTCAATCAAGGGAAAATAGCGTGAGTTGGCCACAAGTTGATGGAGGCGGGACTACAACCCAAAAAGTGGGAGTCCCACCTCCAAAAGCTCCCCATTGACAAAATCGAGCCCTCTGTGTCTCTGCATCACTGGGAGTCGTCAGGTTGTTTGTGAGGTGCAGGCTGAATAGGGCTTTCTTAGCGGGGTCTTTGAGTGCTCCAGCGTTGATTTTCCTGCGGCATTGTTTCGGTTGCCGCCGCTGTTTTGGGGCTACATTGGTGGAGATGACAGAACGGATTAGGTGGTGGTCTGTCCAGCTGTCGTCAGCTCCTGTCATGGCATGGGTGATGCGGATGTCCTTGCAGTCCCTCGCTCGGACGATGACGTAGTCCAGCAGATGCCAGTGCTTGGAGCGAGAGTGCTGCCATGAAGACTTGTACTTGTCTCTCTGCCGCAACAAGGTGTTGGTTATGACAAGGCCATGTTCTAAGCATTTCATCAGGAGGAGGGTACCATTGGAGTTGGCTTTCCCTACCCCCTCTCTGCCGATCATACCTCCCCAGAGGTCTGTGTCCTTTCCAACTCTGGCGTTAAAGTCGCCAAGGAGGAGCAGCTTGTCACCCGTTGGGACTCTTGGTCCAATGGTAAGGGGATCAAAGACAATTGGAGACCAGGCTCTGCTACAACGGCCTAGCACACACACACAAATATACTCCTACTGTCCTCCTCCCTCCTTCCCGCAGATTCTCTCTGCCTGGGTTTTGTAGGATGCATTGTGGTCCTCCCAACCTCACTGTTGGCCCGTGCTGCACCTTCCCTGGGCCCCGACCCCACTGCCGGTCCCCGCTGCACCACTCCTGGGCCTTGACCATGCCCCCCGACCATGCCTGTTCTTTGTTCTCATCAGTGAGCACTGGCTCTTCACTCAAACTTAGCTTCCAAATTCCCAGACCTCTCTGCCATCAAGACTATGCTTCTCCATTGGACTAGTGATCTAGCAACTAGTGGATCGCGAGTGGAGCTTGTTGCCAGGGATCGCGAGAATATCAGTGCTAATTTAATCCTGTGAGAGACAACATCACTCTTGTCCAAGGCTGGGACCCAAGAGTGAGGACAAGCCCAGCAGCAAGGTCATTACAGTCTAGGCATGTGGAACGTACCCAATTTCCCAGGATACATCAGTATAGTTCAGTCAGATGAATTGCTAGAATTTAAAAACAGCCTTGGTCCAAACATGGACTAAAGAGCTGAAGTCCAGAGGTGAGGTGAGAATGACTGCTCTTGACATCAAAGCAGCATTTGACCAAGTGTGGCACCAAGGAGCCCTAGTAAAATTGAAGTCAATGGGAATCAAGGGGAAAACTCTCCACTGGCTGGAATCATACTGAGCACAACGGAAGATGGTTGTGGTTGTTGGAGGCCAATCATCTCAGCCCCAGGACATCGCTGCAGGAGTTCCTCAGGGCAGTGTCCTAGGCCCAACCACCTGCAACTGCTTCATCAATGACCTTTCCTCCATCATAAGGTCAGAAGTGGGGATATTCGCTGATGATTTCAGTGTTTAGTTCCATTCGCAACTCCTCAAATAATGAAGCAGTCCGTGCCCGCATGCAGAAAGACCTGGACAACATTCAGGCTTGGGCTGATAAGTGGCAGGTAACATTCGCGCCACATAAGTGCCAGGCAATGACCATCTCCAACGAAAATGTCTAACCACCGCCCCTTGACATTCAACAGCATTACCATCGCTGAATCACCCATCATCAGCATCCTGTGGTCACCATTGAGCAGAAACTTAACTGGACCAGCCACATAAATACTGTGGCTACAAGAGCATGTCAGAGGCTGGGTATTCTGCGGCGAGTGTCTCACCTCCTGACTCCCCAAAGCCTTTCCACCATCTACAAGGCACAAGTCAGGAGTGTGATGGAATACTCTCCACTTGTCTGGATGAGTGCAGCTGCAACAACACTCAAGAAGCTCGACACCATCCAAGGCAAAGCAGCCCGCTTGATTGGCACCCCACCCACCACCATAGACATTCACTTCCTCCACCGCTGGTGTACCATGGCTGCAGTGTGTACCATCTACAAGATGCACTGCAGCAACTCGCCAAGGCTTCTTCGGCATCACCTCCCAAACCCACAATCACCTTCTCAAGGGCAATTAGGGATGGGCATTAAATGCTGGCAATGCCAGTGACGCCCACATCCCATGAACGAATAAAAAAAGATGGAAACAGGTTCAAGGTCTGTTATGATGTCAGTACTCAATGTTTGGACTCGTAGATGAAGAATGGGCCAGTTGAACAAGATGCCAGAATCCTGACAGTAGCCGTGGAAAAACATCCCAGTGTGTCAGTTTATTCAAGAGAAAAGGTGTGAGAATTAGTGTAAACTAAACTGTTTGTAGATTAACCCTGCCATGGTGTTTTACTCCTATATTAATTTATGTTGATTAAAGCCATGATTTTACTGAATCCTCATGAAACAAGTCTGCTTGTGATGTGGCAGTGCAAGTTTGGGGTTGCATCTTAAAACTTTAAAACTAGGCAACTGCAGATTTGTTACATGATGACTATTAAATTAAAATACCATTCATAAGCACAGTGATGCTCTCCATCACCAAAGTAGACCAAATGTACCACAGAAAACAAATGTCTGTTTTGTTGATCTTGTTAAATGGCAGGAAATGGAAAGTGCATTAAAACAAACTACAGCATTGTGACTTTCCAACTTAGCATATTGTCAAAAATTGCTTGTCTGTTATAACATTGAGAAATTTTCACCAGATCAGTCAGTGATGTACATTTTGTTTATGCCTGATCATGTCTTTGTTACTGATATCTAGTCACTTGCTCCCTCTATGAGTCTGCAGCTAGCCTGATGAGTTCATTTTTGGTATCTGTATATTCATCCATCGAGCTGAGTTTTGAGTGTAATCTTTCAAATGGCAGTCCTTAAATTTACTTAGTGGACTATTTAGCAGAGCTCAGCTTGATAAGTGGAATACATTAATTCTTTTTGTGTTCTTTAGTGAATAAATATTCATATAGAGTGCCTTTATTAAAAAAGAGTAAGAAGAACCATGCTTAATAATACCAAGCACAAGCAATATGGTGTGTTTTATTGCAGGCTGCATCGTTGCACCATATATTTTGCAACAAATGAAAGGCTTATCAAATGTTTCTCTTTGTGCAAAAACCTTCAAAATCAGTCTCTTCTCAGTAAAAAATGCTCAGAAACAAGTTCCTGTATCAGGCCAGCTACAGGCACACAGAGGAAGTTAGAGGACTGTGCAACAAGGACTCCGGGAGGTAAGCAAGTTCCCTTTCCCAAGAGGAAATGTTTGCTAATGGAAGGTCCTGATACATGAGCTGGGCAGGTCTGCAGAACTCCAGGAAATTGCTGATGACCAGCCAGCCTGGCTCAATAATGAAGCCTGGAGGTAGAAGTTACTGAGGGGACGGGGGCAGGGAAGGGGTGGGTGAAGGGATTCCTCACACTTAGCTCTAGATAACCTTGCAAGCCAATAACCTCAGGTGGTCTTGACTGAACCTGTAGCATTGCTGCTGAATAGTTTTAGCTGGTTAAATCCAAGGATTATCCCTGTGCACACTTGGGGATTCCCCAAACCTTGGCTGTTGCCAACCTGCTCCTGAGTTCCCTTTACTTAGATAAGTTGGATACATCCCTACAGGGAGAGGGCAAACTGAAGCTCTTGTGCATCAATTTATCAGTAGATTGTCTTGGAGACGTAACACTTTGTTGAGCCATTTAAGTAACATTAGTTTATATTTAAACACACTTCATGATGACACTTTCAGGAATATTCTATACAGATGCTGCCTCTGACAAAACAAGCCAGTGTGGCAGTTTCCACTTCCACATCAGCCATCCTTGTTTCTTTGTAAATCATAGGTAGTTTTGTGCTGTGGTGTCACGCCACTGGGAGATGGTTCATTTTGCATAGTTAATCATTGAATAAAGAGAAAAAAACAAGCCTTTTAGCAATTACAAAATCATTGCTTGATTACTTGCTGACTGATAAATTAGGTTCAAAAATGTTATAAGGATTAGAGAAACAATACAGTGTAACATAACAAGACTTATAATCTCTAGTAAGCAGCCAGATTTTCAAGAAGCAATAAGAAAGCAGCAAGCACCATGCACCAAAGTGATGTGTATTCATCGAGGCTGGGCAGTGTTTACAGGAACATCAAACAGGCGGCCAGTATATTCAACTAAATCAGCTGTAAAATCTTACCATTCCTGCCTTTAAAACTTGTTTCACTTTGTTTTGGTGCCATGTTCTCCAACTTAAACCATCTTGAGTGTTAATTTTGCTGCTGTTAAGAACTTAAGAATTTTCAAAAACAGAAAAAGACCCAACAAGCCCATCCTTTTGAATTGATCCCAACCTCATCTAGTTATTTTTTTAACCATGTTATTCAATCCTTCCTATCTCTAAAAACACATTTTACATCCTCTTAAATAAATGTGTGCTGTCTGTTTCAATGGGATTCCATGAAAAATCATTTCACAAGCCTGCCACTCTTTAAAAAGCTTCCATCGGATTTCCTCATTTAATAAATGTGCTTCCTATTAATTGAGCTTGTCACCATAATCCTTAAGGATTAAAAATAGGGTATATGTCCACTTGTGGTATCTCTCAATCATTCCTTGTTGTACTATTTTATGCCAATCAAATCTGGGTTGGCAAGGTCACAAGGAGGAGATCCATGGGCTGGGAACCCGGGGGTAGAGTTTCCACTTTGGGCGCAGTCGGCAATCTGAGGGCAAATTGCGCTCAAAATTATGTTAGTTTTCCGACATGAAGTTATGGTTCAAGTTTCCACTCAAAGTCATTTGCATAATCACAAATGCAAAATCGTCGATGAACCTGAGCAGTCAGGCAGGGTTTTAGAACGTAATTGTTTGGGTTTTCTCCCCCTTGTATTAAAATATATTTCTTGATGTATTTAAGAGCAGTAACCTGGCGCAGTTTTATTAATACAGCTGAAAATGGGTTTATCACAAAAAATGAGCACTTTTAATAAGAGTGTCACATCCACCACCTCTAAGAAACCCGATTTTAAATAATTGAAAATGAGTTAAAAAAAAAACTATACAGAACCATTTACAGGAAACTTTCGATTTACCGGCACCTAAATAACCGGAAATCTCGGTTAACCGGCAAAATTCAGGAGTAGGTTCAGGTAACTTTTATTACTTGCCTTCCTCCATTTGTTGCTGTGCAAGGGTGTGGCTGCAGCTGTTGCTAAGCTACAGAGACGCTTGCAACTTGTGGCCATTGTTCTGAGGCTGTTAAGCAACAGGGTTTGTTGCTTTATACGGAGCTCTCGGCTCCGTATCTTTTACTATAGCGTTCGGTGATCCGGAATTTTTGATGAACCAGCACCACATCGGTCCCGTCCGTGCCGGATAAAAAAAAGTTTCCTGTACTAGTTTCATTGGTGTACGCTAGTCAGTTTCTTAGTGACTTAACTATTTTTTAATATTTAAAATCTTTGCGCCTTAAAAAAAGCTGAATTTTAAGAACCTCCTTGAAAGGCCGCAAACAGGCGCAATTAGCAGAAACCCGCCGAGCTGATTAATTTGGTCTGGGGAAGAGGTTGGCCAGTTTTGTGGCCGGGCTGGCTTCCAGCGCAGTTTTTTTGAAACCAGCGCAAAAGATCGCGGAATTTCGATTTGTGCTGAACGTAACCGGAAACACGAGGGAAAAAAACTCCTCAAAACAGGCACAATTTGGGGCGCAATTTGCGCCCGGATCGCGAATACACCCAAAGTGGAAACCCTACCCCACATTGTCCTTTCTCAAAAAATAGTAATGGTAAACATGGATACGTACCTGCTATGGGGATGGCAGAGATCAAAGCCATCTGTAGCTTGCCTTCTTTCTTTTTATCTGTATATATTGGGTGTACCTGAGACAATTGTAACCAGGACAAATGTTATTGGGACAATGAGCAGATCCAGGGTTACAATAGTCACATACATGCTCCAATCAATCACACTGAGTAGGAACTAATTCTGTGTTTACATTTCTGGGCACAAGGGGCAGAATTGCTTTTTCTTTAGATGGTTTGCAGGTTAGAGAGATGATGCATGAACCATTGCAGCTTATGTGGGAGGCTTTTTGGATTGATACAGATGTGAAGGTGCAACTCTCATGTCCTTGGCATAAACTGCATACAGATCAACCTAAAAAGCTAGTAAATTCTGACTAGCCACTTTCAAACTTTAGAAAAGCCTTAATTATAGGTCTATGAAGAGTGACAACTAACAATTTACAAGCTTTGTAACTTTAGCTCTCGCTATACACAACATTTCTTCACTGTTCCTGTTAATTTTATTTCATGAAAGCCTGAAAGGAGAAGTCAAAATGCTTAAGACACAAAATTGGTGGGACATTTCTAAAGTGGGGGGTGGGGTGGAGAGATAGTGGCTTGTTTCCTCATAATATTTAGAAATTTTTATTGCACTCTGAGCAGATTTTTTTAACAAGGGAATTAAAAATGTTTTAAACCAAAACAACAAAGTCACATTTGGATTTTCAACAGACCAACCAGAGCATCGCTTCCCTAGAGGTTACCTTAACAGTGGCTTTCCTGCATCCAACCTCCTTAACTGCCCCAGTTCGGAAAATCACTCCTTCCCCTCCAGACTCGGTTCACAGAGACGCTATAACCTATCCAACTCTCCACCCTTTCACAGAAACACACTCCCCTCCTAGATCATACTGGAACTCTGCTCCCTCTCCCCATCAATTCATCCTGCACTCTGCTCCCTCCCAGCTCAAGCGGGCTCTTTTTGCCACTTCTTCACTAGACTGATTGTGGTGACTGTCCTATGAAGAGAGATTGAGTAGACTAGGCCTATAATTCCCTAGTGTTTAGAAGAATGAGAGGTGATCTCATTGAAATGTATAAAATTCTTAAGGGGCTTGACAGGGTAGATGCAGGCAGGATGTTTCCCCTGGCAGGGGAGTCTAGAACCAGGGGTCACAGTTTCAGAATAAGGGGTCAGACATTTAGGACTGAGATAAATAGAAATTTCTTCACTCAGAGAGTGGTGAATCTTTGGAATTCTCTACCACAGAGGGCTGTGGAGGCTCAGTCATTGAGTATATTCACGTCAGAGAGCGATAGATTTTTGGATACTAAGGGAACCAAGGGATATGGGGATAGTACGGGAAGGTGGAGTTGAGGTAAAAGATCGACCATGATCTTATTGAATGACAGAACAGGCTCGAAAGGCCAAATGGCCGACTCCTGCTCCTAATTCTTAGGTTCCTATGTTCTTCAAGTGATGGTGGTACTGTTTCCCTTTTCTCAGTTGAAGCTGGAACTGTAACGACTTCAGCAGCACTTCCCTCTGCTCGCCGCCTGAGGGCGGTTTTTGAGGCTTCGGTGCACTGCTGCTGTGCCTTTGGGCCCCTCTCCTCACCTGTTTCTCAAGTAATTGATCTCATCAGAGTAATTAGGCTAGTTAATAAAGTTGTTTGTTTTTGTCCTTGTCTTGTCCTCTGTGCCTCGCCTCACCTGTGTCTTGTTAATGTATTTGTCTCCTGTCTCATTTGATTAATTATGTCACGTGACCACTCTGGCCTGTATTTAAGCTTCCTGTTTCCTGTCCTCTTTGCTCAGTCCTGGGTTCGCCTGTCTGCATGTAGCAGCTCTCTTGAGTCTCTCTGTGTTTTTGAGTATCAAGTGAATCGCCTTTCGAGTGTTACCATGTCTCTGTGTTTTCGAGTCTCTACTGAATCTCCTTTCGAGTGTTACCCTGTCTCTATGTTCTCGAGTCTCAAGGAACCATCTCTCGAGTGTTACCATGTCTCTGTGTTTTCGAGTATCAAGTTAACCATCTTTCGAGTTCTACCCGGCCTCGAGTCCTTGGATAGGTTTCCTGTAAAGTCTGTGGGTTGTGCAGTTAATAAATACACAGACTTCAGAAGTAACAAACAAACAGGTCTTTACTATTCGAAGGTCCGGGCGAATCTGCCCCAGCAATCCTGCTACAACACTTATATACTGGTGTGGTCACTATCGGTATTACAGTATACAGAAGCCAAACAAATAGTGCCACACCTAAAGTAGTTCCCTTAAAGGTGAACGGTTACATTCAATAGTTCCCTTAAAGATAGACGGGTACATACACTACAATCCTCCCTTTTTAGCTTATTACTTACAGAGTCCCCATTAAACATACATATCTTCAACTTCCTATAAAACAAATTACAGATATAATCTCGGTGGAGTCAATGTCATATAAACCAATTTACAAATATAATCTCGGTGGAAACAGTTCACAGGTTCAGTCTCTGCGGAAACAGTTTATAGATTCAGTCTCTGATCTTGACTCGTTCCGAACAACATTTCTTTGGTGTAGCTGGTTCACCTGGCTAGCGTGACTCCTCCATAGCCTTTTTCTTGACGTAACAGCTTGAACTTTCGTCCTGTTGAACCAGCAGTGCGGACTTTTACAACCAACTGGCTGTCTTGACATTTTCCAGTTTTCCAACTAATTTAGCTCCTTTCGTAATGTCCCACCTGGAATGGTAGAAGTGCTAATATTTTAGACAGTTATTATCTTCTGCTTCTTTTTCTTTTCTGCCTTTTTGAAACTCTCGGAGCTCCTTTCTCGGCTGCCAGCTGTAGCGCCACCAACTCTCTATGTTCCTTAGACCTTAAGTGCTTCATCCGGATTTCAGCACTTTGAGAGTTTTCATCACAAGTTGGGCAGACCACATCCTCGTAATATTCAGTGTCACTCAACAGGTCATGGTAATATTCGGGTTCGTCCTGAGTTAGGCCAGCGAGAGAGACTCCTTCTTCCTCCTCACCCGTCTGGACGTTAGCTGACGGTGGTTCCTTCCCTAAACATCTTTCTTGAAAAGCCTTCTTCATGCATTCATATTCATCCCGCTCTTCCTGGGTTATCTGCCATTCCTTCACAACGGACCTCATTTGTGAGTTCAATACCTTCCTTTCCATCGGTAATTGCGTTATCAGGCTATTTAACCCTTCTACTGAGGTAACGGTTTCCACATTCTTCTGTTCACCTTGACGTGATTCAACGTACTTTTGGCATCCTTGTAAAATTTGTGTTGCCACCTCAGCTATCTCCGTGACTTTTGAGAGCTCCGAACTCGTTCCCCCTGAAGATTGAAGCTCGTGTTCAGATTGTTCCCCTTGCAGAGTCTTGTCCTTCAGCATATGAAGGAGTTGGCTGACCGTTAACTCTTCCCTGGGAACACGGTGGATCAGAGTCTTCTCCATTTCATCCACCTCTTTCTCCAATACTTCCACCTTACGTTCCTCTTGAACTTTGGCTTTCAGCGCTCGGAAAAGTTGCGCCCTGATGCTCTCTAGTTCATGTTCAGGGACCATTCTTACAGTGTCCTGTTCTTCCACTGAAAGGATTCCCAGTTGAATCTGTTCTTCAAGTTGTTGAACCTCGGTCATTGCCGCCTCATATTTGTCTTGGGTGTCCTTCAATGTTTTTATAAGTTCTTGAACATCCTGTCTTTCATGCTCTGCCATGATTTTCACCTCTAATTTCTCATCTATGGATGGAGCTTCTACCGATGAGTCTGTCTTGGCCTTGAGCTCATCAAGAATTTCCTGCAGCCTTTGGACTTCTTGCTCATGTTCAACCTTTAGTTGTTCATATGCTTCTACTGAAACTAGCTTTTCGGAGGCTGCCGAGTTAACCCCCTCCAGAATTGTAGCCTGGGCCTGTTCATACTGTTCTTTCAACTTCTCACACTCTGCTTGTAAGGAGTCGTAGAGAAGAACTGGAATAAAATCCTGGCTCCCTGAAGATTCCTCTTCCTTTGGTTCATTCTGTAAATATTCTAGTTCCTGAACAGCATCAGGGGAATGTGATTGGTATTTGACCACGATGGCTCTATGGTCGCTCTCTGCTTGAGCTAGCTGTCTCTGTAGTCTTTCCAGGTTCTCCCATTCGGTGTCCCAGAACCTTTCCATATTTTTCATCTCTTGTACGAGACGGTCACTCAACTGTTCTAATTGTTGTCGTACTTTGACATAAGTTTGCGTCCGAGCTCGGTGTTCTTCCGTCATGGATGAATCCTTTGCTTGAACAGGCTCAGAATTCTCTGTCAACCTGGAGTTCTGCTCTGCAGCTTTATTCTTCTTGGTACCATAAGTCCTTCTGCATGTCTTTGTTTTCTTTCCCATCGTCGGCAAGTCCCTTTTAGCCTTGTCTTCCATATTCGACTTGGTCTTATCATCATCCATTTCAGAATCTGAGCTAATAGCTTGCGCCGAGTCCTCCCTCATTATGGCTTTTAGGTAATGCCATTCCATGTCTATTTTCTTAATCCACTCCCGTCCTAGAAGTGGTGGTCCTCCCTCAGGTAATACGTACAAGTTCATTCTTGGGTGTCCTTTACCCCTATCTCTCACCTTGACTCTTATTTTCCCCACGGGGTATACGTTATGCCCCGTGTATGTCTGTAATACGAACTTGGTATTTCTTAAAGGTATGTGAGAGAATAGCCGGTGGTAGTCCCTTCGGTTGATGACTGATAGAGCTGATCCAGTGTCCAGCTCCATTCTTACTTGGACTCCAGCTATTTTTAGTATGACCCAGATGGCCTGTAGATCCGTTTCTTTACCCACATTGTGGATTCTCAGACTACCCAGCTCCTGGTTGTTTGGGTCTGAGTCTGAATTCTGTTCGTCTGAACTCTTCTCAGCCACCTTGTGTACCTTATTGTACTTTTCTTGTGGTGGCTTCCTTTGATTATTGGTCTTTTTCCCGGACCGGCATACCTTCGCGATGTGACCCAGTTTGCCACATTTCCTACACTCTTGGTTCTTAAACCAGCATTGATTCTGGTCATGCGTTGTCTTCCCACAACGGTAGCATTTTGTTGTGCTTGAAGTAATTTGGTCCACCCCGAGTGCCGCCGCCTTTAGTTGCATTTCCGCCATTCCTTTCGCTGCGGCTTTGTGCGATGCAGCTATAAGGACAGCCCTGTCCAGTGTGAGGTCGTTCTCTTCCAGTAGTCGCTTCTGCGTCCCTTCTTTGGACAATCCGCATACGAACTTGTCCCGCAGCGCTTCTGTCAGATTCCCTCCGAACTGGCAGTATTTCGCTAGCCTACGCAGTTCGACCAAGTATTCCGCATTGCTTTCATCTTTCTTCTGCGTTCTTGCGTAGAATTTGAATCGTTCAGCCAGCATCAGCAGTGTGGGGTTCAAGTGGTCCTTCAGCACAGCCACAATCTCTTCGAAGGTCTGATCCGCTGGTTTATTTGGTGCTATTAGATGCTTCAAGAGCCCATATGTTTTTGCCCCCATCGAGTTTAGCAATATTATCGCCTTGTCGTCTTCCTCTATTTTGTTGGCTTCGCAATAGATCTCTATGTGTTCCACGTATGTGGCCCAGTCTTCTATTTCAGAATTAAAGTCGTTAATATTCCCTCGCTTAGGCATCTTTCTTCCCTTGGGAGCAGCACCAGTATTTCTTTAAGTATTCTTATTTATTTGTTTGTTTCTAAGATGGCGGTTTTCCCGCGAAATCGGCGGTTTCCCGCTCTTTCCTTCTCTCCCCGCCCACTTCAATGGCGGTATGTCAATCAAGATGGCGGTTTTCCCGCGAAAATGGCGGTTTCCCGCTCTTCCTTTCTCGCCCCGCCCACTTCAATGGCGGTTTCCCGCTTCTGGCGTCTTCTCCGCCTAATGGCGGCTTCCTGCGTTTCTTCCCAGTGGAAGGGGTACGCTTCCCCCGCAGCGGACAGGTTCAGCTGCTGGCTGGCTTCCGCACAGCTCCCCTTACTCGGCTATGTCTTTTCCTCCCGCCTGCACGGCTCTACCGGCGCTGGGTACACCCCGTTAATGGAGGACAGTTCAGCCGCTGGACTGGCTCTCGCGCAGTCTCTCTCTCCGTACCCGGCTCTGTCGCTCTCTCACCCGCACGTTCGGTGCTACCGGCCCTGGGTACCCCGTTGGTGGAGAACAGTTCAGCCGCTGGACTGGCTCTCGCACAGTCTCTCTCCCCTTGCTCGGCTCTGTCTCTCCCTCTCCCGCACGTTCGGTTCTACCGGCTCTGGGTACCCCGCTGGTGGAGGACAGCTCAGCCGCTGGACTGGCTCTCGCACAGTCTCTCTCCCCTTGCTCGGCTCTGTCTCTCCCTCTCCCGCACGTTCGGTTCTACCGGCTCTGGGTACCCCGCTGGTGGAGGACAGCTCAGCCGCTGGACTGGCTCCTCGCAGTCTCTCTCTCCGCACCCGGCTCTCACCCGCACAACTCCCGTTCGCCTCCCCAGCCCTCTCGCAGACCGGTGTTTCCCTCCCCGGCTGTGGCTGGGTTTCTCTTCCCGCGCCTACTCGCAGGCTGAGCGCTTCGTGGCTGCGGTCGCTGCCCGGATTTTTCCCGCCGATCGCGGTCCGGCTGTCACCCGACGCTGTTGGACCCAACTTTTGGCCGGCACAGCTCCCCCTCGACCGTGGTCGAGTGCTCTGCCCTTATCCTCCGGATACTTCTACACCTTCCCCTACTCACAGTCTCTTCGGCCGCCTTGTTTCTTGCTGGTCGGCTCACTCCGCACCGTGGCAGAAGGGTGGTCAGTGCCTGTTGCTGATACAGCTTTTGTTGTTAGTCTTCCTGCTTTCTGTTGTTGCAGCCTCGTGTTTTCTTTTGGTAGCACGACGAGGGCGGTTGTCTCTCTTCGACGCTCTTCTTGCTTTGGTAGTCTTGCCGCAGGGTACGATCGGACTCGTCGCCACTGTAAAGTCTGTGGGTTGTGCAGTTAATAAATACACAGACTTCAGAAGTAACAAACAAACAGGTCTTTACTATTCGAAGGTCCGGGCGAATCTGCCCCAGCAATCCTGCTACAACACTTATATACTGGTGTGGTCACTATCGGTATTACAGTATACAGAAGCCAAACAAATAGTGCCACACCTAAAGTAGTTCCCTTAAAGGTGAACGGTTACATTCAATAGTTCCCTTAAAGATAGACGGGCACTTGGGTCCACTACCGAAACCCTAGCATAACGGCCCCGTGAATGCACGGCCCTGTGACAGGAACTGTTTCCTCCTCCTACTCCCATTTATTGCCATCCACTTCCTTCCCCTTCCATCTCCGCTTTACCCCTCCCTCTCCAGTTTGATCCTCCTTCCATCTCCACTTCATTGCTGTCCATTCCCCTTTCCCTCCCTTATATTCTTTGCCATCCATTCCCACCTTGCTCCTTCCCTTCATTTTCTTCCTTTCCTTTCCCCTCAGTGCCGCTCCTACCTGAGTTCTGTTATTAATGGAAGTGATTCCGGCCATTGCATACTGTAGGGATGAGCCCTTGTTCTTGTGAAAATTCCCGCACACATAATCCATTAGCAACAGGAATCTCATAGGAGCCAGACTGCAAGGAAATAGGCCTCGACAATACAGATTTTCACAGGCATGTGCTGACCCACACACCAGGCCCCAAAATGTTGACTATAAATGTGAAACGCTAGCAGTTAGCATCTATGATTCTTACTAAGCACTAGTGGCATTTATTCAGTCATAATCTTGTCGAAGTCTAGCAGCCCAGTCACAGCTCTTTGATGTGTGGAGGGCTAAGTATGTCATGGGATGGGCCAACCTTAGACTCACCAACCCACATGGCTTTCGACTATACTGGGCATGAAAAGAGTTTTCTCCGTAGCCTGGCAAACAGGGCTACAATATTCCATCAGTGGGCAGCTGTAGATTTTGTAGAATACTAAGAGATCGGACAAAACTTTTTTTGAGGTTTTGTAGTCATCTACCAGCTTTTACAGGGACTTCACCATTTCTATGCCCAGTGTAAATCAAGTGTGATTATCAAACTGAGGAGCTCATTATTAATTACTCACGGTCGTTTTCAAGACTTGCAAGGTAGCGATGACATATAAGGCGATGAGTAAACGAACCTTACAGCTGTACTGATATTACAAGATTTCCAGTAGATTGTGTGTGACCATTATGTTTGATTTCTCAGCAGATAATAGACCTGTAACAAGCTATTGATTTGTGAAAAGCTTCATGAAATATGTAATTGTGTCAGTTAGATAATCATAAACTGAAATCTCTTCCGTTTCACAATCATGTCTTAGATTCATTATCAGACAATTCTCAACTCTCCATTAGGTGATATAATCAGGTCTTGTCAGACGCAATTGTAATACAGGTAGACTACCTTTTATCCGAACTTCCGAAAACCGAAACCCTCTAAAAACCGAAGGTTTTTTCGTTCAGCGTAAGTCGTGCGCACGACATGACCAGAGTGGCGCACAACTTACGCTGAGCAGAGGGTCAGCATAAGTCGTGCGCACGACCCCGACCCCCGCGGATGACCCCCCGCAGACCCCCCCCACGGACCCCCGCCGACCCCGACCCCCGCCGACCCCCCCGCTGACCCCGACCCCCGCTGACCCCGACCCCCGCCGACCCCGACTCCCGCCGACCCCCCCGCCAACCCCGACTCCTGCCGACCCCCCCGCGGACCCCCGCCGACCCCGACCCCCGCCGACCCCCACCGCCGACCCCGACCCCCCCGCCGACCCCCGCCGACCCACCCCCGACAAATTTCCCAGTCTTATAAAATACCTTCCGAAATCCGAAATTTTCCGAAAACCGAAACACGGCTGGTCCCGAGGTTTTCGGATAAAGGATAGTCTACCTGTACTGGCAGATGTCTTACAAAGTTGACCGTGAAAGGCTTGACAGGGTAGATGCAGGGAGGATGTTTCCCCTGGCTGGGGAGTCTAGAACCAGGGGTCATAGTCTCAGAATAAGGGGTTGGCCATTTAGGACTGAGATGAGGAGAAATTTCTTCACTCAGAGGGTGGTGAATCTTTGGAATTCTCTACCCCAAAGGGCTGTGGATGCTCAGTCATTGAGTATATTCAAGATAGAGATCGATAGATTTTTGAATATTAAAGGAATCAATGGGATGGGGAAAGTGCAGGAAAGTGGAGATGAGGTAGAAGATCAGCCATGATCTAATTGAATGGCGGAGCAGGCTCGAAGGGCCAAATGGCCTACTCCTACTCCTATTTCTTATGTTCTTATGTTCTTAATCACAAAATGACCCAGATAATTTGTGTTGTGCCTGCAAAGCTTCCTAGTAATGCTGATTCAGCAGTTGCACTTCTGCATATGAGAGAGTTCCATGCAATGACACTATTGAGTAGGTAGACGATTCTCTGCTGCTGGTGTTCTAGAGCACATTTTTGTATTGATACAGAATTTTGGGCTGCAGCTGCTGAAGTATTGTGCTCTTGGTGTTGCCCACCTTAAGCATTAGTATTGTCATGGTGTTAATTCAGTCATCATTTTTGTGAAGGAACAATAATCTACAATGTGGTGAACCATCCTCATTAAGAAGAAAGAAATAACTTGCACTAATATAGAAAAGTGCTTCATAGCAATGAATTGTTTTAAAAATGTGGTCAATATTGTTTTGTAGGCAGATGTGACAGACAATTTGCACATAACAAGATCCCACAAACAAAAAGTGAGGTGAATGACCAGTAAATCTGTTCTTGTTGGTTGAGGGAGGGATGTTATCCAGGACACTAGGAGGACTCCCTGCTTTTTATCAAAAAGTTTCCTGAGATTTTTAACATCCACCTGAACAGACAGATGAGGTCACAGTTTTGCATGGCTTTGTGCGGTGCTGAGTCAAAGAGCAAGACATGGATTTCTTATGCGACATGACAAATATCAATTCCATCGCTGGATTGATGCATGCTTTTTAGAACTCTGAAGCTGCAGACTATTAAGTAGGAATTCATAATTCTCTCTGTTCTATCAGTCGTTGCAGTCACTTTCACTAGTTGTTTGTCCCAGTACAGATCATAGGTGATTGCAACCAGAGGGGAGCTTTTACCCTTAGAGTCATAGAGGGTGATTTTCATTCAGAAGTCGGGAAGGAGGCGGGACTACAACTTTCGGGGTTGTAGTCCTGCCTCCATCGAGATGCGGCCAATCCATGCGATTTTAACTTGATTGACCTTGTTGAGCCCGCCCAGCGGGCTCAGCAGGCCAATTAAGGGCCACCCAGCAACAGGTGGCGTCACAGACTGAAATTTCATCTGTCAAGACATTTTGACAGATGAAATATCAGTCTTTCACAGCTGTTTGAAGCTGTCAAACACTGACAGTCTTACTTCTAACCTGAGTCCTTCTACACAGACTCAGTTAGAAATCTCACTGGCACAGAAAGCTGCAGGCTGTCACTTTTGACAGATCGCAGCCATTCTGCTTTCTGTGCCGGTTAGATGATGAACTCCCGAAACCTAAAGGAAGGAAGGCTGTAAAGGTAAGTACAGGTAATTTAAACTTCTTTACACACTTTAGACACACCAAACACACTTACCTTTGCATTCATGCACACATCACTCACCTGAACACTGACATCTCGACCCCTCCAAGTCCTTCAACCCGACGGCCCGACTCCTCTAACTTGGCGTGGTCTGGAGCCGTCGGGAATCCCATACTTCAAGCTTTAAAATAGGGATTAGGCTAAAAACTGCCTGTTAACTACCTGTTAACAGGCAGTTAATTGGCACTAATCCCTTCCTGTTTTGGGTAGGCGGGTCCCAGTGCGGGCCGGGTACCCGCCTCCTTTGAAACTTACATGGAGGCGGGTTAGGGGCGGGTTGGTGTCGGGACCCCCAAATTCGGGACTTTAACCCCCCGCACGCCTCCAATCCCGACTCCATGGGCCAATGAAAATCGACCCCATAGAATCATAACAGCACAGAAGGAGGCCATTCGGCCCATCGAGTCCATGCCGGCTCTCTGTAGAGCAATCCAGTCAGTCCAATTCCCCTGCTCTATCCCCGTAGCACTGCAAGTTTATTTCCCTCTAGTGCCTATCCAGTCTCCCCTTGAAAATATTGAGTGTGTCCGCTTCCACCACCTCCGTCGGCAGCGAGTTCCAGGTTCTCACCACTCGCTGCGTAAAAATGATTTTACTTACATCCCCCCTGTATGCCTTGCCCAAAACCTTAAATCTGTGTCCCCTTGTCCTTGTATCATCAACTAGTGGGAACAGCCTTTCCCCGTCTAGCTTACCCAAACCCATCATAATCTTGTATACCTCTATCAAATCACCCCTCAACCTCCTTTGCGCTAATGAAAACAAATCCAGCTTCCCCAACCTGTCCTTGTAGCTAAGATCCCCCATCCCCGGAACCATTCTGGTAAATCTCCTCTGCACCCTCTCAAGGGCCTTCATATCCTTCCTAAAGTGTGGTGACCAGAACTGGATGCAATACTCCGGTTGTGGCCTAACCAGTGCTTTATAAAGGTTCAGCATAACTTCTCTACTTTTCTACTCAATACCTCTATTTATGAAACCCAAGATCCCATATGCTTTGTTAACCACTCTCTCAATGTGTCCTGCCACCTTCAGGGACCTATGCACATTAACTCCCAGGTCCCTCTGTCCCTGCACACTGTTTAAAACTGTGCCATTAAGTGTATATTGCCTCTCCCTGTTCCTTCTGCCAAAATGCATCACCTCACACTTCTCTGTATTAGATTCCATCTGCTACTTGTCTGCCCATTCTGCTAGCCTTTCTATGTCCTCTTGCAGTCGATTGGTATCATCCTCACTGTTTGCCACACCCCCTAGTTCAGTGTCATCGGCAAATTTAGAAATTCTACTTTGTATTCCAATATCCAGATCATTTATATATATCAAAAAAAGCAGTGGCCCCAGCACTGACCCTTGGGGAACACCACTGTCTACCATGCTCCAGTCTGAAAAACAGCCATTTACCACAACTCACTGTTTTCTGTCCTTAAGCCAATTCCTATCCAAGCTGCCACTGACCCACCTATTCCATGAGCCTCAATTTTGTTAACCAGCCTTCTATGTGATACTTAGTCAAACGCCTTCCTAAAATCCATGTAGACAACATCCATTGCATTCCCTTCATCGATCCTCCCTGTTACTTCATCAAAAAATTCAATTAGATTAGTCAAACATGATCTGCCTTTTACAAATCCGTGTTGGCTCTCCTTAATTAGCTTAAACCTGTTAATTTTTTCCTTGATTATTGTTTCTAAAACTTTACCCACCACTGATGTTAAACTGACTGGCCTGTAGTTATTAGGATTGTCCTTACACCCTTTCTTGAACAATGGTATCGCATTTGCCACTTTCCAATCCTCAGGCACTTCCCCCGCATCTAGGGAAGATTGGAAAATTATGGCAAGCCCTTCCGCTATCTCCTCCCCCAATTCCCTTAGCAATTTGTGATGCAAGCCATCTGGACCAGGCGACTTATCCACTCTAAGCATACCCAGCCTTTCTAGTACATCCTGTCTATCAGTTTTCACCCCTTCCATTGCTTCTACCTTTTCCATTGCTACCAATATTTTTTCAGCATCCACCTCCTTAGTAAACACCGATACAAAGTACTCATTGAGTATTCTAGCCTTTCCCTGCACTTCTAAGCATATAACACCTTATAAAAGATAGTTGAGCAATGACATAACTATGAATTTTAATGGATAAATTGATATATTACAGGTCCCTTTACAGGGTACGTAGATAGAAAATTAAAGCAGATATTTTTATGAGGAAAGTTCCTGGCGACAGAGTTGTCAATCATTGAATATTTCAGTACCAATCGAGTACTAATTGTTATTTGATTGACAGCTTCAAGTAAGCACGCGGAAATGAAAACAATGCCAATCCCCGTTGAACTAATGGAGTTGCCCATTGACCTAGCCTATGGCTCAGGAACAAAGCACAATTAGGAATACAATGCACTGCAGAAAGCTGAAGTAATGGTGTCCCATGGTGGAGTCCAAGCACAAAGTTACAAACTGTTTTTTTTCACAACACAACAGGCCATGTTTGTGAGAAGAATATTATTTTTTCCTTAAATAGGGTAAAATTCCTCTGCAATGAGGAAGGATCTTCTATAGGGAAATATTTTTGATGCCGTGTATTTTCCCTTTTTATTTCTGTGGTGTATTATCACAGATTCCTTAGTTTACCCTCAGCTGATGTCAGTCAGGGTTCAGCCAACTGATCCATAAACTCCAAGAGGCTTGACATCCTTTTCATTCCTGGACACTAACTTGAAGCTAATCCATAAACAATTAGTAGCCAGTTGACACTGAACTAATTAATGATTAAAGATTTTGGATCAGTATCCAGGAACAAAATGGATGCCAGTCCCCATCAAACCAACAGAAATGTTCACTGGCTGAGGCAATACCTGATCACAAGTAGGGCCTGTGCTCAGTCTGCGTGATGGGCCTACTGTAGCTTCTCGTAAAGAGAAAAAAATTGATGCATGGCTGTAATATACTTGGGTAGAGCAAATGAAGGACAGAGACACGATGAGTTGCTAGTCCATGTGCATGCTTTATTAGGCCAGAGTGAACTGAGCATGCTCATACTAAACTATGTGATAATACATTACACTGCTTTCCCCCTTGGAAAAATGTATGTATTCCCCTCTCAAATACAACAAAACTATGGGCCCACCTTTCCAAGCATATCACATAACAAAAACTCCTGGCTTTTTTTCTTTTAAATGAACTACAAATCCTAAAAATGAACTACAAATCCAGTTTAATAACAGGTTTACCTAAGGAAGGATATACTTGCCACAGAGGGAGTGCAACGAAGGTTCACGAGATTGATTCCTGGGATGGCGGGACTGTCGTATGAGAAGAGATTGAGTAAACTAGGCCTGTACTCTCTTGAATTCAGAAGAATGAGAGGGGATCTCATTGAAGCATACAAAATTATTACAGGGCTTGATAGAGTGGATGCTGGGAGAATGTTTCCCTTGGCTGGGGATCTAGAACCAGGGGCCACAGCCTCAAGATAAAGGGTAGGCCATTCAGGACTGTGATGAGAAGAAATTTCTTCTCACAGAGGGTGGTTAATCTTTGGAATTCTCTACCCCAGAGGGCTGTGGAGGTGCAGTCATTGGGTATATTCAAAACAGAAGTCGATAGATTTCTGACTAGTAAAGGCATCAAGGGATATGGCGATAGGGCCGGTGAATGGAGTTGAGGCAGAAGATCAGCCATGATCACATTGAATGGCGGAGCAGGCTTGAAGGGCCGAATGGCCTACTCCTGCTCCTATTTCTTATGTTCTTATGTTTGCGGAGGCTTCCTGATCTCCTTACAGGAGGTTTTGGTGTTGAGCCAATTTTAGGGCTGTTTTGTTTTGGCTCCGAACTCAAAGATGATCCTGTTTCTATCTCAGATTTGTTTGAACCTGAATATGTTTCACTTCAATCCACTTTGAGTGACTATCTACAAGTACCAGGAAATAATCATTTGCTTTCTCACAGAAGCCTACATGTACTCTCTGAAAAGGTCTGCTTGACCATGACCATGACCATGTAGTGGAGTTTTGGGTGGTTTGTTTCTGCAATTTTGACAAATGCTGCATTTGCTGACAAGTGAGTCAAGATCACTGTCCAATCCAGGCCAGTAAACTTGCAATTGATTTCATACTGACGATCCCTGGATGTTCAGTATGAAGTTTGGCCAGAATTCTATTTCTCAAAGAAGTAGGTACCACAACTCTGTTTCCCCACTTGATACAAACGTGCTCACAAGACAATTCAGTACAACAATTATGGAATGGTTTCAATTCTGTGTCCAGACACTGATCAGTCCATCCAGTCAAGGTGTTTTCATACACTCTTTTCAGTAGCGAGTCCTTTGTGATTCTCATTTGCAATCTCAGTTGCATTCACGGGAAAGTCTTTGTCAACTGCACCTAGCATGAAAATCTCACCTTCACTCCCAACACATGAGTCCTCATGTAGCAACCTGGACAAGGCATCTGTGATTGTGTTTTGCTTTGAAGTGCGATATTCAATTGTGTAGTCATATTGTGACAACAACACTGCCCAATGTAGCATTTTTGATGCGGCCATTGCCGGGATGGCAGATTTGGGCCCCAATATTGCTAGGAGCGGTTTGTGATCGGTTATCAGGGTAAACTTTCTGCCGATCAGGAACTGTTGGAATTTCTTGATTCCAAACACTATGTCGAGTGCTTCCTTTTCAATTTGCATGTAGTTTCTTTTGCTCTTTGTGAGGGTTTGTGATGCGAACGCGATTGGTTTCTCTTGGCCGTCATCCATTATGTGGCTTATGACAGTTTGCTCACCGTAGCTGGAAGTATCACACGCTAACTTAAGCTCACACTCTGTGTCGTAGTACATCAATAGAACATCGCTAGAGAGACTTCTCTTACAAGCATTGTAAGCTTCCTGTTGTACTTTCATCCACTTCCACTGGACATCCTTCAGTCATACACGCCGAGGCTTCTGATGAATCCCATAGGTGCGGCTATGATTGTCCTGATCCCATTGAACAGTGACTCAACACGCTACCTGTGTACTTGTGAGAATCAACACTGCTATTGCTGTGTATACATAGACGCGAAGGCGAAGCACAGATGATTCTGCATCAGCATTAATGGTAAAACATCGCAAAACTTCAGTTTAGGTGTCACAAATTCACCTTAACACATAAATCTAGGCTGGCACTCCAGTGCAGTGCTGAGGGAGTGCTGCACTGTCGAAGGTCCCGTCTTTTGGATGAGACGTTAAATCGAGGCTCCGTCTGCTCTCTCAGGTGGATGTAAAAGATCCCATGGCACTATTTCGAAGAAGGGCAGGGGAGTTGGGTAGAACAAATAAAGGACAGAGACACGATGAGTTGTTAGTTAAGGTGCTTGTTTACTAGGCCAGAGCGAACTGAGCATGCTCATACCAACCCATGTGATAATACATTACCATGACTAAAGTATAAAAAGGGAAATACTTTTGCACACAGCATTTCCGCATCAAGTATCCTTCCTCCTTAATTTGAGGTTGTAGATTGGCTAACATAGAAATTGCCTGCTTAATAATGTATTTATTTTTTGTTAAAAATAGACCAAGTATTTCAGTATGCTACCAATAAACTCAAGAATGCAAAAAATTTACTTAAAATGGCTATCTGCACAGATGACCAAGAGTGGTTTTGGTGACCTTTAATCAACGACTCAAGGCTGCAAATATGCTGCAAAGGTAGCACTGATATTTGGTAGCGGTGAACAATAATTAATAATTGACATCTGCTTACCCTTTAATCAGCAGCTAAGGAAATTCAGGTTGCAGATCAATTTGAATAAAACAAATAACACTCAGGTTGCTGGCTGACACACCACCTCCTCACACCACCAGCACCAGAACTGTGTTATGACAAGGGTCTACACCCAGAACGTGAACCTGCCTGGCCCAGGACTCTGACAGACACCTTTCCCATCAGCAGCATTTGCAATAAAGAAAATCAGCAATGCAACAAAAGTGATAAATTACAAAAGTCAATATTCAGACCAGACAGTCCAGGAGAAAGATGAGAACCTGTTCCTGAGGAAGGGACCGAGTGTAACATATCAAAGTTTGCAGATGATACAAAGATGGGAGAGAAAGTAGTGAGTGAGGAGGACATAAAAAACCTGCAAAGGGACATAGACAGGCTAAGTAAGTGGGCAGAGATTTGGCAGATGGAATATAATACTGGAAAGTGTGAGGTTATGCACTTTGGCAGGAAAAATCATAGAGCAAGTTATTATCTTAGTGGCAAGAAACTGGAAAATACTGCAGTACAAAGGGATCTGGGGGTCCTGGTGCACGAAACACAAAAAGTTAGTATGCAGGTGCAGCAGGTGATCAAGAAGGCCAATGGAATGTTGGCTTTTATTGCTAGGGGGATGGAATATAAAAACAGGGAGGTATTGCTGCAGTGGTACAGGGTATTGGTGAGACCACACCTGGAATACTGCATACAGTTTTGGTGTCCATACTTAAGAAAAGACATACTTGCTCTCGAGGCAGTACAAAGAAGGTTCACTCGGTTAGTCCCGGGGATGAGGGGGTTGACATATGAGGAGAGGTTGAGTAGATTGGGACTCTACTCATTGGAGTTCAGAAGAATGAGAGGCAATCTTATTGAAACATATAAGATTGTGAAGGGGCTTGATCGGGTGGATGCGGTGAGGATGTTCCCAACGATGGGTGAAACTAGAACTAGGGGGCATAATCTTGGAATAAGGGGCTGCTCTTTCAAAACTGAGATGAGGAGAAACTTCTTCACTCAGAGGGTGGTAGGTCTGTGGAATTTGCTGCCCCAGAGAGCTGTGGAAGCTACATCATTAAATAAATTTAAAACAGAAATAGACAGTTTCCTAGAAGTAAGGGGAATTAGGGGTTACGGAGAGCGGGCAGGAAATCGGACATGAGGCTAGGTTCGGATCGGTCATGGCTCTGTGGGTGGCGGAGCGGGCCCAGGGGCCATGTAGCCTGGTCCTGCTCCTACTTCTTGTGTTCTAATTGTGTGTTAGATTTCAGGAGATGGTTCTATTCACAGGGATTAGTGGAGACCTCGGGAACAGGCTGCCAGCTAGGAGTCCTTCAAGAGTAAATTGGGCCTGTTCCTGGCTGGGGTGGAGATCACCTCTTACAGAAGGTAAGTACTGCAGGAAATATAGGGACAGAGTGATCTCCTGGACGAGTTTCAATCGCCTAGATGGGTCGGAGAGGAATTTCCCAGATTTTTTCTCCCAAATTGGCCATTGGGTTTTTTATCTGGTTTTTCGCCTCTCCCGGGAGATCACATGCGTTCGGGTGGGATGGAGAGTGAAAGTAGATTTGAGGTTAGGATCAGATCAGCCATGATCTTATTGAATGGCGGAGCAGGCTCGAGGGGCCGATTGGCCTACTCCTGCTCCTATTTCTTATGTTCTTATGTTCTTATGTTCTGACGCATGTATGGAGTTTGGAGGCCCAAGTCAGAGAGTTGGAGTGGGAATGGGAGGGGAGTTAAAGTGGTCGGCCACAAGAAACTCAGGGCCTCATTTGTCAAGGAGCGGGGGTGGAGTTTGGCGATGCAGTCACCTAATTTGCACTTGGTTGAGGCGATCGTACAGTCTGCAGTGAAGCAGTGTATTAGATTGGAGAGAGTGCACATTAATTGCTGTTTGACATGGAAGGAGAGTTTGAGACCCTGGACAATGGTTGCAAGGAGGTGAATGGACAAGTGTTACCAAGGTTGCCAAGGAAAAGGGATGGCATCTTTTTTATTTGGATAAGATTGTGTGCCAGCACTAAATACATGTGCTCAAGGAGCTCGAAATTTAAACTAGCTCCATAACAATTTATTAAAATAGAATTATTGGGACTGGACATGTACTGCCCATATTTTCTACCTTTAATCCCTATTAGCGGGATTTTTAAATACGGCGGTCAATATCATTTAGAGGGAGCTGAAAGCTGTGTCATACAATGCCTCAGCAAGTCTCAAAGCTCTTTCTGCATTTAGAATAACCTAAACTGAGGTATAATTGATAAAATGCTCCTCCATCACCATCCTTATAATTGTGGTGTAAACAGAACAGATTTATCCTGCCTTCTACTCACTTCAACTTTGGTGCAGTCCTGCACTAACGACCTTGGCCCTTTACGCAGTTGGTTAAATTTTAAACCACTTGCTGGGAATATGTTTGTTATATTCCATGAAATGTCTGTTTCTTATCTCTTCCCATTGTGTTGTAATCATTGTTCTGGGTGTTACTAAGCAGCCTTTTTATCCGGGTTTTCTTTTAAAACCACTCTGGCGCCTGATTGCCGCTGGCTGCATCTCATAACATATTTTTATTTCTTCATTGACGTGGACTGTACTGCAAGTGAATAAATAAATATAGCCTGTTGCTGGGTCTCCTGACCCCATGTTGATGTGACCCCAGAGTTGATTGTGTAAGATTCGCAAAATTCCCACATTTCCCCCAAGTTATTAATAAAAGGGACCCTGCATGGACATTTTAAAAAGGGTACCCAAAGATGGCGTCTGCACCTCGTGACCAAAAGCCTGCAGGATTTTAAAAGCTTGGACTCTGTGGCACAAGCAGCTTTTGGGGAAATCAAAACCTAAAATGCAGTTTCTGTGAAAAAGGACTTTGTATTTTGGAAAGCAGACACAGAACATTGAATATGCATTAAGCCAGATCGTAGACAGATCAAAACCAGTTAGGCCTATACTTGAGGCCATCAAGCTATCTGCATAAATAATCGGAAACAGCTTAAGGAAGCCATCGAGGCTGGACAGGCTGATTAAAATGCATTAATAACAATACAACTCGGCCATCAGGCCATTAGGTGCGATAAACGGCCATCTAAAAACAGTTAGTTTAGATTGCTACAATTATTTAAACTAGCCAAAATTGGAACAATGAATTAACCTGATTTGGCGCGCAGATAAGGGGCTATCGTAAGGAGTATAACTGCAGGCCCCGGGTAGCAATCTCTCTCTTGCTCGCTTGCTCTTGCCCTTGTCCCTGCTCTCGTGGCTCCGGCCTCTTGGACTGCCACCCGCACTCGTGCCCTGGCCTCGTGGCGGGTTCTCTCCCTGTAGCAGAATTTTCAGTAACTAAGGACACCATACCAATAGTAGGGGAGGGGAACGAGACCCAAGTCCATAGCCATCCAGGACGCCCAGGCCACACAAAGGGGTGAGACGAAAATAGGCAGTTCAGGACTTATATAGTAACCGAACGAGACGAGATGAGATGATAAGGAGATGAAGAAGACGGTAACAACTCGATAAGAGCAGAGCAGGGCAGCGAAAAATGTATTGATGAGGCCAAGCGTCTAGTTATAAGCTGGCGCTTGGTGAGATGAACATTCCTTGTTGAACACTGCGAAAACGCAGGTGGCCACGCCACGATGAATATACTGGCGTTTTAACGCTTGGGTAGGAAAATCTAGGCAGTTAAAACTGCCAACTGCCCTGTAGGCACAACGTTGCCGCCGCCGACCGCCCGAGGGAGAAGAAGAGGAGAACCCATCGCGACGAGACGACGACGGCAGCGGAGGGGAGAAGGTGTGTCGCAGCAGCAGATCTAGCACCACGCCCCTGAAGACCATGTGGTGATGGGGTACCTAGAAGGACCAAAGACCAAACCTCAAAACCTGCATTCGTCAAACAGTTGGCTTTATTTTGGATTGGTGAACATGAATTCTGGTCCCTCATAGCTTAATCTAGTTAGGCATAGGGGGTGGGATAAGGATAAGGGGATTGTTAATATAGTTTGTTTTCCCTCGATGTGCCGTGTGTTCCCCATTCCCTGCATAAGTATAGTTATTTTATATTTGCCTGTAATTTTATACTAGTAATTTCTCATAAGACTGTGTTATTTTCTGTTTTAATAAAATCTTGGTTTTCTTACATCCAAACCACTTGTCTACTCGAGTTTTCTGTATCGCTGCCTGTACCTAAGTCCGGTGTCTAGAACCCAGGGGCATGGGAGCGATTCGAACCACTCACAAACAGTCAGGGGCATAACTGACTGGGTGCACGCGCCAACCTACACCACCCCCTACAATTATTTGTCTTCTCCAGTTGCTGCCTTCATTATTTTTTGGTATTTTTTCATTTATTTTCTCAATATCACTCTGGGCAGTATTCCTTTGAACTTTCCTCTCATATTTGTTCTAAATACGCTGCCTAATCCTCTCCCTACGTCCCCACTGTGGTGAAATCAAGGCAGCACACTAACCTCCTGCTTTCTTAGAACCCCCAAACTGTGGAATTTCTTTCCTCCTGGAGTCTTTCCATCCTCTCATATCTTCAGGCATTCAAAACCCAAGCTTGGTATCATCTAATCATCTCATTGTTTTCTTCTACTCTTTCCAACCTTGGTAGATCGATTGGACCCTTGATCTCCACCCTGGCTTATCAATTAAAAGAAAATCAAAACTCTCCATTCACACACTGTGATTGAACTGACTTTCCCAGTTCATTTTGGCAGCAGGCCGCACATTATTAGAAGAAATTATTTACACATTGAAGCAGCTACAAGGTAAATAGGATGGATTCCACCTATAATACATTACAAATCTTACATCTGTGTGCACTTCCTGTCAACTTTTCCCATGACACCTGTAGTGTATGTAACCGTTCTACCTTTAAGAGAACTATTGTATGTAACCGTCCACCTTTAAGAGAACTATTTTAGGTGTTGCACTACTTTATCTTGGCTGCGGTATACTGTAATACTGGTGGTGACCACACCGGTATATAAGTGCTGTGTAATGAGTGATTGGGCAGATTCGCCCTGACCTTCGAATAGTAAAGTCCTGTTAAAGTTTACTCTTGTAGTCTGTGTAATAATTTGCAATATAACACACAGATTTTACAGTGGCGACGAGTTCGATCTTACCCTGCGGCAGCGATACATCCGAAGCAGTTAACGAGCATCGAGAAGAGGCATCCGCCCTCGTCGTTCTGCTGAGAGAAGACTCGAGTCTGCAGAGCAAGGAAGAAGGAAGAATTCAGACACGAAGCCTTCCATCAGCAAGAGGCAGTGATCGTCCCTTCTGTCACGGTGGTGAGTGAGCCGATCAGCCACGAGAAGCAAGTCGACCACGTTGACTGTGAGTAGGGGGGAAATAAAAAGAAACGGAGGATAAGGGCGGTGAACTCGACCACGGTCGGGGGAAAGGAGCCAGACAGAAGTCGGGGCCAGAGACTCTGAGACTGGGGCAGCGTAGGGCACGGAAGCCGCGGTACAAGCGGGAACGCAGCCGGTGTGAGAGACCGGGCTACAAGCGGGAACGCAGCCGGTGTGAGAGACCGGGCTACAAGCGGGCTGGGAGACGCAACAGCGTCGTGAGACAGCTCGACCGCGACCGGCGAAAAAGGCCGGGCAGCTACCGAGGCCGCGAGGCGCTGCGACCGGGATCGTAAGGCGCGGGAAGAAATAAAATAACAATAAATAAATAAAACCGCGGAGAACTCAGCCGCAGCCGGGGGAGGAAAGGACCGGACTGCGAGAGGGCTGGGAGGCGCGATTGGAAGCCACTGAGGGAGAGACAGAGCCCGAGCGAGCGGGAGAGACAGAGCCCGAGCGAGGGGGAACGGGACCGAGCGAGGGAGACCGAGCGAGGTTCCACCCAGCGGCTGGAACTGTTCGCCGCCAACGGGTTGTCCCCAGCGCCGGTTGCCCTGCCGAGAAAAGGGAACAAGGAACGCACTGAAGCCGGCGCGCAGGCTGCGAACCCCGAAAGCCAGCGGTCGTCGCCCGAGAGCAAAGCTTACCCCTCCCGCCAGGAGAAGAAACGCGGGAAGCCGCCAGTAGGCGGGGAAGAAGACAGGAGCGGGAAACCGCCATTTTGAAAGTGGGCGGGGAAGAAGACAAGCGCGGGAAACCGCCATTTTTGGAAAAAAATGTAACGAACAAATTCGTTGTTGTTTCTCAGGAAGATAGTGAAGATGCCTAAGCATGGTAACATCAACGACTTCGATTCCAAGGTGGAAGATTGGGCCACGTATGTAGAACGCATCGAGATATATTGTGAGGCCAATAAAATAGCAGATGAGGATAAAGCTCTAACCTTACTAAACTCAATGGGGGCGAAGACATACGGGCTATTGAAGCATCTTCTATCACCAGCTAAACCGGCGGATCAGACTTTCGCTAATATTGTTGCTGTCCTGAAGGATCATTTGAACCCCACACCGCTGATGTTGGCGGAACGATTCAAATTTTATGCGAGAACGCAACGGAAAGAGGAAAGCAACGCAGAATACTTGGTTGAACTGCATAGATTAGCGAAATACTGTCAGTTTGGGGAAAATCTGACAGAGGCATTGAGAGACAAGTTCATGTGCGGGTTGTCGAAGGAAGGAACACAAAAGCGACTGTTAGAAGAGAACGATCTTACACTTGATAAGGCTGTCCTTATTGCAGCATCGCACGAAGCTGCAGCGAGAGGCACTGCAGAAATGCAGCTGAAGGCAGCGGTACTCAGCGTGGATCAAATGACTTCGGGGACAACGAAATGTTATCGTTGTGGGAAGACAACACACGACCAGAACCAATGCTGGTTTAAAAACCAGGAATGTAGAAAATGTGGCAAGCTTGGTCACATAGCTAAAGTATGCCGGTCAGGAAAGAAGACCAGCAACAAAAAAAAGTCACCGCAGGAAAAGTACAGCAAGGTACACAAGGTGGCTGAGAAAAGTTCGGATGAACAGAATTCGGATTCAGACCCAAACGGCCAGGAACTGGGTAGTCTGAGAATTCACAATGTGAGTAAGGAAGCTGACCTACAAACTATCTGGGTCATGCTAAAAATAGCCGGAGTCCAAGTAAAAATGGAATTGGACACAGGATCAGCCCTATCAGTCATAAATCGAAGGGATTACAACCGGCTATTCTCACATATACCCTTGAGAGATACCAAAATCGTATTACAGACATACACGGGGCATAAAGTATACCCCATCGGAAAGATAAAAGTCAAGGTGAGAGACAAGGGCAAAGAACACCAAGGAATGGACTTATATTTACTGCCTGAGGGAGGTCCACCACTTCTGGGACGGGAGTGGATCAGGGAAATAAACATGGAATGGCACTACCTAAAAGCAATAACGAGTGAGAACTCGGTGAAGACAATCAGCTCAGACTCTGAAACTGATGACGATAAGACCAGCCCAGGTGCGAAAGACAAGTCTAAAATGGACTTGCTGACTAAGGTTGGAAAAACGAAGGAGTGCATAAATGCTTATGCTTCAGAGGAGAACAAAGTTTCAGAACAGAATTCCACTGAACAACAACAACATAGTTTGACAGAGAATTCTGAGTCTGTCCAGTTTACAGACATGCACAATTCTGAGGAACACCGGGCTCGAACTCAACTCCATTTCAAATTACAACAGCAATTAGAACAATTGAGTTGCTGTCTTGAGCAAGAGATGAAAGCAATGAAAAAGTTCTTTGACACAGAGTGGGAGAATCTGGAAAGACAACAGAAGCAGCTGATGGAGAAAAGGGAGCAGGAGCACACAAACCGTCTGCGCGAGGAGGCCAAACGAATCAAAGCTGATTCGGTTTCTGAAGGTGCGTGCTCTAATCTGGTGGAGCAAGATGTTCAGCAACTGAAGGCGCTTGTTAGCAGGTTGCAGGCAGAAAAGGCTGATTTGGTCGCCATGAATCCCGAGCTCCTACTGAAGTTGGGTGCAGCATCGCTGGACGATTCATTTGTGGAAATTCGAATGGTGGAGGCTGCGGATGATGGCGAAGTAGAAACTGCAAAGGAGCCCCAGGGCAAGGTTATAAACATCCCTGCAGCTACTGGGAAACGGATGATGTCAGAAGAGTTAACGGTCAGCCAACTCCTTCATATGCTGAGGGACAAGACTCTGAAATGGGAACAATTTGAACATGAGCTTAAATCTTCAAAGGAGAGGGGTTTGGAGCTCTCAAAAGTTATTGAAATAGCTGAGGTTGCAACACAGACTGAGAAGATGGCAGCAGAGCAACCCTTGGATGCCAAAAGTACGCTGGCTCACGTCAATGTTGAACAACAGAATGCTGAAACAACTGCTCCAGTAGAGGGATTGAATAATACGATCAATCAATCTCCGAATGAAGTTGAAGTATTGAAATCACGAATGAGGTCATTAGTAAAAGACTTGCAGGAAACCCAGAAAAAGCTGGAGGAAGCTGAACACATGAAGAAGTCTCTTCAGGAGAGATGTCTGGAATTGGAACAAAAGCTGACTAACGTCCAGCTGGGCATGGAGGAAATAAAAGACCCTCTCGCTGGCCTAGCTCAGGACGACACCGATTATTACCACGTCCTGTTGAACGACACCGAATATAACGGTGACCTGTTCTGCCCAGCTTGTGGGGAAATCTTCCGAAGTGCAAAAACCCTGAAGAATCACAAAAAGTCTAAGAAACACCGGGAGATGGTGGTGCTGCTAAGGCAACAGGAGAAAGAGGAGGAGGAACTGTGCATGCGGCTGGCAGCGGAGCACAGAGAGTCTCCAAGAAGCAGGAAAGGAAAAGACGAAACAGAAGAAGATGACCCATCTGAACCATTATCACCCCTACCAGATCACGCACGTGATCCCTCCGAATGGAACCAAATCAGTTTGGAAGTAGAAAAACTTCCCAAGGTACTCAAGCTTTTAGAAGTCAGCAATGCTGGTTCAGAAGTGACGGAAGTTCAAGCTGTTAAGTCCAGTGAAGGACTATTGGATGAGTCACCCCAGCAAAGTGAACCGACTACACCACAGGGAACTGCTACACCACCGAGGCATTGTCCAGACCAAGTCAAGAAGCACAGGAGGCGCCTCCACAGAGACTGAATCTGTGAACTGTTTTCCACAGAGACTGAATCTGTGAACTGTTTTCCGCAGAGACTACATCTGTGAACTGTTTTTACATGAGGTTGGATATATGTTATGATGTTATGTTTAATGGGGAATAAGTATGTTGTAAGCTAAAAAGGGAGGATTGTAGTGTATGTAACCGTTCTACCTTTAAGAGAACTATTGTATGTAACCGTCCACCTTTAAGAGAACTATTTTAGGTGTTGCACTACTTTATCTTGGCTGCGGTATACTGTAATACCGGTGGTGACCACACCGGTATATAAGTGCTGTGTAATGAGTGATTGGGCAGATTCGCCCTGACCTTCGAATAGTAAAGTCCTGTTAAAGTTTACTCTTATAGTCTGTGTAATAATTTGCAATATAACACACAGATTTTACAACACCAAGCTGGGTGGGCGTGTGTGCTGTGAGGAGGATGCCGAGAAACTCCAGTATGATTTGGACAGGTTGGGTGATTGGGCAGAAGCATGGCAGATGCAATATAACGTGGATAAATGCAAGGTTATCCGCTTTGGTGTCAAAAACAAGCAGGCAGATTATTATCTGAATGGCAATAGATTGGGAGAAGGGGAAGTGCAACGAGACCTGGGCATCCTTGTGCACCAGTCGCTGAAGGTAAGCATGCAGGTGCAGCAGGCGGTTAAGAAGGCAAATGGTATGTTGGCCTTCGTAACGAGAAAGTTTGAGCACAGGAACAAGGATGTCTTGCTGCAGTTGTACAGGGCCTTGGTGAGACCACATCTTGAGTATTGTGTACAGTTTTGGTCGCCTTATCTGAGGAAGGATGTGCTTGCCATGGAAGGAGTGCAGCGAAGATTCACCAGGCTGATACCTGGGATGGCAGGAATGACGTATGAGGAGAGATTGGGTCGATTGGGCTTGTACTCGCTGGAGTTTAGAAGAATGAGTGGGGATCTCATTGAAACTTATAAAATTCTAACAGGACTAGACAGACTAGATGCTGGAAGGATGTTCCCGATGGTCGGGAAGTCCAGAACCAGGGGTCACAGCCTAAGGAAAAGGGGTAGGCCATTTAGGACAGAGATGAGGAGGAATTTCTTCACCCAGAGAGTGGTGAACCTGCGGAATTCTCTACCACAGAAGGCAGTAGAGGCCAATTCATTAAATATATTCAAGAAGGAGTTGGATATATTTCTTAAGGCTAAAGGGATCAAGGGATATGGAGAGAAAGCAGGGACAGGGTACTGAATTTGGATGATCAACCATGATCGCATTGAATGGCGGAGCAGACTCGAAGCGCCGAGTGGCCTACTCCTGCTCCTATCTTCTATGTTTCTATGTAATGACAGCATAACAAGTTTATATAGACAATTTCCACTGTAAATGTGGATATAGGAATTTTTAATAGGAATATGAAAATAAAGACAGATTGTATGATTTTAAAATATATCTACACACTCTGGTCCAATTATCCATTTCCCTCTAACTCAGCTTCACCTGAAAACCATACTGAGTATTGACTCCAATTGGGTAAAATTCAACTTCGGCCGGTGCGTGTAACGAGGCAGTGTGTTTGTATAACAGGTGGTGGGTAGAACAGCATATACATTCCACCCTATTATGGACTCAATTCCAACTCTTTAATCTCCTGAGGGAAAGTTCCATGTAAAGATTCTATGATTGCCAAAACTCCAATATATCTGTCCATCCATCTGTACAGCTCTGCTCTTCAGCCCTAAGCTGCTGCTTTCCATACACCTGTCCCCACCTTGAATGCACAGTGCTACACAAACATGAGTGTCCCATGGAATTTGTTATTCAGTCTATACTTAACCCAAAAACCACCAACCCTGCTTCCAACCAGATAGTTGTCCAGCTGGTTTGTTTCTGACCTTGTGTTTTTCCAGTGTCTCTTCCAAGGCTTTGTTACTTAACCTCAGCCTGGGGTTGTTAAATTTGCTGATGAGTCGCAATCAGAAATTTGATATTTGACAACAGACGTAATGCTGGGCAACAGCAGGTTAGGAGCTGGGGCTCCTGCCAATGCTGGGCCCCACCACTTCCACTTCCACTAACTTTTCATTATTCTCAACCATCGTTTGTATATCTTCCCTGCAAGATATCTCACTACTTTTCTTCACTACCTTCCTGGGATATCTCGTCATTGCTACTTAACAAGGTGATAGTTTTGTTGAACAGTTTACAGCACATACAGCTTGTTACCATGCTAGCGTGAGATCAATAAAGTCTTATATAATCAAAAGTAAGGAATTTCAAGTATTTACTGTAAGAGGGTTTCACCTCAAATTTAAAGATTTGAACTTGACTCCATATTTGTAACAGTAGGTGTTTATTGGTAAGTACAGTAGAAAAGACTAGTATTTCATGACAGTAATTTACAGCTCCGAATGATATTATCCATTCAGTCACTGGACAGAGTAGCATGTGATGTCTCCGTTGTTCTCTTCTAATCCATTGTTCTTCTAGCTGAGAGGGGCGTTAGGCATTCGCCAGCATTGATCCGCTCCTCAGGCTAGAATACTTGAGAGGTGTTAGGCTCAGATGGCCAGCATGGATCCACCTTTGCGAGCTCGACATCCCTCATGGATCTTCTATCCCCTAAAGTTCTGATCAGCTGATGTAAAAGGTCCCAATTGTGTTTGTCCACATAATGTTTAAACTATTGGCTTTTTTGCTTAACAAGCAATTCTGCACCCCTTAATTTCAGAACAGTCTTTAACCTCCTCATTCCTTCCAACATCTTAGATAACCAAGCTGCGGTACTTCCTTTTGTTCTTCTTGACCTGTCTGTGACATACACTTTGAGACAGTTTGAGCCAAACAACAGGATACAGCCCTGGTTTACAGCTTACTCCTGCAAAAACTGTTTGTTTAGCAAATAGCTTAGTTTTGTATTAACTCTTTAAATTATTACATTACTTACAATCATGATCAGTAGATGAATATCATATCCATTCAAGAAACAATTACAACCACATGTGCTGCTTAATAGGCCACTGTAGAAATCCTCTATCACACCAATTATTCATCACTAACTTAATTAGTCTTGTAGATTAAGAGCACTCAATGCAATAATAAATTAGATTATCCTGTGGCTTTTCACAGAATAGCTATTAATATTCCCCACTATAACAGTAAGTAATATTCTATACAAAAGCAAAATACTGCGGATGCTGGAAATCTGAAATAAAAAGATATCTCCCCACCCCCCCAACCCCCACAGCTTCCAACCTCATAGTCCCCCAGCCCCACAGAGCCCGCTTCTACCTCCTTCCCAAATATACTCATTGTTTCAGCATGTTCTTGCCTCAGAACTTATTTCTCCGACTCTATTTTTTCTCCACCACCCGTTATACACATCACCCATTATACACACCACCCGTTATACACCACAACCAGCAATGTGATAATGACCAGATAATCTATTTTTTATGATGTTGATCGAAGGATTACTATTGGCCAGGACACCAGGGATAACTCCCCTGCTCTTCTTCAAAATAGTGCCATAGCATCTTTTACGTCCACCTGAGAGAACAGACGGGACGTCGGTTTAACATCTCATCCAAAAGATGGCACCTCCAACTTCTGTGCTTAAGTTTCTGGAGTGACAACTTTTTAGACTCAGAGGCGAGAATGCTACCAACTGAGCCACTGCTGACATTTATACTTAGACACGTAGGCCTTAGACTGTAACTCATAGGTGGAGTTGGTCAAAAGACCCATATGTTCTAACCACTGCTTACTGCATATGTCAGCATTGCTCAATAATTCTCAGCTGCAATGTCTGTTAAATTGCTACCGCTGGACTTTTTGTTAGCCAAGTCATGAAGTTGTGTGCAAAGGTTGCATAGAAAGATCCCAAGTATTGATATAGAGCCACCCATGCATCACCAAACTGTATCACCATTCCTCAAACTATAACGGTTAGCTTGCCTTTCTCTCCCCCATCTGCAGCTTCAGCTAGGTTGGGTTTATCTGCAAGTTAAATTGCCAAGTTTTGTTCAAAGTAGCTTCTGCTTGTGAATCCTTTTGTGCATTTCACCTCAGGCATTTCTCTATTTCAATCTGGTTTCAGGCAGTAAGCCATAAATGCTGAGTCTATTTCCTCAGGATAAGGGGAAGTTGCTGATATATATTATCAGCAACTTTAAATGAGTTCCTGATATGAAAATAGTACATAGAGGCCTCATAGCCATTAAGGGGTCTTAGATTTCAACCAAATTGGGGAACTTTCTATTGTAAAACAATGTTACCCTCTCCCTCTTGTTCACTGTATCCAACTATTCCGCACTTATGCCGTGGGTCAGAAAATTATAAGGGAATATTACACAAATGTATATTTATTGGGTGACACACTTTTCTATCTGCACATTTTGTATCAGATTTAAAAGAAGTATTGAAACAGAGATAGGTATCATATACAGAGAAACTTTATCAGCATCAGAAAATACCTTACTGACCAAAAGCCAAAATGAACTGATATTAACTTACCTCAGCACTTGCACTTAAAAAGGATAAGGATCTCCAGTTAGCACAAGCGTTGATTTTAAAAATACAGCTCATTTACACCTTGTTCCCTTTAAGGGACAAACACCTACAGGGGAAAAATGGGTACTTGGTATTCCTGGCTGCAATGTATTCAGGAAATATAGAGAAGGAAATAAAGGAGAGGGTGGCAGTAGTGATCAAAGATGCTGTTAGCACTAGAAAGGGATGATGTTCTTGAGGGTTCAAAGACAGAATCTAGTCAGTTAGAATTGAGGAACAATAGAGGAGCTATTATGCTGCTGGGTCAGCAAATAGTGGGAAGGAGATAGAGGAGCAAATTTGCAGGCAAATTGCAGACAGATGCAAGAACTTTAGAGTAGTGATAATGGTAGACTTCAATTATTCTAATATAGACAGGGAAAATAACAGTGTAAAGGACGAAGAGACGGAAGAATTCCTGAAATGTGCACAAGAGAACTTTCTTCATCAGTGTGTTTCCAGCCCAATGAGGAAGGAAGCAGAAATAACAACAGAAAATGCTGGAAAAACTCAGCAGGCCAGGCAACATCTGTGGCGAGAGAAATAGAGTCAAGGGGGGTGATTTTCATTCAGAAGTCGGGAAGGAGGCAGGACTATAACTTTCGGGGTTGTCGTCCCACCTCCATCGAGATGCGACCAATCCACGCGATTTTAACTTGATTGACCTTGTTGAGCCCGCCCAGCGGGCTCAGCAGGCCAATTAAGGGCCACCCAGCAACAGGTGATGTCACAGACTGAAATTTCATCTGTCAAGACGTTTTGACAGATGAAATATCAGTGTTTCACAGCTGTTTGAAGCTGTCAAACACTGACAGTCTTACTTCTAACATGAGTCCTTCTACACAGACTCAGTTAGAAATCTCACCGGCACAGAAAGCTGCAGGCTGTCACTTTTGACAGTTCGCAGCCATTCTGCTTTCTGTGCCGGTTAGATGATGGACTCTCGAAACCTAGAGGAAGGAAGGCTGTAAAAGTAAGTACAGGTAATTTAAACTTCTTTACACACTTTAGACACACCAAACACACTTACCTTTGCACTCATACACCCATCACTCACCTGAACACCGACATCTCGACCCCTCCAAGTCCTTCAACCCGACGGCCCGACTCCTCTAATTTGGCGTGGTTTGGAGCCGTCAGGAATCCCACACTTCAAGCTTTAAAATAGGGATTAGGCTAAAAACTGCCTGTTAACTACCTGTTAACAGGCAGTTAATTGGCACTAATCCCTTCCCACCTCGGGTAGGCGGGTTCCAGTGCGGGGCGGGTACCCGCCTCCTTTGAAACTTACATGGGGGCGGGATGGTGTCGGGACCCCCGAGTTCGGGACTTTAACCCCCCGCACGCCTCCAATACCGACTCCACGGGTCAATGAAAATCGACCCCAACGTTTCGGGTCGAAACCCTTCTACAGAACTGCTGTAGGAAGCAGTGCTGGATCTAATTCTGGGGAATGAAGTAGGGCAAATGGAGTATGTTTCAGTGAGAGAGCAATTGGTAAACAGTGATCACAATATCATTAAGTTTAGAGCATTTATGGAAAAGGACAAGGAAAATTAAAATTGCAAATACTCAACTGGAGGAGGGCTGATTTCAGTGATCTGGGCCAGGTGAATTGGAATCTAAGGCCAGAATTTTTACTTTTGGGCCTGCTGGGAGCAGGGGAGCCCAGCAACGTGCCCTCTAAGCTGAGCAGCTGCGCAGCTGTCTGCTGGTCCCGTGCAGCCTGGGACTGGCTTTTACAATGTTAAATTCCGCGCATGCGCGAATCTGTGAATGGGGCACGCAGCCCCTTAAAGTGCATGCACACCCAAAAAAAAATTATGGGAAACATTGGAGCCTGGTAGAGTGCGGGAACCCCAAAAGTCCGGGTTTCCCCACAAGCTGTGGGTCCCTGACCTGGGGGGGAGGGGGAGGGGGAGCCCAGGGGGGAGGGGGAGCCTGGGGGGAGGAGAAGGGGGTCCCAGGGGGAGGGAGAGCCTGGGGGGGAGGGGGAGCGGGAGCCCAGGGGGAGGGGGAGCCTGGGGGGTGGGGGAGCTGAGGGGGAGTCTGGGGGGAGGGGAAGGGAGAAGGGGAGCCCGGGGGAGAGGGAGAGGGGAACCCAGGGGGAGGGGGAGGGGGAGCCTGGGGGGAGGGGGAGCCTGGGGAGAGTTGGATGGGGAGCCCGGGGCGAGGGGGAGCCCAGGGGGGAGGGAGAGGGGAGCCCGGGGGGAGGGAGAGGGGGAGCCTGGGGGGAAGGGGAGGAGGAGCCCGGCGTCTGATCCTGGGGTGGGGCTGACCCCTGACCCCTGGGGGGGGTTGGCCAATGCCTGACTCCGAGGTTGGGGGGGGGTCCGAACCCCGACCCAGGGGGCGGTGTATGGGGCGGAGGCTGATGGTGGAGAAGCTTGGGGGGCAGGGAAGAAGCACTCCTGCTCCTCCAGGCCCACAAAGATTGCTCCCTGCGGCTGTCCTCGCCTCATTGCAGCGAACCCAGCCAACCACAATTAAACTTGCAAAGGGGAGAACTGAAAAAGGAAATAAGAGGGGCAAAGAGAGTGTATGAGAATAGATTAACAGGTAATGTAAAAGGGAACGCCAAAGTCTTTACTAAACATAAGTAGTAAAAGGGAAATCAAAGGAAGGGCGGGCCGATTCGGGTCCATAAAAGAGATCTTCTTTTGGAGGCAGAGAGTATGGCTGAGGTACTGAGTACTTTGCATCTGTCTTCACTGGAGAAGAGGATGCTGCCAATGTCACAGTAAAGGAGGAGGTAGTAGAGAAATTTGATAGGATAAAAATAGATAAAGGGCAGGTACTAAAAAGGTTGACAGCGCTTAAAGTAGCAAAGTCACCCGGTCTGGATGGGATGCACCCTAGGGTGCTGAGGGCAGTATAGTGGAAACTGCGGAGGCTCTGGCCACAATCTTCCGATCCTCCTTAGATATGGGAGTGGTGCCAGAGGACTGGAGCATTGCAAATGTTACACTCCTGGTCAAAAAAGCAGAGAGGGATAAACCCGGCAACTACAGAGCAGTCAGTCTAACATCGGTGGTGGGGAAACTTTTAGAGAGATTAACCCGGGACAAAATTGATTGGCACTTGGAAAAATATGGGTTAATAAATTAAAGCCAGCACGGATTTATTAAAGGCAAATTGTGTTTGACAAATTTGATTTGAGTTCTTTGATGAAGTTGCTGGGATACTGGATAAGATAAAAATACATAAAGAGGAGGTACTAGACAGGCTGACAGTAATTAAAGTGGATAAGTCACCTGGTCTGGATGGGATGCATCCTAGGTTGCTGAGGGAAGTAAGGGTAGAAATTGTGGAGGTGCTGGCCACAATCTTCCAATCCTCCTTAGATACAGGGGTGATGCCAATGTTATACCATTGTTCAAAAAAGGGGAGAAGGATAAACCTGGTAATTACAGTCGGTGGTGGGGAAGCTTTTAGAAACAATAATCCGGGAGAAAATTAACAGCCACTTGGAGAAGCATGGACTAATAAAGGAGAGCCAGCACAGCTTTGTTAAGAGCAAACAGTGTTTGATTAACTTGGTTGAGTTTTTTGATGAGGTGACAGAGAGGGCGGATGAGGGCAGTGCAGTTGATGATGTGTATATGGATTTTCAAAAGGCGCTTGATAAAGTACCACATAATAGACTTGTTAACAAAATTGAAGCCCATGGGATAAAAGGGGTAGTAGCAGCATGGATTCAAAGTTGTGGTGAATGGCTGTTTTTCAGACTGGAGGGAGGTAGTCAATGGAGATCCCCAAGGTTCAGTACTAGGCCCACTGCTGTTTTTGATATACATTAATGACTTGGAATTGGGGGCACAGGGCACAATTTCAAAATTTGCAGATGACACAAAATTTGGAAGTGTAGTAAACAGTGAGCAAGACAGTAATAGACTTCAAGGAGACATAGACAGACTGGTGGAATGAGTGGACACATGGCAGATGAAATACAATGCAGAAAGTTGTGAGGTGATACATTTTGGTAGGAAGAATGAGGAGAGAGCATTCACACTAAATGATACAATTTTAAATTAAAGGGAGTACAGGAATAGAGAGACCTGGGGTGCTTCTGCACTAATCTTTGAAGGTGGTAGGACAGGTTAACAAAGCAGTTAATAAAGCATATGGGATCCTGAGTTTTATAAATAGAGGCATAGGGGGAGAAATTCGGTATTGCCCCATTTGGGGCACTAACTTCTAAAATTATAAAAAATTAGCACCAGGCGATAAAGATTCTGAGCTTCTCCTAAATTGTCTGTTAGTGCTCCAGGAAAGACCTGCAGTGCTAAATCAAGCGCTAATGACCTCCGTAGAGAGCTATCAGCAGATCGATAATGAATTTCAGGTGCAATGCATTCGGAAATGATCCTTCACACTGGCTCCTTCCAGCTCTTAAAGGGGAGGTTGCATCATTGTGCAGATCCTCATTATCAGCATTGCTGGCTGTGAAGGCGGCCTGCAAGGAACTCAGTCCCCTGGTCATGATGGCTGATCCCATTCCCAGGGAGAGAGAGAAAGAGCTTGTCGTTTGGCGGATGAGGCATTGGTCGTGGGAGTGGAACGAAGGAGGGCAGTGCTGTTCCTGGACACTGGAAGGATGCCATTGCCCCAGGTCTTCAGGGCAATGTGGAGGGAAATGGCTCAGGAGATCTCGGCCAGTAGTGTGGTCGTACGCAGCCTGACACTGAGCTGGAAGAAATTCAACGACCTCACTCGGGTGGTCAGGGTGAGTACATGCTTCAACAGGTCCTACATACCAGCATCTGAACCTTAGTTTGTACACACTGCACAAACCACCACACCCTCACCACTCACCCACCAAGCATCTCCACCTACTAAAACTCACATCCACATCTCACGCCTTGCCTACAATCACAGCTATTCAACTATGGCAGGCATATCTCCCAAACACATAGCTGGACCCTGACTCACACATATTCGTTTCTCTTGCAGGCCAAGATGGCTCACAATAGGAGGGAGCAGCAGAGAACAGGCAGGGGTGATGCGCAGCTCCAGCAGCTCTCAGACCTGGAGGAGCGAGTGCTGCGACTCATTGGGCAGGTGGTGGGTGCTGTGGCCCTCGGCAACGTCGACCCCCTTGGGGGCAACAACAGTATGTTCATCCCCTCTCCTTCTCTCATCCCACTTCCCCCTCACACCACAAGCATTTCTGACTTTCCAGCTCCTGATACTGCCTGCATTCCTTGCTCCCTTCCTGCCCCCTGCCCTCACCTTAACACGAGTCTTGTAACTTTATGCTTTCAGAGAATCAGCAACCAGATGACCAGCCTGCCACTGAGCGTGAGGAAGGAGAAGAGGAGGAGGAGGAGGAGGAGGAGCAAAGCAACACGTCACTGCATCTCTCACCCGCAGGCACCACCTCATATCCTGGCACTACGCGATCTTTAGAGGAAAGATTAGTAGAGGGGTTGGCACTGGGTGATGCACCGGGGACAAACGGGCTGCAGCAAGGCCAGTGGGAAAGGGTAGCTCGGGAGCCAGCTCCCCGGAGGATGAGTTCACACACGTGTTCTGCTGCACAGGACTCAGGTGAGGACCTCAATGGGGAGGCGTTCACAAGAAGGGTAATGGGCATGCACGCTGAGATGATAGTTGCAATGGCAAGGGTGCCCGAGAGCCTCTCGTCAAAGGTAAGGAGCGTGGAGGAGTCCGCCTCCAACATTGCACAGAGCTCTGCGCACACCATGGAACCCATCATTTCCACTCTGCAGTGAATGGTGGACTCCCAGAGAGACCATGCGGATCCAGATCTCATGATGCGTGTCATGGGCAATGTCGTAGTTTCCATTGCAGAACAGGCGGAAGCGGCGCAACATCTTGGTGCTATAATGCAGACAATGGTTGGTTGCATCAAGACTCAGAATGCTCTCATGCAGTCTCAGCTTGATGCGACGCAAGCTCTGACTGCTGCCATCGTTGCTGGGTCCACCACAGCTCACCAGGGATCTCACGGTGTTGCAGCAGGCCAGCAATCTGTGCTCCAGCAGATTGGTAGTGATGCTGAGGTGCTGCCCTGTGGGAGTGGAGCAGGAACGTGCTGTCCTCTCTCAGGATGACAGCATTCCTGATCCCACCACTGCCACTCCGCCATTGTATTTGCCGCTGCCTGTCATCCAGGCAGCCCAGACTGCCGCCGCCCATCCTGAGGTGGCGTAGTGTACAGCCAGGCCTTCCAGGCCCAGAGCTGGTCGAAGGCATTCTGCAAGGCCATCTGTCGTCTCTGGCACTGACACTCAGCAGCCTCCCACCAGCCCTGCTGCAGCTACTGGGGAAACACTATGTAGGAGCAGCAGATTACGAAAAGACACTGTAAAGAGGGGAAGTAAGGGCTTGTACAAGGGTGATTAGTTCATTTTGTTGTATATATGTGGTTACTGATTTGGGATAAATTTATTATTGCAATGTTTCAGAAATGGTGATGTGTCTCATTTCAGCTTTGGGGTGTGGCATGGAATGAGAAGTTGATGGATTGATGGGGATGGGCTGAGCAACTGGAAGTGGCCTCGACTTAATTGGAACCGAAGTCTAATGAGGCGGTCATGGACTGCCCTTCCACAAGGCCGATGGAGTGGATGGCTCCTCCGTTGCTGCTGTTCGCTTTCCTGTTCCTCCTCATCCTCCTTCTCCTCATCTCCCTCTTCCTCCTTCTGAGGTGGTGTGGCTATTCCTGGTGGCAATGGCTGAGCCCCCATGATAGCCAAGTTGTGCAGCATGCAGCAGACGACGACGAAAAGGGGCACCCACTCAGCCGAGTACTAGAGGGCTCCTCCTGGGCAGTCAAGGCAGCGGAAATTGTTGCTTGAGCACTACGATGGTCTGCTCGATGATGTTCCTGGTGGCAGCATGGCTGTCGTATGAGTGCTGGGCACGAGTGTTGGGGTTGCGGAGGGGAGTCATGAGCCAGGTGGAGAGCGGATAGGCCTTGTCTCGCAGCAGCCAGCCGTGAGCTTGACGTGGTGGCTGGAACAAAGCTGGTGCAGAATGATGACATCGTGGCTCCTGCCAGGATAGTGGGCTTTGACGGTGAGGATTCACTGTGTGTGGTCGCACAGCAACTGCACATTAAGTGAGTGGTAGCCTTTGCGGTTACGGAATACCTCAGGATTGTTATGCGGTGTCCACAAAGTGACATGGGTGCAGTCAATGGTGCCCTGCACTGTGGGGAAGCCCGCTATCCTGGCAAAGCCACATGCACGCTCACGCTCCTTCTCTCTGGTCAGGGGAAGGAAATGTAGTCCCTTCTCCTTCTGTAGAGAACATCTGAGACCTCACGGATGCAGCAATGGACGGCGAACTGCGATATGTTAGATATATATCTCCTGCTGCAGACTGGAAGGATCCGCTGGCATAGAAATTGAGGGCGACGGTGACCTTGACTGTCACCGAGAGAGCCCTGGTGCTCCTGATGTGAGGGTCGAGGTATGGCTGCAGGAGGTGGCAGAGCTCTCTGACCACATCCTTGGTGAAGCAGAGCCTTCTAAGACACTGTTCCTCAGTGAAATTAATGTAGGAGAAATGCTGCCGGAATACCCTGGGATGGTAAGGCCTCTTGTTGAGAGCCCTGTTGGCCCTCCTCCCTCTGGTCACATTTTGCAATCTCTCTCTCTGCCTCTGCTGCCTCTGACATTGACGCTGGAATGCGAGGTCCAGTGCCAGTACAGCCCCCATTGAAGTATGGAAATGTTGCACTTTAAAATCTCACCTAACTGACACTGAATAAATTTTCTGAGGCAGAAGACTCCTTCAAGTGAAAAACGCTGAAATCGCTCAAAACGCTTGTTTGCCTATGTCAAACTGACAAGGCAGCATTCTTTGCCGACTAAAAATAAACCGGATGTTGACGCCTTTATATGGCACTCCCCCAGCGCTCATCCGACTGCATACCGCCTCCTCTACCTGTCATTGCTAACGGCAGGCGCTTGGGCAGGGGGCGAGAATGAATTTCTGAGCCGGGGCAGTGCGCAGCCGGATGACCTCACAATCTCCAGGCGCAGGAGATTGTGGCGCTTGTGGTTACCACCGCCAGAAACCTCCACGTTCATTTTGTGGATGTCAGTACTATCACCGCGCCCGGTCGCAAAGCCGGTAGCACCCCGTTAGCGCCCCCGGAGGCGCTAAGGTACCGAATTTCCCCCCCATAGAGTACAAAGCCAGGAAATTATGCTAAAACTATATAAAACTTTAGTTCGGCCCCAGGTGGAGTATTATGTCCAATTCGGGGCACCACACTTTAGGAAGGATGTGAAGGCTTTGGAGAGGGTACAGGAGAGATTTACTAGAATGGCTCCAGGGATGAGGAATTCCAGTTATAGACTAGAGAAGCTGGGGTGGTCTTCTTGGAGCAGAGAAGGCTAAGAGGACATTTGATAGAGGTGTTCAAAATCATGGAGGGTTCAGATAGAGTAATAATAAACTCTAGAGTAAGTAAAGAGTGCCTGTTTCCAATGGCTGGAAGGTTGAGAACCAGGGGGCACAGATTTAAGGTGGTTGGCAAAAGAACCAGAGGCGACATTAGGAAAAACGTGTTTTTGCAACAAGTGCTTAGGATTTAGACTGCGCTGCCTGATAGGGTGGTGGAAACAGATTCAATAGTAGCTTTCAAAAGGAAATTGGATAAATACTTGAAGGAGAAAAAATTGCTGGGATATGGGGAAAGAGCGGGGAGTGGGACCAACTGGATTGTTCTTCGAACGAGCCGGCACAGACTTGATGGGCCAAATGGCCTCCTTCTGTGCTGTACTATTCTATGATTCTAAGTAACGGAGAGGGTTGATGAGGATCATGTGGTTGGTTTTGTGTATATGGACTTTCAAAATGTGTTTGATAAAGTACCACATAATAGACTTGTTAGCAAAATTGAAGCCCATGGGATTAAAGGGGCAGTGGCTACGCAATTGGCTAGGGGACAGAAAGCAGGGAGTAGTGGCGAACGGTTGCTTTTCAGACTGGAGGGAAGTGCGCAGTGGTGTCCCCAGGGGTCGGTGTTGGGACTACTGCTCTTTTTGATATATATTAATGACCTGGACTTGGGGATACAGGGTATAATTTCAAAGTTTGTAGTTGACACGAAACTCAGAAATATAGTAAACATTGAGGAGGATAGTAACAGACTTCAGGAGGACGTAGACAGACTGGTGAAATGGGCAGACACATGGCGGATGAAATTTAACACAGAGGAGTGTGAAGTGATTGATTTTGGTAGGAAGAATGAGGAGAGGATAAATTAAATGGTACAATGTTAAAGGTGGCGCAGGGACAGAGACCTGGGAGTGTACTTACACAAGTTTTGAAGATGGCAGGACAAGTTGAGTAGGCTGTTAAAAAGGCATATGGGGTCGTTGGCTTTATAAATAGAGGCATAGAGCATAAAAGCAAGGAAACCTTTATAAAGCACTGGTTAGGCCGTAGCTGGTGTATTGTGTCCAATTCTGGGCACCACACTTTAGGAAGAATGTCAAGATCTTAGGGAGGGTGCAGAGGAGGTTTACTAGACTGGTACCAGGGATAAAAGACTTCAGCTACATGGAGAGCCTAGAAAAGTGGGATTGTTCTCCTTGGAGCAGAGAATGTTAAGGGGAGACTTCATAGAGTTGCTCAAAATCATGAGGGGTTTTAATAGAATAAATATGGAGAAACTGTTGTCCCTAACTAGAAGGCACAGATTTAAAGGTAATTGGCAAAAGAACCAGAGGCGACATGAGAGGAAAAAAATTGATGCAGCGAATTGTTCTGTTCTGGAATGCACTGCCTGAAAGGGTGGTGGAAGCAGATTCAATAGTAACTTTCAAAAGGGAATTGGATAAATGCTTTAAGTGGAATAATTGCAGGGCTATGGGGAAACAGCGAGGGAGTGGCACTAATTGAACAGCTCTTTCAAAGAGCTGGCACAGGCACGACGGGCCGATTGGTCTCCTTCTGTGCTGTATCATTCTATAGTTCTACAATAATTGGCTGTGACAAGGGGAGAGGAAGGATACAGCATTTGAGTAAGTAGTTCAAAGGGTAAGAAGTAGGACTGGTGAGTGGGTGGTAGGAAGGGAACAGATAGCGGAAAGGTGATGCGATGTTAGTAAAGGGATGAGGGAGGCAGAGTGATTGGGGGAGGGGTTGGAATGGGAGTTGCTGAGGGCCACAGTGCCTCTCTTGAAGCCATTGAAAATAAGACTAAGACAGAGGACAAGCAAAAGATGGCAGAGAGAGAAACAGAAATAAAAGTTGAGAGAAGCAGAAGAGAGTCAGCAGCAAAAGAGGATGACAGCGAGAAACAGCAACATGAAGATAGTTGAGGTAGGTAACAGAGAGACCGTGCTCTCCAACTTACTGTGTGCCATAAGACATTGACGGATACGGAAATATAAATTGTGGTCTCCTCTCACCTTCTTGCTGTATTTAGTGGTTTTCCTCTTGGCCCTGACTCCTTCCTTTCACCCTTTCGAGCCAAAGGTTGCTCAGCTGTAAATTATTGGTGGGATTGATGAGCTTGTGTTACTCAAGTCCTGCACATTTGAAAAATACTTTTGTACTGCATTCTGTTGTTTTTAATTTGCTGATGTCTGAGATATATGAATTCATTAGTTCAGATTGGGGGTATTTGTTTTGCCGTTGAACTTTATTCATTAAATTATGGAAAGGGAAATGGGGTCAGATATTGTGGGGTGGCGTCAATGAGATTGCGCAAGGCAGCAAGTGAATCCCTCTTAACTAATTCCACTTTAAGCCGTGCAGAAGGGTACGAGCCTGAAAGCTCAGCTGTCTATTCGCTCTGCTGAATAGTCTGGCCTGCTGTGTGTTTCCAGCTTTTTCTAGTTTTGTTCCTCTTCAAACATGGCTGCCGCTGATGTGCAGCAAAACTGTCACTTGCAGATGATCTCACACTGTCTGCCTAATCTTGATTTCAAGTGACTACAGATCCAAATTACATGAGAATTTGTGTCCCTGCAAAGCTGAAATTACTTTTCCTCGCCTCGAACCTGCTTAGTATAACGTTGCCTTTGCTGCATCGAAAGGGGTTCAAAGGACAGCCAAATTGTTGACTAGATTTTCCATCTGTGTCATAAAACTAGACCATGCAAGTTCATTTATCAGCCAAAATTTACATTGCCAGTAAACTTGTTAACAAGGGCATATTTTGTGTCGGCATGGATTCAAATTCTTTCTGACAAGTGTGTGCATGAAACCTTTCCACGGAAAAATGGTTTAGAGTGAAATTGCCATCGATTGATGTTTCTGATTACAAACAAGAACAAAAGCTGAAAATACAGATCAGGTCAGCCAGCATCTGTGGGGAGAACAGACAAGTTGATGTTTTAAGCTTGGCCCTTCTTCAGAAACAGGAAATCAGAGGTGAACAAGCATAATGATTGAACCAGCAAAAAGGGAGGGAGAGAGAAACAAAATAGACAGACACACACAAAGGAAGTATCAGTGGAATTGTTGTTGGATGATGTAACAGATCATCCCAGTCAAGTAATGGAACGATGCATTAAAGAGATTAAAGACATTAATAAAATTGAAGAGTGGGAATAGCCAAAGCAGTGAGAATCTTGAAAAAGGGAAAGATGGTAAAAGTGAAAATCACAGACAGCATGCAGATCGGCTCTGTTACAACAGAAAATGCTGGTCAAATACAGTATGTCTGGCAGCGCCACCTTGTCTCCTGAAAAGATTCCATTTGTTTCTCCCGGTTTCTCCATCCCCATTGTATTTCTCTGATGATTCTACCTTCCACTAGAGCTTCTGAAATGTTCACTTTTCTCCTCAATGAAGGATTCCCCTCCATAATGATGGACAGGCTCCTTGACTGGGTTTATCCTATTTCCCAGGCTTCTCCTCTCTCAACATGGCACGATTCACCTTGTCCTCCTCACCAGCCTCCACATTTTCCAGATCATTTTCTGCCGCCTACAACAGGACCCAACTGCCAAACACACTTTTCTCTCCTCTCCCCTCTCTGCTTTCCGAAAGGAATTTTCCCCACCACGACACCCTAGTTCAATCTTCCACCATGTCAACTTCCAGCAATCCTTCCCCTGCTATCTTCTCGTGGAACTACAGGAGATGCACCCTGTTGTCTGTTCACCTCTTCCTAAACCATTATCTCGGGCCCCAATTACTCCTTCCGTATGAGAAAAACATTTATGTGTACTTTGTGTAATCTAGTCTACTATAGTCGATAATCACTATCACGTGATTGATCTATTCTTTTATTCCTTTTCTTTGTGAAGCTAGTAGCCATACCGTATTTTACCAACATCTTCTTTAATTTCAGAACCGATCTACAACCCTTCTGTGTTTTCCAACTTACCTATTTTCTCACCTTTATTTCTTAATATCTTTTCTATTGCTTGACTGGACTGATCTGTTACAATCATTTCACTGATAATTCCTCTCTGTGTTTGTCTGTTTCTTTCTCTCTCCCTCACTTTTATCTGATTCTATTATTAAGCATATACACCTCTCACTTTTCAGTTCTGAAGAAGGGCTCAAACTAAAACATTTGTAGGGAGAATGAAAAAGTCTGTTCTCTCCACCAATGCTCACTGACCTGTTGTGTGTTTTCAGCCTTTTTCATTTTCGTGTCTGATCTCCAGCATTTTCAGTACTTTGCTTTTATTTGTAAATGTGCGATTGCCTGATTCTTCTGTCTGGTTTTACTGCTTTGTTAATGTATGCTGGTTTAAATTTACAATTTTAATAGCTGGTCGTTGGATAAACCTGCAGGTGCTCGCCCACTACAAAATTTACTCCTTTAGATGTTAAATTCGTCAAACTATCAGATGACAGCACATTAGCTAGGTCATCACCACTTGTGTAAATAGGGCACTGAGCTGTCATTTCACCGTAGTCAAATGAACATGTCATTTTCTTTGCCACAAAGCAACATCACAATGAATATGAGTCATTTTCACCTTAATCAATGCTGCAGCTATAGTCACCCTATCTTCGGACATTCTCCTGTATCATTCATGAGCTTGGCATCAGTTGATACAGGAGAGGCATCAGGTGGTTAGCCGTGAATCTCCTCCTCCCCTTCCCTCCCAGGAAGACACTGGTCTCTGCACAGTGGTTCTCCACAGCAGCGTGGCTGAAATCAAGGACTCGATGAAGTGGAGAAACGAGGTTTAGACCTGCGCCTTCATTTGCAGCATGTTGGTGGGGGAGGGGAGGGAGTGGGGGCGGTCGGTCCCTGATCTGTACTGACTTAGCTGATCCAAGGGGGGTAGTGGGCGGGGGGACTGATGGACAGTTAGGATGCCACAGTTGGCCTCAGTGCCCCAGGTTACAGGAGGAAAGATTGATCAAGATATGTACTCTTGTTTGCTATCCAGCAACTCCTGCTGGAAATGCCTGTGTAGGAGCATCAGGTGAGGACATGGCTATAATGCCCGCTGTGGTCAAACAGGCTAATGAAACTAGGGGTTCATGTTCTCAGGGGAGGGGAGAAAATGGCAAGAAAAAAATAGAAATGAATAAGGGACCTAATAGGTAAGTACTTCCTATAGGTGTATTTATCAAAATATATATGCTTTCCACTGTTTTTATACAAAAAGGTAGTGATATTGTGGCAAAACCACTAAGAGACTCTTACAGTGACTTACATAATTGTCTGTAACCAATGTTAATGGGCCAGAAATTCCAGAACGGGGCTTGCAGCGCGTGCAAGCCCCGTATTTGCACTTACCCCGCGCTCCTGCCGATCAGCTTCTGGGACGCCTGAACTTGGAGAAATAGAAAGCACATTCCCGGGCAGCGTATGACGTCACGCCGCCCAGGAGTGCAGCCAGCGCGGACCCAGGAGCGTGCAGTGTAAGTGAGACACACCCCTTGAGGTCTCAGTTTCACTGGACACGCCCCCAATGTTTCTGTCAAGCTGCTTTGCTTTTTTACATGCAAAGCAGCAGTTTAAATAGGTTTTTGGAAGTTTTTTGAAGATTTTGGTAACTTTTATAAACTTTTTAAAATGTTTACATTATTTTGAGTAATCTGAAGTAGTTTTAAAGAGAATTAAAGCAATTTAAAGACTTTTAAAAGCCCTAAAAGAATTTTTTAAATTCCATTTACTTATTTAGCAATGTCGTCGTCATACGTGTCTTCACACTGTTCCCTTTGGGGAACTGTATGAAGTGGTGGAAGGATTTATGGCCGTGATTAACGCTCATTCCGTGACCGTAACCATCTTTGAACCAGCCATTAGGGCGGTTAGTCCTATGGCGGGAGGGTTTTACGGGCTCCCACAAGCTATACAAGGAGGGGGGGCCACCCACACCCACGGACGCAAATATCCCACTGGATGTCAACCCAGAATTTAGAGCCGGAGCTCCGACTCCACTTGCCGGGACTGTCTGGAGCGGGGTTCGAAACCCTACCCTGATCTGGCCCAGCGGCGGGGATCCTACCGCTATGACAAACGCCCAATCCGATTAGCAACGTGAAATTGCAGCATAGGGCTCCAGTCACGGGGAGGGAAAAGGCGCAGGAAACGTATGGGTGTCACCTTTTGTGCGGAGTGGGCCTTTTGCGTAGCAGTAAGCATCCCCGCCGCTGGGCCAGAAGGAGTAGGGTTTTGAACCCCACTCCAGACAGTCCCGGCAAGTGGAGTCGGAGCTCCAACTTTAAATTCTGGGTGGACATCCAGCGGGATACTTGCGTCCGTGGGTGTTGGTGGCCCCCCCCCCCTCAGATGGGTTGTGGGAGCCAGTAAAACCCTCCCACCATAGGACTAACCACCCTAATGGCTGGTTCAAAGATGGTTACGGTCACGGAATGAGCGTTAATCACGGCCATAAATCCTTCCACCACTTCATACAGTTCCCCAAAGGGAACAGTGTGAGGATACGTCTGATGATGACCTCTTGCGCAATGCACCTCCTTGGACCCTCAGTCGCAGATGCGAGGGGGCAAGTCGTGCAAGTGTTAAATTTTTTATTTTATTGACATGTAAAATGTTGGCCCAATAATTCCCTTCCAAATGCGCTAGTACGGTCGGGGTACTTACGCACCTGGCCGGATGAAATGCCGGTTTTCAGCATGCACAGTGCATGTGGGGAAAACCAGCATTTCCTGTCCTCTGAACGAAGGGGTTCAGAGGCAGAACGCGTGCGACTGCACATGCAGCGCGTGCGCAGTATAATTCGCCGCTTTCATTAATGCTTTCAGTGAGGTCCAGTCATTACAACTTACACATGAAAAAAGCATGGGTGCAGTTGCTACAGAGGCTGCGGAGGAAGATATTTCTTATCGTGGAGCTTCTGAAAGTATGTATGTCTGTATATATTCCTTTGCGTGTTATGTATATATTCCTTTACTTATGTGTATGAATGTATTATTTAATTATGACTTTCAGAGAAAGTAACTTATTGGAAAATCATAATTAAAAACATACATTCATACACATTAGTAAAGGAATATAAAACATACATACATATACGTAAAGGAATATATGTGGACATACATACATAACTCATTCTCACATTCCATTCACACAGCCACAATTGCACCTTCTACCTACCGTTCTGAAAACCCTTTTTAAAAAAAAAAATTTTTAACTTTAAAACTTACTTAAAATTTCTTAAAATAACTTCCCTCCCTTTCCCAAACAAAAATATTGCATTTCAAAAGCTCCACGATAAAATATATCTTCCTCCGCAGCCAATGAACCACTTTACACTTGCTTTTTTTCAGTGTAACTTCTAAGGACTTAACCTCACGGATTTCATGAATGAAATCCACGAAGTTCACTGCGCAAGCGCTGCCTGTGCAGTCGCACGCGCTCGAGGTCTGGAAATGCCGGCGTTCCCCGCATGCGCTGTTCATGCTGAACGCCGGCATTTCCAACGGCCAGAAGCGTGAGTAAGCCGACCGTACTCACGCTTCTGGCCTGGAATTTCTGGCCCATTACCTCTAGCATTAATTGTCTGTAACCAATGTTATTACCTTTCAAGTTGGCTCTGGTTAAACAGAGCTAGATCGACAACATCGCGATCTGACGTGATGACGTCATCACGTGGGTCACGTGACGTCCCCTTCGGCGGGAAACGTGATGATGTCATGACGTCAGAGGTAGAGGGCGGGGCCAGCCAGTCCTCGTGTGGATTGAAAGAGAAAAGACCTGTTTTGAGCTTCTCCTGTAGTTTCTTGTTTTGTAAAGTTCTTAGACAATAAATTCAGTTTGTTAACTTCCAGTAAGTTATAGATTCTTTGTTAGGAGTGCAGAGACTCCTACATTGGTGACCCCGATTCCTCGCGATCGTTTTTCGCGGTGAATGCCGAACACAGGCCAGTGATGGAGGCCAATGCAGTGGCCTTGAAGCTCCCCCAATTCTGGGAACAACAGGCAGCCTCTTGGTTTGTGCAAGCCGAGGCGCAATTTGAGCTCCGCAACATCGTTCAGGATCAGACCAGATATCTCCACGTGGTCTCCGCCCTCGAGAGCTCGACGGCATTGAGAATCATCAGCCTGCTGGAGAGGCACAGAATCACAGAATCACAGAAACCCCACAGTGCAGATAGAGGCCATTCGGCCCATCGAGCCTGCACCGAAACATATCCCACCCAGTCCCCGTAACCACTACACCAACACATATCCCACTCTATCCCCGTAACCCCACGTATTTAATCCCCCTAACACTAAGGGTCAATTTATCATAGCCAATCAACCTAACCCGCACATCTTTGGACTGTGGGAGGAAACCGGAGCACCTGGAGAAAACCCACGCAAACACGGGGAGAATGTGCAAACTCCACACAGACAGTCACCTGAGGCCAGATTCGAACCCGGGTCCCTGGCGCTGTGAGGCAACAGTGCTAACCACTATGCCACCGTGCTGCAGTCCTCCGACTGCTGACAAGTATGTCGCCATCAAGACACGATTGCTGCAGGTATTTGGTCTCACCAAAGCGGAGCGCGCTCGCCATTTACTGGCTCTACCAGGGTTAGGAGACTCCAAACCCTCGGAAATGATGAGTCATATGCTGACTCTCCTGGGGTCTGAGCCCCAGTGCTTTCTTTTTCGCGAACTGTTCCTTACTCAACTTCCTGAGCAAGTACAGGCGTCCCTCGCCCGAGCAGAAACCGCAGACTGCATCGCGCTCGCCGAAGAGGCGGATAAGATTTACGTGGTCCGGCAACAATACTGCACCCTCGCGCAATGCCCCGCCGCGAAGAGCCCGGCCCCGGCTCCGACAAAGGCGCCTCCGACGACCGGTTTCTGCTACTACCACACCCGTTTCGGCCCGAAGGCCCGCTGCTGCCGCTCGCCGTGCAGTTTCGTTACCAGACCGTCGAATAGACCGCCGCGAGTCAAGCACGCCGGTCCCGGTACTTCCCCCGCGGCCGCGATGGCGATCGGTGCTTCCGGGAATCTTACCTACGTAACCAACTCCATCTCCGGCCGTCGTTTTCTATGCGACACGGGGGTGCAATGCAGCATACTGCCCACCTCGGTCATAGACCTTCGCTCCGGCAGCCGTGGTCCCCCTATGCAAGTGGCCAACGGGGGTTCGATCCGCACTTGCAGGAAGCGCCTCGTCCGAGTATGTTTCGGTGGACAGTTTTTCAGCTGGAATTTCATCACCGCTCAAATCTCACAGGCCCTGTTGGGTGCTGACTTTTTAGGCGCCAACAGCCTGTTGGTGGACGTGAAAAATCGACGCCTCGTTCACGCCGCCACGCTCGATGATATTTCGGGGGCGTGTAGCACGGCTGCGCCACACACGATTTCATGTGCGCGGCCGCAGCCCGACGACTTCGCCCGTCTCCTCGAGGATTTCCCCGAGCTGACGAAGCCCAACTTTTCGGCTCCGACTGTCAAGCATAGGGTGGAGCACCAAATTTCCACTACCGGCTCGCCCGTTTACGCCAGGGCGCGACTTTTAGAGCCCAGTAAGCTAGCGGCAGCAAAGGCGGAGTTCGCCGTGATGGAAAAAATGGTGATCATCCGTCGGTCCAATAGCCCCTGGTCCTCCCCTCTCCACATCGTCCCCAAGCCCGGCGGGGATGGCGGCCCTGTGGGGATTATCGCCGCCTCAATGACATAACGACGCCCGACCGCTACTATTATGTCCATGTATAATTGAGACACGGACAGCAGGAGTTGATTATAACAAGTCTTTACTGAATGGAGACAACCTGGAAACTGAAACTACAGAAGCCTGCTAGGGCCTTTTATACAGGGGTGGTCACTGCCGGTACTGCAGTCTGAGACCAGTTATTCCCTCAAAGGTACATACACAACAATTCCTCCCCTTTTAGATAAACAGTACATAACATTCATTTAACAACTAAATAATAACTAATTACAATTACGGTTGCTAGATACATTGGTTGAAGTTAAGCAATTATAAGTTCAGTCTTTGAGGAGGCTTCCTGATTCTGTCTGGATAACGCCTCTTTGGGATATCAGGTTCTTCTGGCAAGGTTGAGTCGGGATCAATGTCGTTGTTTGGTTCGTCTGCTTCCAATATCACCGATTCTGCGGTAGATGCAATTGGTACTTCGGTTTCATCGCCAGGTGTATCAGATCGTGGTGTGGAGTTGACGTTTTCCAGTGACTCTAGAATCTGGTCAGCATGGCGTCTTACAATGCTCTCTCCAACATCCACGGTATACATTAGAGGTCTGTGATGAAATATTCCATTCATCACTGCCTGTGACTGTGGTCGGTTTCAGTGTCATTTCCCTTCCCCCAGTCCTCATTGTATTGTTTATTGGAATGTGCTGGAATGTGCTGTGTGTAGGGCTCCGCCCATACCTGGCCCCTTTTGTAAGCTAGCTCAGTCTGGCCTCAGTCTCCAGAAGGAAGATACCTCTCTCTCTTACGTGTTACTTTCTAAGTTAATAAAAGCCTTGTTTTGTTTCGCTAACATCGAGTCTCGGAATTATTGAGGCACATCAAGGTCCTTGCCATGTACAGATCGTTCCTGGCTGCCATTTCTCTGTGCGGTAGTCCCGGGCCAAAACTGGTTGACCTATCTTAAAACTCCTGGTCGGCCTTTCATTCATATTCTGAAATTGCCTGTTCTCCACATCTCTTCTGACGTTTGGCTTAACCAAATCCAAGCGGCATCGTAGTCTTCGATTGAAGAACATCATGGCTGGAGTTTGGTTGGTAACCGCATGTGTCGCATTCCGGTAGGCAAACAAGAAGTTATCCATCTTGTGTTGTAGGGGTATATCTTCATTACACATTGCCTTGATAGCATTCTTGAATGTTTGAACAAACCTCTCGGCCAATCCATTAGTGGCTGGATGATATGGGGCGGATGTGTAATGCTTAACACCATTGTTCTTTAAGAACCTCCGGAACTCTTCAGACACAAACTGTGGTCCATTGTCAGAGCAAATCTGTTCAGGCAGCCCATTCCTGGCGAATATGGTTCGTAAGACTGTGATAGTTTTTTCTGTGGTGGTTGAGGACATTTTTATTACCTCTGGCCACTTTGAATGTGCATCCACCGCAATTAAAAACATCGAGTCCATAAAGGGACCAGCAAAATCAATGTGCACCCTTTGCCATGGAGATGAGGGCCACTCCCATGGATGTAGAGGGGCTTGTGGTGGGGCGTTTTGGACCTTCTGGCATCCTGTACAGCTCTTGGTCATCTCTTCGATTTCTCTATCGATTCCCGGCCACCACACAAACGCTCTGGCTAAGCTCTTCATTTTTACCCCTCCCAGATGACCCTCATGAAGCTCATTGAGCACTCTATCCTTCAATTTGGGTGGAATTACTACTCTGGATCCACACATCAAGGTTCCTCTGCACACTGACAGCTGTTCTCTTCTCGGCGAGAATGCTGGCAGCAGTGGTTCGCCATGTGCTGGCCATCCCTTCACCGTTAAATCATAGACCCAGGAGAGTGTCGGGTCATTTCGTGTTTCCTTTTCTATGTTTGCATTCGTCACAGGGAGACATTCGACTATAGTCGAGTGGAATAACTCCACTGTATCCACTGCCAGTTGTTCTTCCACCGTCTGCAACGGTAGGCGCGACAATCCATCAGCATTCCCATGCTGTTTAGTTCCTTTGTACTTGATGTCATATTGGTGTGCCCCTAGGAAAAGGGACCACCTCTGTTGCCGTTGTGCCGTCATTATCGGTACGCCCTTCTAAGGGTTGAAAATGGAGACGAGAGGTTGATGATCAGTTAGTAGAGTAAATTTCTGACCGTGCAGGTAGTGATTGAACTTCTTCACCCCCCACACCAGGCTGAGGGCCTCTCTGTCAATCTGGGCGTAGTTACGCTCGGCTGAAGTTAACGAGCGTGACGCAAAAGCTATCGGCCTCTCTGAACCATCAAGGAATTTATGTGACAGTACCGCCCCAACACCGTAGGGAGACGCATCACACGCCAGTCTTATCGGTAGTGATGGGTTGTAGTGAGCCAATACTTCTCTTGAAGTGATTAGGTCCTTACTCTTCTGAAAGGCCCACTTACATTCATCGCTCCATTTCCATGCTACTCCCGTTCGTAGTAGGGCGTTCAGTGGATGCAGAATTGTGGACAAATTCGGCAAAAACTTATGGTAGTAATTCACCAATCCGAGGAATGACCTCAGTTGCGACACATTTTCAGGCGCTGGAGCCTTAACTACCGCTTCAATTTTGTCAGGGGACTTATGCAACCCCTCTTCATCAATCACGTGGCCACAATACGATATCTGTTTCTTAAAAAACTCGCACTTAGGGCGATTGGCTCGTAGCCCATGTTCACGTAGTCTAGTGAGCACCTGCTCTAGGTTGGCAAGGTGTTCACTGTCATCTTCACCTGTCACTAGGATGTCGTCGAAGTAGCACTGAGTCCCCAGAATCCCTTGCAGGACTTGTTCCATCGCTCTTTGCCATATCACCGGAGCTGATGCTACTCCGAATACCAGTCGATTATACTGGTAAAGACCTTTGTGAGTGTTTATCGTGAGATACTTCCTAGAGGATTCTTCAACCTCCATCTGCGAATATGCTTGTGCTAGGTCAATTTTTGTAAAATGCTTCCCTCCAGATAGTGAGGCGAAGATATCTTCTATCCTTGGAAGAGGATATTGTACTGTGTGAAGGATTGGGTTCACCGTCACCTTGAAGTCCCCACAGATGCGAACCTTCCTTGGCTCCTCAGACTTATTGTTTAACGTTTTCTTCATGACAGGAACGATGGGTGCCGCCCACTCGCTCCAGTCTGCCTTAGATAACACACCTGCGTTCTCCAGATTCTCCAGCTCTGCCTCGACGGCTGGGCGAATTGCATATGGTACCGGTCTTGCTTTGAAAAACTTGGGAATTGCATTCTTCTCTATTTTTATCGAGGCGGTTACGCCTTTTAGAGTGCCCAGTTCTTGTTGAAATACCTCTTTGGCGTCAGCTAAGATTGTTGACAATCGTCCAGGAGTGACGTCGTCATCCTTTTTACCAGCCACCGTCAGTGCCTGAATGGAGTGCCAGTCTAAACTTATCTTTCTGATCCATTCACGTCCCAATAACGGTGGTCCACCATCTTGCAGAATGTAGAGATACAATTTCTGTATTTTCTTGCCGTTGTATTCGACAGGCACACTTATTTTTCCTCTGGGGTATACTTTTTGCCCCGTATACGTCCTCAAGACAATGGATGTCTCTCACAAGGGTATGTGTGAGAATAGCCGCTCGTAGTCTCGTCGATTCATGACGGTTAGAGCTGATCCTGTATCCAATTCCATTTTGACTTGGGACCCTGCTATTGTGAGGGTGACCCAAATGGTTCGGTGATCCTCTTTTGCGATTACGTTGTGAAGTTTGAGACAGCTTAGTCTCTTGTTCCCGGATTCACTATCGCTCATCTGGTCTTCGGAACTACTGTCCGTCATCTTTTGTACTTTCCTGTACGGTTCCTTAATAGCCTTTTTGTTGTCGTTGGTCTTCTTCCCAGACCTGCAAACTCATGCAATGTGTCCCATCTTTCCGCATTGCCTGCATATTTTGTCCTTGGACCAGCAGTCCTTCTGGTCATGGTTTGTTCTGCCGCAGCAATAACATTTTGCAAATCCCCCTGTCATTTCGTGGGTGCCGTATTCCTGTGGCTTTTGTTGTATTTCTGCAGCTCCCCTTGCTGCTGCTTCGTACGATACTGCCACGCTGAAAGCCTTATCTAGTGTCAGCTCTTTCTCTGAGAGTAACCTCTTCTGGGTTCCTTCACTCAGGAGTCCACAGACAAATTTGTCCCGTAAGGTATCTGCCAGTCCTGCTCCGAACTGGCAGTGCTTTGATAGCTTGCGTAGTTCCATAAGGTAATCAGCATTGCTCTCGTTTTTATGCTGATTTCTCCTGTGGAATTTAAATCTTTCTGCTATCAGCAGCGGTGTAGGATTTAGGTGTTCCTGTAGGATAGCAACAATTTCGTTAAAACTCTTCGCCTTCAGTTTGGCTGGAGTAATCAGGTCCCGCAATAGGCCGTACGTTCTTGCGCCCATTAAATTTAGCAATACCGATGCCTTTTTCTCATTGGCTATTTCGTTTGCCTCGCAATATACCTCGACTCTTTCCACATACATGGTCCAGTCTTCTATTGCATTATCGAAGGCAGTGATATCACCAGTCTTTGGCATCTTGAAAATCTAAGATGGCGCCTCCCGTGCTTTGCCTTTGTCCCCGATGGATCAAAATGGCGCCTCCCACACTTTTCCTTCTTCCCCGCCGAGTTAAGATGGTGCCTCCCGCGCTTTCCTGCCGCTGCTGCCAACGCTGTTGCTGGCGATTATATTTATTTTACTATCCTGTAATGGCAACGCCCTATGGTCTTCGTGCCTCCCCGATCGCTGCTGCCAACGCCACTCTCCGCGGTATTTTTATTTTTCCATCGCGCTTCAATATTTGCTCCATTAATTGAAGAGCCGTTCCCGTCGTGAAGCGGACCCTCTGGGACACTTCCCTCCCTCTTCTTAGGTCCGAACGCTGCCCGGCTGCGAAGCACCGGCCGCGCCCTGTGTGCTCCACCCTGTCTCTCTCTCTTTGCTGCCCGGCCCCGTTGCCGAGCCACCCGATCGAGCTCTAGCCCGCCGCAGCCCAGGAAGGATCAGTGTACTACCTGCCACCAGCCCGATTAGCTGGGAAACCACAGACTGGAGACCAAGCCTGGCTCTCGACAGTCTCTCCTGCACTTTTCAATTTGATGATTCGGAGGGCGGTTGCCCACGGTCGACGCCCGTTTCTCGAGTTTCTTTGGATTTTTTTTTTTTCTTTCTTCTGGCTTCGACCTTCAATAACATCGTCTGAGGTGCTGCCGAGTTGCAGGTATGTTCGTTTCTTCCTCGTCGCCAGTATTATGTCCGTGTATAATTGAGACACGGACTGCAGGAGTTGATTATAACAAGTCTTTACTGAATAGAGACAACCTGGAAACTGAAACTACAGAAGCCTGCTAGGGCCTTTTATACAGGGGTGGTCACTGCCGGTACTGCAGTCTGAGACCAGTTATTCCCTTAAAGGTACATACACAACAGCTACCCCATTCCCCATATACAGGACTTCTCAGCACATTTGGCGGGGACGTCCATCTTCTCCAAAATCGACCTCGTCCGTGGTTACCATCAGGTGCCGGTGCACCCTCAGGATGTCGAAAAGACAGCGGTAATTACCCCCTTTGGACTCTTTGAATTCCTGCGAATGCCCTTTGGGCTTAAGAACGCGGCACAGGCGTTTCAGCGCCTCATGGATTCAGTCCTGCGGGACCTTGACTTTCTGTTTGTTTATTTGGATGATATTCTGGTTGCCAGCACCTCCAAGGAGGAACACCTCGAGCACCTTCGGGTCCTTTTCAGACGGCTTCAGCAGCACGGCCTCATCGTTAACTCAGACAAATGCCGTTTCGGCCTATCGCAACTGGATTTCCTGGGCCACCGCATAACCCCCACGGGGGCAACGCCACTTCGGGTCAAGGTGGAAGCAATTGCGGCGTTCCCGAAACCGAAATCCGTGAAAGCTTTACAGGAGTTCCTGGGGATGGTTAACTTCTATCATCGTTTCATCCCCAGGGCTGCACAGCTCATGCGTCCTCTATATGAGGCCCTCAGAGGCTCGATGGGAAAGGACCCTGTGGTATGGTCACAGGACATGGATCGTGTTTTCAAGGAGACAAAAGCCGCACTCGCCAATGCGACCATGTTAGCACACCCCTTGCTGGGAGCCACCATCGCTCTCACGACGGACGCGTCAGACTACGCGGTGGGGGCCGTCCAGGAGCAGTGGGTCGACGGCGCGTGGCAACCCCTGGCCTTTTTTAGCCGCCAGCTACAACGGCATGAACGCCGGTACAGTACTTTCGATCGAGAGCTGTTGGCTTTGTTTTTGGCCATCCGCCATTTCCGTTTCCTCCTTGAAGGACAACGCTTCATCGCGTTTGTCGACCACAAGCCATTGCTGTTCGCAATGGCCAAGTCTGCGGAACCATGGTCGGCTCGGCAGCAACGGCAGCTGACGTACATATCGGAGTTCACCACCGACATCCGACATGTGGCCGGTAAGGACAACGTCGTCGTCGATTGCCTATCCCGCGCCGCCGTCCAGGCCGTCCAATTGGGCATTGACTACGCACAGATGGCGGTTGACCAAGCGGACGACCCGGAGACCCAGGGTTTTCGTTCGGTTCCAAACAGCCTCCAGCCAAGGGATGTGCCTTTCCATTCCGCAGGTACCACTCTGCTCTGCGACGTTTCGCTGGGTGCACCCCGTCCGATCATCCCGTCTAAATGGCGTCGTACGATTTTCGATGCCTTACACGGCCTATCGCACCCTGGAGTGCGGGCATCGCAAAAACTGCTGGTCTCCAAATTCTTATGGAGGGGAATACGCAAAGACGTCAGGGACTGGGCGAACACTTGTGTTGTTTGCCAACGGTCCAAGGTGCAGCGTCATGTCAGAGCCCCACTCGCCACCTTCGAGGTCCCGGAACGGCGATTTGATCATATTCACATCGACTTATTGGGACCACTTCCACCTTCCCGGGGCTTTACGTACCTTTTGACGATGGTGGATCGCACCACGAGGTGGCCGGAGGCAGTTCCCCTGACGTCCACCACATCTGCGGACGTTGCTCGAGCTTTTGTTTCATCCTGGGTAGCCCGTTTTGGTGTCCCTGCGGATGTTTCATCGGATTGGGGGCCGCAATTTTCGTCCAAACTGTGGAACGAGGTGATTTCCGTGTTGGGCGTTAAACTCCACCGCACTACGGCCTATCACCCACAAGCGAACGGCTTGTGCGAGCGGTTCCACCGCTCCTTGAAGGCGTCGCTCAGGGCCAGCCTGCTGGATGCATCCTGGGTTGACAAACTACCGTGGGTGATGTTAGGACTCCGCACGGCGCCGAAGGACGATCTCCAGTCGTCGGCGACGGAGATGGTTTACGGGCAACCGCTTCGAGTCCCAGATGAATTCCTGCCATTACCTACGCGACCATGGTCTGCGGCCACACAAAAAGAGACCCTCCAGGATGCGGCCCGCTGTTTCCGTCCAGTTCCAACCTCATGGCACGGTTTGCTTTCGTCCAACGTCCCGGGGGAGTTGTCGAAAGCCAAGTTCGTGTTTGTGCGCCAGGACGGCCATCGTACCCCGCTCGCACCGCCGTATGCCGGACCCTTCAAGGTTTTGCAGGCAGGGGACAAGAGTTTCGTGATTGACGTCGGGGGCAAACTGGATCACATCTCTGTTGATCGCCTCAAGCCTGCGCACCTGGACCTCGACCGACCGATCGAGCTGGCGCAGCCTCCGCGCCGCGGCCGGCCGCCGGCCGCTACCACACCTGACAACGCCGTGCTGCCTACCAGTTCGCCGCCTGCTCAGCGTTTTCCCCTCCGGGAATTTCGGAGTCGGTCCAACAGACTTGTCCGACCTCCTCAGCGATTGACTCTTTTCGTTAAAGACAATTCTGGGGGGGCGTTTGTGGCAAAACCACTAAGAGACTCTTACAGTGGCTTACATAATTGTCTGTAACCAATGTTATTACCTCTAGCATTAATTGTCTGTAACCAATGTTATTACCTTTCAAGTTGGCTCTGGTTAAACAGAGCTAGATCGACAACATCGCGATCTGACGTGATGACGTCATCACGTGGGTCACGTGACGTCCCCTTCGGCGGGAAACGTGATGATGTCATGACGTCAGAGGTAGAGGGCGGGGCCAGCCAGTCCTCGTGTGGATTGAAAGAGAAAAGACCTGTTTTGAGCTTCTCCTGTAGTTTCTTGTTTTGTAAAGTTCTTAGACAATAAATTCAGTTTGTTAACTTCCAGTAAGTTATAGATTCTTTGTTAGGAGTGCAGAGACTCCTACAATGTAATCATTTTTGGGAATGTGCATGCTTGGATTTCTACTATAAACAGTTGTCTGTTATCATTCCAGTGACTCGGTTAGCTCATTGACCTCCACAATCTGAGAACATATTCTGCATATGAGTGTCCAAATCAGGCTGAGGATAACAGCGTGTACTCAGCCAGGAATGATTTCTCCAGGGCCAGGCAGCTCTGGATCAGGCCCTTTTGTCAATCTGAATCTCTGGTTCCCATTGAAACCATTGGTACTCTTCCAGGAGTCGAGCAGTCTGTTTCCCCCGCCCCCATGTCAACCATCCCCAAGTCAACCATCCCCATGTCAGTACAACTAATTGTAATGAACCCCCTGATTGAATAGCCAGCTACGTGAAGAATGGCCACTTTTTTAATTTGTTCTTGGGGTGTGGGCAATGCTGGCAGTATTTATTGTGCAAATCTAGTTAGCCGGAGGGCATTAAGACTCAATTTCATATGGTGAGACTGGAGCCATATATAAGCTAGACCAGGTAGGGGTGGCAGATTCCCTTGCCTGAAGGACATTAATGAACCAGATTGTCTTTATGACAATCCAGCAGATTTCATGGTCAGTTTTTGGTGCTAGTCCACAAATGACCTGATTTAATGAATTCAGTTTCACAACTTGCTTTGGTGGGATTTGAACTTGCGACTTCTGGACTGCTAGTGCAGTTCCATAATCCATAGACTACCATACCTCTGGCAGGCTGGGTTTTGGGAGCTTTTTCTCCAACACTAGTTAATAAAGGAAAGGATGCTAAAGGCCTGGAGAGAGATGTTCTGATCGAGTAGTGCCACAGATTCACTGGGCTCTCATTAATACTCGTACTTTACCATATGATGAGTTCCTAATCTCACTCGGCCAGTTAGAGCAGATGCCAAGTGCAGGTGAAGTTACTTCCCTGCGGAGAGGGATGAGTCTTTCAGAGGACATTCAACTGGCACTCCTCTTATAAGAACCCATAGCTCCTGGAGAGCAGGGCAAACAATCCACTTCCTGACTTAAAATCATGGGCTAACCCTCTGTAATTTCATGATGTGCACACTGGTGTGTTGGGGGTGCAAAACCAGGATTTTGGCCCTAGCAATGGCAGAAGCCTGAGAATTTGCTTGTCCACTTCCTATCCATGTATGTTGGAGGGGGACTTTAGAAGTGAACAGGTCACCGAACTACTGGTCTCACAGTAGATGTGATGTGGGTCAAACAATAGCTCCACTTCGCTCCTTAGCTTCCTATGATGATATTTCAGTCAAGAGAGCACTGACGAAAAAGAGGAACTCATAGGACACTGGAGAAAACAGTAGCTGATGCTATAAAGCAGAGCTTAGACTCATTGGCACTGTTCAAATTATGCAGCTGGTCACTTATTAGTGTCTTCAGGTCTAGCTATACTCCTGTATTCAGCTGTCTCCTTCTCACTTCACAATTTTGATCTTCTGCCTCCATGGACAATGCTGGTAATTCCTGGTGTTTTGCTTCTTTGTCCAACTTTTTAGTAAGCAAAAGCTATGAAACATGGCTGTCCCAACATCCATAGTGCAAGTGAAAGTCCTCTAAAGGAGCGACAGGGCCCATTTGTTTAATAGAGGACTTTCACTCACACTGTGAATACTGGGAGGGCCCCACCTCCATTGTGATTTATTAGTTCCTCTCATTGAAGAGTGAGATAAAGTAAGGAAACAAATCAAGTCCTGCAGTCCAGAGAGTTGTGAAGAGCGAGAGAGAGGAGAAAAATTGTGGCACATTTTGGGTTCAGTTTTGCAGCAGATCAAGCTGGAGCCATGTGTTCACTGCCTGCTCACATTGTTGGGAAGCTGGGAAGGCAGAGCTGCACAGCTGGTATCAAATGCAAGCACACTGCACACTGGCTGCTCCCACCTGTGTAACTCTTTAATGACTGTTAGGATGGCCAGTTCTTTTCAATTGTTAAAAATTGAAAGGGAGTACAGCAGGGCAACTGAGCTCATTTTAGATGTAAAAGTTTACATTCTTTGGTAGCAACACTAGTTACTTTCACGCTGCAACCAATACCTTTCCTTCCTGTTGTGAGACCAACTCTTTGGGCTGACTTTGGTCAGCATTTCTCACTGCCCCTACCAGTAGATTCAACTTGGTCACTGGCGATACTCAGATGTCATGTTAGCAGTAACAGAACAGGGGGCTCAGATTAAAACACAGGCAAGACATTCTTCTTAACTTGTGTGATGTGTACAACTTGCCCTTGCTAACCTTGCTTCAATTTCTTATGTGAGGTAGCACCTTAGATATGTGGCTGACTTGTCAATGCAGATCTAACACCTAGAACTTGCCCAACGCTGAGAATTGTGGTTTTTAAGTTGATCTAGCTGGCCCAGCTGTTTGAGGTCACTGAAAAGTTCATTGAAATGCTTACTGAGATGGGCTTGGTCTCCTTTCTAAAGCCAAAAAGGAAATCAATATGCAAATATAGTTTTCTCTGAAAGTGAGATCTCGCATAAGTGCAAATGCTTTTGTGTGAATAAATATTTTTCTTAATGTGTGAAGTAGACATGAATTTATTTTTACTTTTTATGTTAAATTTCAATGGTAGCTTTAAGCTTTTTGTAATTGCACCTTTAATAGTAAATGCTGACCGTAAAACTAATCTTATTTTTTTAGTTTAAATAGAAGTACCCAAATGAAGGGGCTTCTTCGCTTACTTCCTGTAAATCATAGCGTCCATCTTTGCATTTATTTTCTCCAACGTTAAATTGGATCAAGCCTCTCTGTCCTGGTGCTCTAACTGAAGCTTTTTTGTGACTAGCACTTGGCCTCCCAAATACACAGTAAGATACCTCACCCTTATCCATTACAGTACACCACTTGTTAAAGAAAGCCTTGAAAGACTTGCATTTATATAGCGTCTTTCACGGCCACTGGATGTCCCAAGCGCTTTACAGCCAATAAGGTATTTTTTGAAGTGTAGTTTGAAACCCAGCAGCCAATTTGTGCACAGCAAGCTCCCAAAAACTGCAATGTGATAATGACCAGATAATCTGTTTTAGATGTTGATTGAGGGAATAAATGTGGTCTAGGACATGGGGATAACTCCCCTGCTCTTCTTCGAAATAGTGCCATAGGATCTTTTACATCCACCTTACAGGACTTGACAGGGTAGATTCAGGGAGGATGTTTCCCCTGGTTGGGAAGTCTAGAACCAGGGGTCACAGTCTCAGAATAAGGGGTCGGCCATTTAGGACTGAGTTGAGGAGAACTTTCTTCACTCATAGGGTGGTGAATCTTTGGAATTCTCTACTCCAGAGGGCTGTGGAGGCTCAGTCATTGAGTATATTCAAGACAGAGATCAACAGATATTTGAATATTAAGGGAATCAAGGGATATGGGGACAGTACAGGAAAGTGGAGATGAGGTATAAGATCAGCCATGATCTTATTGAATGGCGGAGCAGGCTCGAAGGTCCAAATGGTCTACTCCTGCTCCTATTTCTTATGTTCTTACGTTCACCTGAGAGAGCAGACGGGACCTCGGTTTAACATCTCATCCAAAAGACGGTACCTCCAACAGTGCAGCACTCCCTCAGTACTGCACTGGAGTGTCAGCCTAGATTTGTGTGCTCAGGTCTCTGGAGTGGGGCTATGAACCCACATCCTTCTGAGTCAGGCAAGAGTGCTACCCACTGAGCCACAGCTGAGCTAGTATGAACTAGGCTGTAACAAATCACTTTATAGCTGATGGCATGATGCACATCCCTGAAGGGATGATCTTCATCCTATGTACCTGTCTGGCCATTTACATCCTTCATGCATCTGAGTGGTTGATAAACTAATAAGGATACCACCATGCTATGTAGGCAGTAACATCACTGATCTGCTTGGAGTTGTATTGCTATCCAGCTCCTTTCAAATCTTAGGCATTTGAATCGCCTTAAAATGCTAAATGTCCACTATATGACTGTTCTTGTGTTAACTTGTGCCTTGTTGTACCTCTCCTGTAATGTGGTTAAGGTATCTGGACATGGAAACACGAGCCTTGCCTTCATATTATTGCAATATAGGCATAGTTGAACAGAACATAGACATTGGGGACAGGTTAATTACAGTCAGATCTCCTTTGAAATTCCTGCCTAAATCAGAGCTGCTGCAGGTAATGTCAGGTTGGGTGAGGCATAGAAGCAAGTTCTGCATCTTTGCTCTTGGCTGAGAATGTGCCATTGGAGACACAAACAGCAATGAGATGAATGACCAGTTAATCTGTGTTGGTGTTAATTAAAGGATCGGTGTTGGCCAGAATGAAGGGATAATTACTAGTCCTAGCCCTTTTTGGGCTACCCCAGATCAGGCATATTCCCCAGACGTTCACCTTCAACTAAAGTTAGAGATAGTTGAATTCTATAAGACGCTTAATTGGGTCTAAAGGTCCAGGCTATCTCTCTCTAAAGGAAAGGAACGACTTGAAGATGTTACCGCCTTCCAGATAGCACTTTTAATAAGTTTAACTAGACTGTAACCTTCTGGATATTATGAGGGTCCGGAAAACCCCCCAGAATTCCGCAACTCCTCACAAAAAGAGTGTACAGAAATTGAGTTTGCGAGTTTGATACAGAAATACTATTTGAGACAATTCTGAAAATATATAGATTTATTTAAGAGCCAACATACAGTTAACAACTGGTGAGTCAATCGCGACGTTAACAGTTCAAAATACAAATAGCTTACATTCCTTATTCTTTATTCTCCGAGATCCTTATTCTCAAATCTTAACTTCGTACATTTTTACATTTCTTATTATTTCTAATCCAGGTGGGGTCTCACCAAGGCCCTGTACAACTGCAGCAAGACATCCTTGCTCCTGTGCTCAAATCCTCTCGCTATGAAAGCCAACATACCATTTGCCTTCCTAACCGCCTGCTGCACCTGCATGCTTACCTTCAGCGACTGGTGCACAAGGACACCCACGTCTCGTTGCACTTCCCCTTCTCCCAATCTATTGCTGTTCAGATAATAATCTGCCTTCCTGTTTTTGCCACCAAAGTGGATAACCTCACATTTATCCACATTATACTGCATCTGCCATGCATCTGCCCAATATATAACTTCAGGTTTACATAACAGAATAACATAGGTACATAGATAACTTCATGTCAAAACAGATCACAGATTCAGTCTCTGCGGAAAACAGTTCACAGATTCAATCTCTGTGGTGTAGTCGGTTCACGTTGCTGGAGTGACTCATTCAATAGTCCTTCCATGGATTTAACAGTTTGAACTTCCAAACTGAATTGGCTCCGTTCGGAGGGACCACGTGTGTGATCTGGTAGAGGTAATAATGGTTCAGATGGGTCATCTTCTGTTTCGACTTTTCCTTTTCTGCTTCTTGGAGACTCTCTGGGCTCCACTGTCAGCTGCCAGCTGCATGCGCAGTTCCTCCTTCTCTTCCTCCTTTTTCCGTAGTAGAGCCACCTTCTCCCGATGTTCCGTAGACTTTCGGTGCTCCTCCATGATTTCTGTATGGTGGGAGTCAAATTTACAAGTTGGGCAGGACAGGACATAGTAATATTCGGTGTCGTCCTGATCTAGGCCAGCGAGAGGGTCTTCTATTTCCTCCATACCCAGCTGGGCGTTAGCCAGCTTTTGTTCCAAGTCCAGACATCTTTCCTGAAGAGACTTCTTCATGCGTACCTCTTCATCCAGCTTTTTCTGGGCTTTCAGCAAGTCGTTTACTAATGACCTCATTTGAGATTTTACTACTTCAACTTCTTTTGGAGATTGATTGATCGGACTATTCAATCCCTCTACCGGAGCAGCTGTTTCAGCGGTCTGTTGTTCTACGTTGACGTGAGTCAGCGTACTTTTGGCATCCAAGGGCTGCTCTGTTGCAGTCATCTCAGTCTGTGTTGCCACCTCAGCTCTTCCAATAACCTTTGAGAGCTCCGAACCCCTTTCGTTTGAATATTGAAGTTCGTGTTCAAGTTTTTCCCATTTCAGAGTCCTGCCCTTCAGCATATGCAGGAGTTGGCTGACCGTTAGCTCCTCTGACATCAGATGCTTTGTGTGCTCCTGCTCCATTTTCTCCATCAGCTGCTTCTGTTGTCTTTCCAGATTCTCCAACTCTATATCAAAGAACTCTTTCGTTGCATTCAACTCTTGCTCAAAACGGCGAAGCATTTGTTCTAATTGCTGTTGTAGTTTGAAATGGAGTTGAGTTCGAGCCCGGTGTCCCTCAGAAATGGGCACATCAGTAGACTTGCCAGACTCAGAATCCACAGTTAAACTATGTTGTTGTTGCTCAGTGGAATTCTGTGCTGAAACTTTGTCTTTTGCACCTGAGTTGGGCTTACCATCATCCGTTCCAGAGTCTGGGCCGACTATCTTCACCGAGTTCTCACTCGTTATTGTTTGTAGGAAATGCCAGTCCATATTCATTTTCCTAATCCACTCCCGTCCTAGTAGTGGAGAACCTCCTTCAGATATCACATATAAGTCCATTATTTGACTGTCTTCGCCCTTGTGGACCACTGCAACCTCTATTTTCCCGATGGGGTACACTCTTTGCCCCGTGTATGTTTTCAATATAATCCCCGTATCCTGTAGGGGAATATGTTGGAATAACTTTCCGTAATCTTTCTTATTTATGACCGTCAATGCCGATCCAGTGTCCAATTCCAGTTTTACTTGGACTCCTTCTATCTGAAGAGTGACCCAAATTGTCTGGAGGTCTGCACCCTTACCAGCGTTGAGTACTCTTAAGCTAGCCAGTTCATTACAGCTTAAGCTAGCCAGTTCATTACTGCTAGCGTCTGAATCGGACTCCTGTTCGGTCACCTTGTGTACCTTTGCGTATTTTCCTTGCGGTGACTTCTTGTTGCTGGTCTTCTTCCCTGACCTGCATACTCTAGCTATATGTCCAAGCCTACCACAAGTTCTACATTCTTGGTTTTTAAACCAACACTGGTTCTGATCATGCGTTGTCTTTCCACAACGATAACATTTGCCAGAACTCACACCCAATTTGTGTGCACTGAGCTCCGGTGACCGTAGCTGCATTACTGCCGTGCCTCTCGCTGCGGCTTCGTGTGCTGCTGCCATAGTGACCGCCTTCTCAAGCGTCAGCTCATTCTCCTCGAGCAGTCGCTTTTGTGTATCCTGTTTAAATAAACCACACACAAATTTGTCTCGTAGTGCATCTGTCAGTCCCGTTCCAAACTGGCAATATTTCGCTAATTTACGCAATTCCAGCAAATATTCAGCATTGCTTTCATGCTGTAGCTGCCTTCTGTCGTAAAATTTTAATCGTTCCGCTAGCATCAGCGGCGTGGGGTTTAGATGATCTTTCAGGACAGTAACAATCTCATCTAACGTCTTATCTGCCGGTTCATCTGGTGATAACAGGTGTTTCAATTGCCCGTATGTCTTCGCACCCATTAAATTTAATAATGTTAGAGCTTTATCTTGGTCACGAATTTTATTGGCCTTACAATAATTTTTTACTCTTTCAACATATATGGCCCAATCTTCGAGGTCACTATCAAAGGTGCTAATATTCCCGTGTTTAGGCATTGTAGATTTGCAATTTCTCAGATTTTATTTTCTTTACTTGTTATCAAAGATGGCGGCTTCCCGCTCTTGCCGTCGTCCTCCGCCCACAAAATGGCGGTTTTCCCGCGCTTGGCGGTCTTCACCCATCCCCCGACGCCGTCTCCCTTCAGCCCCCGAGTGCGGCCCTTATCTTCGCCGCGATCGATAGCCCGCGCTGTGCACCGCGGCTCTCGCACCTTGAGCTTCTGCAGCCGCCGCGCCTTTCAGTCCGAGTGCGGCCCTTATCTTTGGTCCCGATCGCTGGCCCGCGCTGCGCCTCGCACTTGAAGCGGCTCCCGGCCTCTGGCTCACCCGCTCGCGCGGCTCTTGCTCGCTCCCTCCCGGGCTCTGGCTTACCCGCTCGCGCGTTTCACCGCGGCTCTTATCAGGGATTGCGATCGCCCTTATCTTCTCCAACTTCCCCAGCCCTGCCTTTGCAGCCAAAGCTGCACGGCTTACCCCACCACCTAGGTTGAACAAGGAAACTGCAGAAAGACTTCTGTCAGTCGCTGGAAGCTGTCAGGATGGCTGCTGCACTCCAGTGCTCAGTCGCTGATGGAGGCTTCAGAGTCCTAAAGCCTGTCGCTTCTAGTGGGGTGGTGATGTTTGAAACCTCTCTTCAACTGCCGCAGGGTAAGAACCTGACTCGTCGCCAGTGTTAAGTATGTGTATTGTATTGAACAATTAACACAAAGACTTAAACGTATAACTCAAACAGGTCTTTACTGGTTGGAGGTAGGGACTATACGTAGGTCTTTACTTCATGCCCACAGGCGGGAACTGAGGGGAGATCAGTACCCACAGTACTATTTATACCCCTATGGCCAGGAGTGGTACTGCGTATCACTACGCCCAACAAGTAGTGCAGTCCTGTCCATAGGTTCAAAGTAGCACACATATTACATACACAACAACTAGAGTCCTGGCGGATCATATAACTAGGGCTGTAGAGAGGGCTTTAAACTAACTAGTGGGGGGAGGTTCCTAGAGAGCAAATAATAAAAATAACAACAGAGAAGGTCATAGACTTAGGTAGCAGTGGGGAAATTAAAAACCAGAGTGTGTCAGGAAGGGGCAGAAGGTATGGAGTAAAAGGTAAAGTAATAAAAAGGGCAAAAGCAGGAACTAAGTGTCACAAAACATATTTGAAAGTTCTCTATCTGAATGCACGTAGCATTCGTAACAAAATAGACGAGTTAATGGCACAAATAACTACATATGGGTATGATCTTGTGGCCATTACAGAAACATGGCTGCAAGGTGACAAATCCTGGGAATTAAACATACCAGGTTATTTAACGATCAGGAAGGACAGGCAGGAAGGAAGGGGAGGTGGGGTGGCTATGTTAATAAAGGAAGGAATCACTGTAATACAGAGAAATGATATTAGGTCAAAAGATCAGGATAATGAAACAGTTTGGGTGGAGATAAGGAATAATAAGGGGAAAAAAACACGAGTGGGCGTAGTCTATAGGCCTCCGAACAGTTGCAACTCGGTTGGATGGAGTATCAATCAGGAAATAGTTGAGGCTTGTAATAAGGGAACATCTATAATTATGGGGGATTTTAACTATCATATTAATTGGACAAATCAAACTGGGCAGGGCTGCCTTGAGGATGAGTTCATTGAGTGTATTAGGGATGGGTTTCTTGAGCAGTATGTAACTGAACCGACCAGGGGACAAGCAACCTTAGATCTGGTCCTGTGTAACGAGACAGGATTAATTAAAAATGTCCTAGTAAAGGATCCCCTTGGAATGAGTGACCATAACATGGTTGAATTCCATATTCAATTAGAGGGTGAGAAGGTTGGATCTCAAACAAGTGTGCTAAGCTTGAATAAAGGAGACTATGAAGGTATGAGAGCGGAATTGAGTAGAGTGGATTGGGAAAATAGATTAAAGGGTAAGACGATACATGATCAGTGGTGTACATTTAAGGAGTTATTTTACAACTTCCAAAAAATATATATTCCACTGAAAAGAAAAGGGTGTAAAAGAAAAGACAGCCATCCGTGGCTAAGTAAAGAAATTAAGGATAGTATTTGACTAAAAACAAGGGCATATAAGGTAGCCAAATCTAGTGGGAGGATAGAGGATTGGGAAAACTTTAAAAGACAGCAAAAAATAACAAAAAGATTGATTAAGAAAGGGAAGATAGATTATGAAAGTAAATTAGCAAAAAATATAAAAACAGATAGTAAGAGTTTTTATAGTTATATAAAAAGAAAAAGGGTGGCTAAAGTAAATGTTGTTCCCTTAGAGGATGAGACCGGGAAATTATTGGTGGGAAATATGGAGATGGCAAAAACACTGAATGAGTATTTTGTATCAGTCTTTACAGTAGAGGACACTAAGAATATCCCAACACTGGACAAACAGGGGGTTATAGGGGGGGAGGAGCTAAACACGATCAAAATCACTAAGGAAGTGGTACTCGGTAAAATAATGGGACTCAAGGCGGATAAATCACCTGGACCTGATGGCTTACATCCTAGGGTCTTGAGGGAAGTGGCGGTAGGGATTGTGGCTGCATTGGTAATAATTTTCCAAAACTCCCTGGACTCAGCAAAGGTCCCGGCAGACTGGAAAACTGCTAATGTAACACCCTTATTTAAAAAGGGCAGTAGACAGAAGGCTGGAAACTATAGACCGGTTAGCCTAACATCTGTGGTAGGTAAAATGTTGGAGTCCATTATTAAGGAGACAGTAACAGGACATTTGGATAATCATAATTTAATAGGACAAAGTCAACATGGTTTTATGATGGGGAAGTCATGTTTGACAAATTTGCTGGAGTTCTTTGAGGAAGTAACATATAGGGTGGATAAAGAGGAACCAATGGACGTAGTGTATTTAGACTTCCAAAAGGCATTTGACAAGGTGCCACACAAAAGATTATTGCTTAAGATAAAAAATCACGGGATGGGGGTAATATTCTGGCATGGATAGAGGATTGGCTATCTAACAGAAGGCAGAGAGTTGGGATAAATGGTTCATTCTCAGACTGGCAATCAGTAACTAGTGGTGTTCTGCAGGGGTCAGTGCTGGGTCCCCAACTCTTTACAATCTATATTAACGATTTGGAGGAGGGGACCGAGTGTAACATATCAAAGTTTGCAGATGATACTAAGATGGGTTATTACCTGAGCCACGAGCGAATTTGGCTAGGATAAATAAAATTAAAGAGTTAAATGCGTGGCTCAAAGACTGGTGTGGGAGAAATGGGTTTTGCTTCTTGGGACACTGGCACCAGTACTGGGACAGGAGGGAGCTGTTCTGTTGGGACGGACTCCACTTGGCCAGTGCTGGGACTAGAGTCCTGGCGAATCATATAACTAGGGCTGTAGAGAGGGCTTTAAACTAATTAGTGGGGGGGAGGTTTCTAGAGAGCAAATCATAGAAATGACAACAGAGAAGGTCATAGACTTAGGTAGCAGTGGGGGAATTAAAAAACAGAATGTGTCAGGAAGGGACAGAAGGTATGGAGTAAAAAGTAAAGTACTAAAAAGGGAAAAAACAGGAACTAAGTGTTACAAAACATATTTGAAAGTTCTTTATCTGAATGCACGTAGCATTCGTAACAAAATGAATGAGTTAACGGCACAAATCATGACATATGGGTATGATCTTGTGGCCATTACAGAAACATGGCTGCAGGGTGACCATGACTGGGAATTAAACATACCAGGTTATTTAACAATCAGGAAGGACAGGCAGGAAGGGAGAGGAGGTGGGGTGGCTATGTTAATAAAGGAAGGAATCACTATAATACAGAGAAATGATATTGGGTCAAAGGAGCACGATAGTGAAACAGTTTGGGTGGAGGTAAGGAATAATAAGGGGAAAAAAACACTAGTGGGTGTAGTCTATAGGCCTCCGAACAGTTGCAACTCTGTTGGACGGAGTATTAATCAGGAAATAGTTGAGGCTTGTAATAAGGGAACAGCTATAATTATGGGGGATTTTAATTATCATATTAACTGGACAAATCAAATTGGGCAGAGCAGCCTTGAGGAAGAGTTCATTGAGTGTATTAGGGATGGGTTTCTTGAGCAGTATGTAACTGAACCGACCAGGGGGCAAGCAACCTTAGATTTGGTCCTGTGTAATGAGACAGGATTAATTAAAAATGTCCTAGTAAAGGATCCCCTTGGAATGAGTGACCATAACATGGTTGAGTTCCATATTCAATTAGAGGGTGAGAAGGTTGGATCTCAAACAAGCGTGCTGAGCTTGAATAAAGGAGACTATGAAGGTATGAGAGCGGAATTAATGAGAGTGGACTGGGAAAATAGATTAAAGGGTAAGACGGTACATGACCAGTGGTGTACATTTAAGGAGTTATTTTACAACTTCCAAAAAAAATATATTCCACTGAGGAAAAAAGGGTGTAAAAGAAAAGATAGCCATCCGTGGCTAAGTAAAGTAATTAAGGATAGTATCCGACTAAAAACAAGGGCATATAAGGTAGCCAAATCTAGTGGGAGGATGGAAGATTGGGAAGTCTTTAAAAGACAGCAAAAAATAACAAAAAGATTGATTAAGAAAGGGAAGATAGATTATGAAAGTAAATTAGCAAAAAATATAAAAACAGACAGTAAAAGTTTCTATAGTTATATAAAAAGAAAAAGGGTGGCTAAAGTAAATGTTGGTCCCTTAGAGGATGAGACCGGGAAATTAATGGTGGGAAACATGGAGATGGCAAAAACACTGAACAATTATTTTGTATCAGTCTTTACAGTAGAGGACACTAAGAATATCCCAACACTGGACAAACAGGGGGCTCTAGGGGGGGAGGAACTAAATACAATTAAAATCACTAAGGAAGTGGTACTTGGTAAAATAATGGGACTCAAGGCGGATAAATCCCCTGGACCTGATGGCTTGCATCCCAGGGTCTTGAGGGAAGTAGCGGTAGGGATTGTGGATGCATTGGTAATAATTTTCCAAAACTCCCTGGACTCGGCAAAGGTCCCGGCAGATTGGAAAACTGCTAATGTAACACCATTATTTAAAAAGGGTAGTAGGCAGAAGGCTGGAAACTATAGACCTGTTAGCCTAACATCTGTGGTTGGTAAAATGTTAGAGTCCATTATTAAGGAGACAGTAACGGGACATTTGGATAAACACAATTTAATAGGGCAAACTCAGCATGGTTTCATGAAGGGGAAGTCATGTTTAACAAATTTGCTTGAGTTTTTTGAGGAAGTAACATACAGGGTGGATAAAGGGGAACCAGTGGACGTAGTGTATTTAGACTTCCAAAAGGCATTTGACAAGGTGCCACACAAAAGATTATTGCTCAAGATAAAAAATCACGGGATTGGGGGTAATATTCTGGCATGGGTGGAGGATTGGCTCTCTAACAGAAAGCAGAGAGTTGGGATAAATGGTTCGTTCTCAGATTGGCAACCAGTAACTAGTGGTGTTCCGCAGGGGTCAGTGCTGGGTCCCCAACTCTTTACAATCTATATTAACGATTTGGAGGAGGGGACCGAGTGTAACATATCAAAGTTTGCAGATGATACTAAGATGGGACGGAAAGTAGTGAGTGAGGAGGACATAAAAAACCTGCAAAGGGACATAGACAGGCTAAGTAAGTGGGCAGAGATTTGGCAGATGGAATACAATACTGGAAAGTGTGAAGTTATGCACTTTGGCAGGAAAAATCATAGAGCAAGTTATTATCTTAATGGCAAGAAACTGGAAAGTACTGTAGTACAAAGGGATCTGGGGGTCCTGGTGCACGAAACTCAAAAAGTTAGTATGCAGGTGCAGCAAGTGATCAAGAAGGCCAATGGAATGTTGGCTTTTATTGCTAGGGGGTTGGAATATAAAAACAGGGAGGTATTGCTGCAGTTGTACAAGGTATTGGTGAGGCCGCACCTGGAATACTGCATACAGTTTTGGTGTCCATACTTAAGAAAAGACATACTTGCTCTCGAGTCAGTACAAAGAAGGTTCACTCGGTTAATCCCGGGGATGAGGGGGTGGTCATATGAGGAGAGGTTGAGTAGATTGGGACTCTACTCATTGGAGTTCAGAAGAATGAGAGGCGATCTTATTGAAACATATAAGATTGTGAAGGGGCTTGATCGGGTGGATGCGGTGAGGATGTTCCCAATGATGGGTGAAACTAGAACTAGGGGGCATAATCTTAAAATAAGGGGCTGCTCATTCAAAACTGAGATGAGGAGAAACTTCTTCACTTAGAGGGTGGTAGGTTTGTGGAATTTGCTGCCCCAGAAAGCTGTGGAAGCTACATCATTAAATAAATTTAAAACAGAAATAGATAGTTTCCTAGAAGTAAAGGGAATAAAGGGTTACGGGGAGCGGGCAGGAAATTGGACATGAGTCTGGGTTCGGAATGGTCATGGCCCTGTGGGTAGTGGAGCGGGCCCAGGGGCCGTGTAGCCTTGTTCTGCTCCTACTGTGTTCTAATTCTGTTAGATTTCAGGAGATGGTTTTATTCCTGTTCCTGGCTGGGGTGGAGATCGCCTTTACAGAAGGTAAGTACTGTAGAAAATATAGGGACAGAGTGATCTCCTGGAAGAATTTCGATCGCCTAGATGGGTCGGAGAGGAATTTCCCAGATTTTTTTCTCCCAAATTGGCCATTGGGTCTTTATCTGGTTTTTCGCCTCTCCCGGGAGATCACATGGGTTCGGGTGGATGCAGAGTGATAGAAGATTTGAGGTTAGGATCAGATCAGCCATGATCTTATTGAATGGTGGAGCAGGCTCGAGGGGCCGATTGGCCTACTCCTGCTCCTATTTCTTATGTTCTTATGTTCTTATGTTCTTATGGGAGGGAAAGTAGTGAGTGAGGAGGACGTAAAAAACCTGCAAGGGGACATAGACAGGCTAAGTAAATGGGCAGAGATTTGGCAGATGGAATACAATACTGGAAAGTGTGAGGTTATACACTTTGGCAGGAAAAATCATAGAGCAAATTATTATCTTAATGGCAAGAAACTGGAAAGTACTGAAGTACAAAGGGATCTGGAGGTCCTGGTGCACGAAACTCAAAAGGTTAGTATGCAGGTGCAGCAAGTGATTAAGAAGGCCAATGGAATGTTGGCTTTCATTGCTAGGGGGATAGAATATAAAAATAGGGAGGTATTGCTTCAGTTGTACAAGGTATTGGTGAGACCGCACCTGGAATACTGCATACAGTTTTCGAGTCAGTACAAAGAAGGTTCACTCAGTTAATCCCGGGGATGAGGGGATGGACATATGAGGAGAGGTTGAGTAGATTGGGACTCTACTCATTGGAGTTCAGAAGAATGAGAGGCATGGTTGCAGGGTGAGCAGGGCTGGGAGCTTAACATACAGGGGTATTCAGTATTTAGGAAGGATCGACAAAAAAGAAAGGGAGGAGGGGTAGCATTGCTAGTAAAAGAGGGGATAAATGCAATTGAAAGGAAGGATATTAACTCAGTTAATACAGAATCTATATGGGTGGAGCTAAGAAATAGCGAGGGGCGAAAAACATTAATAGGAGTGGTATATAGGCCTCCAAATAGTAAAATAGAGGTTAGGGAGGGCATCACGAGGGAAATTAGAGAAGCGTGCAATAAGAGCACAGCTGTCATCATAGGTGACTTTAACTTACATATAGATTGGACTAGCCTAATCAGTAAAAATAATGAGGAGGAGGAATTCCTTGAGTGTTTAAGGGATGGTTATCTGGATCAATATGTCGAGGAACCAACTCGGGAACAGGCTATATTGGACTGGGTACTGTGCAATGAGAAGGGACTAATCAGTAATCTTGTTGTACGGGGACCCTTGGGTCAGAGCGATCATAACATGATCGATTTCTCACTCGAAATGGAGAGCGAAGAAATCGACTCAGAGACTAAGGTCCTGAATTTAAACAAGGGGAATTATGATGCCATGAGACGGGAACTGAGTAGGTCTGATTGGACAACGTTCCTGAGAGGACTGGAGGTAGATAAACAATGGCAAACATTTAAAGATAGAATGACAAAATTGCAAAAATTGTTTATACCAATCTGGCATAAAAGGAAATCTAAAAAGGTGACTCAACCGTGGATAACAGGGGAAATTAGAGACAGCATAAAATCCAAAGATAGGGCGTATAAAATAGCCAAAAAAAGCGCCAGAGCGGAAGATTGGGAACAGTTTAAGATAGAGCAAAGGAGGGCAAAGGGCATGATCAAGAGGGGCAAAATAGCTTACGAAAACAAGCTGGCGGAAAATATAAAAACTAACTCCAAAAGCTTTTATAAATATATCAAAAGGAAAAGACTGGTGAAAACCAAAGTTGGTCCATTGCAGTCAGATACGGGGGAATATATAATGGGAAATAAGGAAATGGCAGATCAACTAAATGCATACTTTGGGTCAGTCTTTACGAAGGAAGACACAAAAAACCTCCCTGGGATATCGGGAAAAATAGGGACATTGGCAAAGGAGGAACTGACGCAAATCAATATCTCTAAGGATATGGTGTTAAGGAAGCTAAAGGGATTGAAGGTGGACAAATCCCCAGGGCCTGATAACATGCATCCTAGGGTACTGAAGGAGGTGGCCCTAGAGATAGCGGATGCACTAAGGATGATTTTTCAGAATTCATTAGACTCGGGAACAGTGCCGATGGATTGGAGGGTAGCTAACGTTACCCCACTATTCAAAAAGGGGGGTAGGGAAAAAGCAGGTAATTACAGACCTGTAAGCCTTACATCAGTTGTGGGCAAAATGCTGGAGTCCATCATTAAGGATGAAATAGCGGAGCACTTAGCAAATGGGGACAGGATAGGACAGAGTCAACATGGATTTACAAAGGGTAAATCGTGCTTGACTAATCTATTGGAATTTTTTGAGGGAGTAACTGGTAGAATAGATGGGGGAGAGCCAGTAGATGTGGTGTACCTGGACTTCCAAAAGGCCTTCGATAAGGTCCCACATAAAAGATTAGCATGGAAAATTGAGGCTCATGGGATAAAGGGGAAAGTTTTGGCGTGGATAGGGAACTGGCTGTCAGATAGAAAACAGAGAGTTGGAATAAACGGCTCATTTTCTGAATGGCAGGCAGTAACAAGTGGGGTACCACAGGGATCTGTCCTGGGCCCCCAGCTGTTCACAATTTACATTAATGACCTGGATCAGGGAGTCGGATGCAGCATTTCCAAATTTGCAGACGACACTAAACTAGGAGGTGGGGTGGGCTCAGAGGAAGAGACCAGGAAGCTCCAGAGCGATTTGGACAGACTGGGCGATTGGGCGGATAAATGGCAGATGCACTATAATGTGGACAAGTGCGAAGTTATCCACCTTGGGTGCAGGAACGGGAGGGCAAATTATTATTTAAATGGCAATAGATTGGGAGAGGGGGAAGTACAGAGAGACCTGGGTGTTCTTGTACACCAGTCACTGAAGGCGAGCATGCAGGTGCAACAGGCGGTCAAGAAGGCAAACGGTATGCTGGCCTTCATAGCAAAAGGGTTAGAATACAGGAACAGGGATACCTTGCTGCAGCTGTACAGGGCACTGGTGAGACCACACCTCGAGTACTGTGTACAGTTTTGGTCGCCTCATCTGAGGAAGGATGTTCTTGCCATGGAGGGGGTGCAGCGGCGATTCACCAGGCTGATACCAGGAATGGCGGGAATGACCTATGAGGAGAGACTATGTAGTTTAGGGATGTACACACTGGAGTTTAGAAGATTGAGAGGGGACCTCATAGAAGTGTATAAAATTCTGACAGGTCTAGACAGACTGGATGCAGAAGGAATGTTTCCCTTGGCGGGTGAGAACAGAACTAGAGGACATAATTTAAGGATAAGGGCTAAACCATTTAGGACAGAGATGAGGGGGAATTTCTTCACTCAGAGAGTGGTGAACCTGTGGAACTCATTGCCACAGAGGGCAGTGTACGCCAGCTCATTAAATATATTTAAGAGGGAATTAGATATATTTCTACGGGCAAAAGGGGTTAAGGGTTACGGAGAGAAGGCGGGGACGGGATACTGAATTAAAGGATCAGCCATGATCTCATTAAATGGCGGAGCAGGCACGAAGGGCCGAATGGCCTACTCCTGCTCCTATCTTCTATGTATCTATGTATCTATGAAACATATAAGATTGTGAAGGGGTTGGATCGGGTGGATGCGGGGAGGATGTTCCCGATGATGGGTGAAACTAGAACTAGGGGGCATAGTCTTAGAATAAGGGGCTGCTCTTTCAAAACTGAGATGAGGAGGAACTACTTCACTCAGAGGGTGGTAGGTCCATGGAATATGCTGCCCCAAAAAGCTGTAGAAGCTACATCATTACATAAATTTAAAACAGAAATAGACAGTTTCCTGGAAGTAAAGGGAATTAAGGGTTACGGGGAGCGGGCAGGAATTTGGACATGAGTCTAGGTTCGGATCGGTCATGGCCCTGTGGGTAGCGGAGCGGGCCCAGGGGCCGTGTAGCCTGATCCTGCTCCTATTTCATGTGTCTAATTCTGTTAGATTCAGGAGATCGTTCTGTGATAGTAGATTGGCGGTTAGGATCAGATCAGCCATGATCTTATTGAATGGCGGAGCAGGCTCGAGGTGCCGATTGGCCTACTCCTGCTCCTATTTCTTATGTTCTTATGTTCTTATTGATGTTGTAGGAACGGAGGTTCCTATCAAAAAGACTGAGTTCGACTCAGGTAATTAAATTTATGAACTTTAATGAAACCAAACAAGTTTAAACTGGAAACTGCTAGAACACATCAATAACAGGTCTACTCTCCTTGAGGGCTCCACGAGGACTGATCCTCTGGTCAGGAGACTGACGTCATGACGTCATCACGTTCGTCCCGCCATTGGGGCATCACGTGACTAACGGCATGACGTCATCACGTTGAAACCGTGCTGTAAAGGTAACTAGGCATTGTACAGTCAAACAGTGTAATTAAAGGTACAGGCACAAACAGTAACTACATTGCTGTTAAAGGAATTATGTACAACCGCTCTGAGTCCTTTGGTGGCTCCGCCACATGCGGGGCCCAGAATTGTCTTTAACAGAAAAGGTGAGGCGAAGAGGAGGCCTGATGAGTCTGTCCGATCGACTTTGATACCCTGGTAGAGGAAGTTGATGACCGGTGGTCAACTTGGCAGTCGGTGGCGGCTGAGCAGGCGCGGCGAGCGCGGTCGAGTTGTCAGGCGGCTTTGGTTGATCTGGTGCGGCGGCTGCGGGCGATCGGCCACATTTGGGTGGTTGAGCGACTACGACAGGGTGGTCCAGGTCCTGGTGAGCCGGCTTCAAGCGGTCCACCGAGATGTGATCCGGCTTCCCTCCGACATCGACCAAAAAGGATTTGTCTCCCGGTTCGATGACGCGGAAAGGACCAGTGTAAGGGGGCTTGAGCGGATCCCGGTGAGCGGCGTGGCGGATGAAGACATACTCCGCATTCTTCAGTCCCGGTGGCATGCAGGAGGTCTGCAAACCTTGATTGGACGTAGGTTTCGGAGCAAAGCATCTGGCCGCTTCTTGGTGGCGAACGAGTTGCCGGGAGGCGGACCATGGCTCTGTGGGAGAAGGGAGGAAATCTCCTGGTACACGGAGCGGCTGGCCATAGACGAGTTCAGCCGAAGACGATTGTAGATCGTCTTTGGGCGCCGTATGGAGACCCAACAGGACCCATGGGAGTCTGTCCACCCATCCTGCGCCTTGAAGACTGGCCCGAAGAGAGGCTTTAAGCGACCTGTGGAATCGCTCGCAAAGGCCGTTTGCCTGCGGATGATAGGCGGTGGTGCGATGAAGTTTGGTACCGAGCCCCTGAGCCACAGCATTCCAAAGATCCGAGGAAAATTGTGGCCCGCGGTCAGAGGAGATGTCCGCCGGTACCCCGAAACGGGCGACCCAACAGGAGATGAAAGCTCTAGCGACATCTGCCGACGCGGTGGAAACCAAAGGAATTGCCTCTGGCCACCTAGTGGTGCGGTCCACTATGGTAAGGAGATGAGTATAACCCTGAGAAGGTGGAAGCGGCCCCATGAGGTCCACATGCACGTGGTCGAAACGACGCTTCGGAACAGTGAACGCAGCCACTGGAGCCTTGACATGACACTGGACTTTGGCCTTCTGGCATACGACGCAGGTATTAGCCCAGTCACGGACATCGATGTGCATACCTTTCCAGACGAACTTGGCTGACATAAGCCGTTGCGAAGCCTTCATCCCTGGGTGCGACAACCCGTGTATGGCATCAAAAACCCTCCGGCACCATGCGACTGGCACTATGGGACGAGGAAATCCCATGGGAACGTCGCAAAGGAGCATGGCACCTGCGGCCTGGAAAACGACGTTGGTCGCTTGGAAGCTAGAGGGAACGGTTCTATATGATTGGACCTCCGAATCCGAAACCTGATCTGCCGCCATGAGGGCGTAGTCGATCCCCAGGTGCACCGCGTGGACCGTCGCACAGGAGAGGCAATCTGCCACCAGGTTGTCCTTACCAGACACATGTTGAATGTCCATGGTAAATTCGGAAATGAACGTCAAGTGACGTTGATGACGAGCGGACCACGGTTCGTTGGTCTTGGCCATGGCGAACGTAAGGGGTTTGTGGCCGACAAAAGCTGTGAAGGGACGCCCCTCCAATAAAAAACGGAAATGGCGAATGGCGAGGAAAAGGGCCAATAGTTCCCTGTCGAAGGTGCTGTACTTTTTTTCATTTGTTTGCAATTGACGGCTGAAAAACGCCAGTGGTTGCCACGTGCTGTTGACCCACTGTTCTTGCACTGCACCGATGGCATAGTCTGATGCGTCGGTGGTAAGGGCGATAGTAGCACCTGGAAGTGGGTGCGCCAGCATGGTTGCGTTGGCCAAAGCGTTCTTGGTGTCGCCGAATGCCTGGATCATTTCAGCTGTCCAGCTGATTGGGTCTTTACCGGACTTGCCCTTCAGGGCCCCAAACAAGGGTTGCATGAGTTGAGCCGCCTTGGGGACGAAACAGTGGTAGAAGTTGACCATCCCCAGGAACTCCTGCAAGGCCTTGACTGTCAACGGCCGCGGGAAAGAAGTAACTGCCTCAACCTTCGTCGCCAAAGGGACGGCGCCGTCCGATGTTATGCGATGTCCCAGGAAGTCGATTTGTTGCAGGCCGAACTGGCACTTGGCCGGGTTGATGATTAAACCGTGTTGGCTGAGGCGCGTAAAGAGGGAACACAAATCGGAGATGTGCTCCTCCTTGCTGGCACTGGCGATGAGTATGTCGTCAAGGTAGACGAAAAGGAAACGCAGGTCTCGAAGAACGGAGTCCATTAAACGCTGGAACGCCTGTGCTGCATCCTTTAAGCCAAACGGCATCCGCAGGAACTCAGAGGCCAAAAGGGGTGATGACTGCGGTTTTCGGGACGTCTTGTGGGTGCACTGGAACCTGGTGATATCCACGGACGAGGTCGACTTTAGACAAGATAGAATTTCCCACCAAGTGGGCCGAGAAGTCCTGGATATGCGGGATCGGGTACCGATCCGGAGTGGTGGCGTCATTGGAGGCGTCGGTAGTCACCGCATGGCCACCAGCCGCTGCCTGGTTTCGGCACGATGTGGAGAGGCGAAGACCAGGGACTCTTCGATCACCTAATGATGCCGAGCCACTCCATTGTGGCGAACTCCGCCTTCGCAGCTGCAAGCTTGCCGGGTTCAAGCCTTCTAGCCCGCACATAAACCGGGGAGCCAGTAGTGGTGATGTGATGTTCAACACCATGTTTTGTCACCGAAGAGGAGAAGGTGGGCCTTGTCAGCTCCGGAAACTCCCCAAGGAGCCGCGTGAAGTCATCTGGAGGAGGGAAAGCACAGGCAATGGAGCGCGCCACGGAGGTACCGTGGAAGCACGGAATTGAGTGGAAGGTGGCCGCGTTGATCAGCCGGCGGTGCCGGACATCGACTAGTAGGCTGTTGGCACACAGAAAATCTGCCCCTAGGATAGGCTGTGAGACTGTAGGCGTGAAGGAAACCCAAAAGAAGTGCTGACCGCCGAAACAGACTTCGACCCGCCGCTTTCGGAACGTTCGAATAGCTGCGCCATTAGACGCTACGAGGGAAAAACCGAGGTTCCCAGTCTGCATGTCGAGCTTCGACGCAGGTAGAATGCTACACTGCACCCCGGTGTCACAAAGGAAACGGCGGCCCGAGAGGGAATCGGTGATATAGAGGAGTTTCCCCGTAGAACCGACGGCCATCGCCACCATGGAACGCCCATTAGACTTGGTCATCCGTTGCCAGGGACGCCGCCTGCGCTGCCTTGTGTTTTTTTTGGCGAAAAACTGCAGGGGGAACGGCAGCATCGTGCTTTCGTGCCAAAACGGGTGTGGTAGGAGCAACAGCCCGCTGTAGGAGAAGCCGGGACCGCGTCTGTGGGGGGTGGGCGCCTCGTGGACACGCAGCACGGCTGCGTAACCATGAAAATCTTATCGGCTTCGGCCGCAAGCTTGGCGCAGTCCGTAATGTCGGAGCTGGCTAGGGCAGCCTGAACCTGTTCAGGCAGTTGATAGAGGAAAAGCTCCTGGAAGATGAAACATTCCGGTTCAGCACCCAAGTTCGTGAGCATTTGGCTCATGAGCTCGGACAGTTTGGAGTCCCCGAGCCGGTGAGCACGCTCCGACTTTGATAGCCTGAAAACCTGAAGCAACCGTGCCTTAATTGCATCATACTTGCTGTCAGTAGGAGGACTACCGATGAGGCTGATGATCTGTGATGCAGTTGCGCTGTCGAGGGCGGAGACCACGTAATAATAATGGGTCTGATCCGCGATGATGTTCCGAATGGCAAACGGGGCTTCAGCCTGGATGAACCAGGCGTCTGGTTGTTGCTCCCAGAGCTGTGGCAGTTTCAGCGTGACGGCGTTCGTGTCCATGTCAAATCTTCCACGAAAATCGTTCATAGAAGTCAGGGTCACCAATGTAGGAACGGAGGTTCCTATCAAATAGACTGAATTCGACTCAGGTAATTAAATTAATGAACTTTAATGAAACCAAACGAGTTTAAACTGGAAACTGCTAGAACACATCAATAACAGGTCTACTCTCCTTGAGGGCTCCACGAGGACTGATCCTCTGGTCAGGAGACTGATGTCATGACGTCATCACGTTCTTCCCGCCATTGGGGCATCACGTGACTAACGGCATGACATCATCACGTTGAAACCGTGCTGTAAAGGTAACTAGGCATTGTACAGTCAAACAGTGTAATTAAAGGTACAGGCACAGACAGTAACTACATTGCTGTTAAAGGAATTATGTACAACCGCTCTGAGTCCTTTGGTGGCTCCGCCACATGCGGGGCCCAGAATTGTCTTTAACAGAAAAGGTGAGGCGAAGAGGAGGCCTGATGAGTCTGTCCGATCGACTTTGATACCCTGGTAGAGGAAGTTGATGACCGGTGGTCAACTTGGCAGTCGGTGGCGGCTGAGCAGGCGCGGCGAGCGCGGTCGAGTTGTCAGGCGGCTTTGGTTGATCTGGTGCGGCGGCTGCGGGCGATCGGCCACATTTGGGTGGTTGAGCGACTACGACAGGGTGGTCCAGGTCCTGGTGAGCCGGCTTCAAGCGGTCCACCGAGATGTGATCCGGCTTCCCTCCGACATCGACCAAAAAGGATTTGTCTCCCGGTTCGATGACGCGGAAAGGACCAGTGTAAGGGGGCTTGAGCGGATCCCGGTGAGCGGCGTGGCGGATGAAGACATACTCCGCATTCTTCAGTCCCGGTGGCATGCAGGAGGTCTGCAAACCTTGATTGGACGTAGGTTTCGGAGCAAAGCATCTGGCCGCTTCTTGGTGGCGAACGAGTTGCCGGGAGGCGGACCATGGCTCTGTGGGAGAAGGGAGGAAATCTCCTGGTACACGGAGCGGCTGGCCATAGACGAGTTCAGCCGAAGACGATTGTAGATCGTCTTTGGGCGCCGTATGGAGACCCAACAGGACCCATGGGAGTCTGTCCACCCATCCTGCGCCTTGAAGACTGGCCCGAAGAGAGGCTTTAAGCGACCTGTGGAATCGCTCGCAAAGGCCGTTTGCCTGCGGATGATAGGCGGTGGTGCGATGAAGTTTGGTACCGAGCCCCTGAGCCACAGCATTCCAAAGATCCGAGGAAAATTGTGGCCCGCGGTCAGAGGAGATGTCCGCCGGTACCCCGAAACGGGCGACCCAACAGGAGATGAAAGCTCTAGCGACATCTGCCGACGCGGTGGAAACCAAAGGAATTGCCTCTGGCCACCTAGTGGTGCGGTCCACTATGGTAAGGAGATGAGTATAACCCTGAGAAGGTGGAAGCGGCCCCATGAGGTCCACATGCACGTGGTCGAAACGACGCTTCGGAACAGTGAACGCAGCCACTGGAGCCTTGACATGACACTGGACTTTGGCCTTCTGGCATACGACGCAGGTATTAGCCCAGTCACGGACATCGATGTGCATACCTTTCCAGACGAACTTGGCTGACATAAGCCGTTGCGAAGCCTTCATCCCTGGGTGCGACAACCCGTGTATGGCATCAAAAACCCTCCGGCACCATGCGACTGGCACTATGGGACGAGGAAATCCCATGGGAACGTCGCAAAGGAGCATGGCACCTGCGGCCTGGAAAACGACGTTGGTCGCTTGGAAGCTAGAGGGAACGGTTCTATATGATTGGACCTCCGAATCCGAAACCTGATCTGCCGCCATGAGGGCGTAGTCGATCCCCAGGTGCACCGCGTGGACCGTCGCACAGGAGAGGCAATCTGCCACCAGGTTGTCCTTACCAGACACATGTTGAATGTCCATGGTAAATTCGGAAATGAACGTCAAGTGACGTTGATGACGAGCGGACCACGGTTCGTTGGTCTTGGCCATGGCGAACGTAAGGGGTTTGTGGCCGACAAAAGCTGTGAAGGGACGCCCCTCCAATAAAAAACGGAAATGGCGAATGGCGAGGAAAAGGGCCAATAGTTCCCTGTCGAAGGTGCTGTACTTTTTTTCATTTGTTTGCAATTGACGGCTGAAAAACGCCAGTGGTTGCCACGTGCTGTTGACCCACTGTTCTTGCACTGCACCGATGGCATAGTCTGATGCGTCGGTGGTAAGGGCGATAGTAGCACCTGGAAGTGGGTGCGCCAGCATGGTTGCGTTGGCCAAAGCGTTCTTGGTGTCGCCGAATGCCTGGATCATTTCAGCTGTCCAGCTGATTGGGTCTTTACCGGACTTGCCCTTCAGGGCCCCAAACAAGGGTTGCATGAGTTGAGCCGCCTTGGGGACGAAACAGTGGTAGAAGTTGACCATCCCCAGGAACTCCTGCAAGGCCTTGACTGTCAACGGCCGCGGGAAAGAAGTAACTGCCTCAACCTTCGTCGCCAAAGGGACGGCGCCGTCCGATGTTATGCGATGTCCCAGGAAGTCGATTTGTTGCAGGCCGAACTGGCACTTGGCCGGGTTGATGATTAAACCGTGTTGGCTGAGGCGCGTAAAGAGGGAACGCAAATCGGAGATGTGCTCCTCCTTGCTGGCACTGGCGATGAGTATGTCGTCAAGGTAGACGAAAAGGAAACGCAGGTCTCGAAGAACGGAGTCCATTAAACGCTGGAACGCCTGTGCTGCATCCTTTAAGCCAAACGGCATCCGCAGGAACTCAGAGGCCAAAAGGGGTGATGACTGCGGTTTTCGGGACGTCTTGTGGGTGCACTGGAACCTGGTGATATCCACGGACGAGGTCGACTTTAGACAAGATAGAATTTCCCACCAAGTGGGCCGAGAAGTCCTGGATATGCGGGATCGGGTACCGATCCGGAGTGGTGGCGTCATTGGAGGCGTCGGTAGTCACCGCATGGCCACCAGCCGCTGCCTGGTTTCGGCACGATGTGGAGAGGCGAAGACCAGGGACTCTTCGATCACCTAATGATGCCGAGCCACTCCATTGTGGCGAACTCCGCCTTCGCAGCTGCAAGCTTGCCGGGTTCAAGCCTTCTAGCCCGCGCATAAACCGGGGAGCCAGTAGTGGTGATGTGATGTTCAACACCATGTTTTGTCACCGAAGAGGAGAAGGTGGGCCTTGTCAGCTCCGGAAACTCCCCGAGGAGCCGCGTGAAGTCATCTGGAGGAGGGAAAGCACAGGCAATGGAGCGCGCCACGGAGGTACCGTGGAAGCACGGAATTGAGTGGAAGGTGGCCGCGTTGATCAGCCGGCGGTGCCGGACATCGACTAGTAGGCTGTTGGCACACAGAAAATCTGCCCCTAGGATAGGCTGTGAGACTGTAGGCGTGAAGGAAACCCAAAAGAAGTGCTGACCGCCGAAACAGACTTCGACCCGCCGCTTTCGGAACGTTCGAATAGCTGCGCCATTAGACGCTACGAGGGAAAAACCGAGGTTCCCAGTCTGCATGTCGAGCTTCGACGCAGGTAGAATGCTACACTGCACCCCGGTGTCACAAAGGAAACGGCGGCCCGAGAGGGAATCGGTGATATAGAGGAGTTTCCCCGTAGAACCGATGGCCATCGCCACCATGGAACGCCCATTAGACTTGGTCATCCGTTGCCAGGGACGCCGCCTGCGCTGCCTTGTGTTTTTTTTGGCGAAAAACTGCAGGGGGAACGGCAGCATCGTGCTTTCGTGCCAAAACGGGTGTGGTAGGAGCAACAGCCCGCTGTAGGAGAAGCCGGGACCGCGTCTGTGGGGGGTGGGCGCCTCGTGGACACGCAGCACGGCTGCGTAACCATGAAAATCTTATCGGCTTCGGCCGCAAGCTTGGCGCAGTCCGTAATGTCGGAGCTGGCTAGGGCAGCCTGAACCTGTTCAGGCAGTTGATAGAGGAAAAGCTCCTGGAAGATGAAACATTCCGGTTCAGCACCCAAGTTCGTGAGCATTTGGCTCATGAGCTCGGACGGTTTGGAGTCCCCGAGCCGGTGAGCACGCTCCGACTTTGATAGCCTGAAAACCTGAAGCAACCGTGCCTTAATTGCATCATACTTGCTGTCAGTAGGAGGACTACCGATGAGGCTGATGATCTGTGATGCAGTTGCGCTGTCGAGGGCGGAGACCACGTAATAATAATGGGTCTGATCCGCGATGATGTTCCGAATGGCAAACGGGGCTTCAGCCTGGATGAACCAGGCGTCTGGTTGTTGCTCCCAGAGCTGTGGCAGTTTCAGCGTGACGGCGTTCGTGTCCATGTCAAATCTTCCACGAAAATCGTTCATAGAAGTCAGGGTCACCAATGTAGGAACGGAGGTTCCTATCAAATAGACTGAATTCGACTCAGGTAATTAAATTAATGAACTTTAATGAAACCAAACGAGTTTAAACTGGAAACTGCTAGAACACATCAATAACAGGTCTACTCTCCTTGAGGGCTCCACGAGGACTGATCCTCTGGTCAGGAGACTGATGTCATGACGTCATCACGTTCTTCCCGCCATTGGGGCATCACGTGACTAACGGCATGACATCATCACGTTGAAACCGTGCTGTAAAGGTAACTAGGCATTGTACAGTCAAACAGTGTAATTAAAGGTACAGGCACAGACAGTAACTACATTGCTGTTAAAGGAATTATGTACAACTGCTCTGAGTCCTTTGGTGGCTCCGCCACAATGTAATATTTTCAAAGTGTTCTGTAAATTGTAAGTGTCAATGAATTCACTCTCTTCTGTATAAGGTAAAAACACACAGTTTACTATACGAAGCGCTTCGGGAGAAGAGTTTAAAGACTCCGCAGTCTAGTAAGCCTCTTCTCGCCGTCACAGTGGTAGCGAAACTCCTTTTATACATTTTATGAGCCGGATAAGCAAAATATTACACACAAATGTCTTCACCCAATCACGTTCCCTTAGCAACAATTCCCTTGTCCAATTATACACTTTCAATACCAACTTAATTATAGCTTGTGCCTTAAGCTGAGTTTGTTTTGTCTTAAGCTGAGTTTGTTTTGTCTTAAGCTGAGTTTGTTTTGTTACTTCCTTGGTGGACTTCATGTTGTTCTGCACGTACACAGTTTGATTGCTGACATTACTTGCCTCACTCAGATCGGCGGAGCCATTTTGTCTTGGTTCATGTCCCTATTTATAATTTCACTTCTTACAGTCTCTCCTGTTGGTCCCTGGCCAAACCCAATTGACCCGGGGAACCATTCTGATATGATTAGTCCTTGTATCCCATTGCTTGTATCGATCGTTCTTTTCTGGTTGCATTCGGAATCTTTTAGATGAACAAGTCAGTTCGTCCTTGATAAACTTTTACAACTGGGGCTGCAGGAGCAACATGTTTGGCCATCTGGGCACAGCAACATTTCAACAATAAAAACATACAATATATCACGATTACTATTACAAAGAACAATATCAGTCCCTGTACCAGTGAGGTCCCAAGCGATCCCAACCAACCAGCCGCCCAATTCCACAGGGTCGAGGTAAGTGGTTGTTTGAGTTTCTCCACTTCCTTTCTTATGTGCTCGGCCATGTTCTTAATTTTCTCCGATTTGTCTGGGATATATGTGCAACATTCAGTCCCTATTATCACACACGTGCCCCCTTCTTTGGCTAATAAATAATCTAAGGCCATTCTGTTCTGTAAGGCCACTGTACAGAGTGCCACCACTTCTGCACTAATGTCACTGATAGCCTCGGCCGTATCATTGGCTGTGGTTTCGAATACCTTCTCCAGCCTTCTCATCTCGTCCATGGTCAGTCCTAACCCCAACGGGGCTAGCAGGACACCAAAGAATCGTTGAGACGTAGTCAGGTCTCTTTTCTGTACATGATTTCCCTGTACTTGTGAGAGGTGGTCCACAAACCTAGTATAGGGGACTACGTAGCTTAGGTAGCAAGACCGATCCAGGTCGGTGGCAACCGTGGGTATGCTTTGTGACCACAGATAAAGTAAGTACCATTATAGGAGGTGAGATTTTGAACTACTGACTCACGGACTCTCCATCTCCATCTGATCCCTTCCATATCCTTTCCACTTGTTTTGTTTAGAACATTTGTTAGTTCAAAGAAACCCTGCCCCCAGTTCTGTGTCCTATTAATCTTCATAACACTAAACAACAGGGTACAATTACTATGTCCCACTGCTTGTCCTCCTGTTTCGTTTCTACTTAAACATATCGCCCCCTGTGGTCTTCCAGCTCCCGAGGTGTTAGTGAGAACCAAGAACGGGGGTGGTCTGGTGCGATTGTAATTAGGCTGGTACCATCCCTGGAAAGTGGTCAGATTATAACCTGCTGACCTCCATTGTTCCCTATCCCCCTCTTGGCCATCTGAATCATTAAAATCACTGCTGTCGTTTTGGCGCATGACCCATTCAGCCGTCTCTGATGCATTAAAGGGGATGGGTCTCAAGGGGATGCCTCCCCTCGAGTGGATGGGCACATGTGCACATACCCAACATCCCTTTGTTTTTCCTGCTTGCGCTGCAGATTGGTACGACATATACAAAAAGGTATTTACATTTAGGTCTCTGGGGTTTCTCTTATTGCTCTCCGGCTCTGGAGCCTGCCTCAGTATTAACAGACAGACCCCCAATAAACACGTACATAACACCAAAATTAATGTTACCATTTTTACATCAATTTATATCCACACTTTTAGAAATTAACAATGTTCAAAAAGGCGTCCTTGTGTCAATTCTATCCAGCCGTCTCAATTTCTTCTTCAGCCGTCTTCCTGGTGAAGGTTTATTCTGAAAGGCTGGACAGACATAATTATCTGGACGGTGATCAAATCGTCATGTTATGCTTACACTATGTTTTTGTCCTTGTATATCCCTCCCCACTGTTGGCCATGATAATGAGCCAGTATTTTTCACAACAAGGACAACGTGGCCCGTACGTTTAATCGGGGTTGTACACTTTCAACTGTGTCCAATGTTTCCATCTACCCACCCCCTTGATGTCAACGCAGGCACAGGTATCCCCGCTGATGATGACCTGATAAGGTCCTGATCATTTTGGGGCAAAACCGGGTTTACCAGGTAAAACTTTTACCATGACTTGACTTCCCGTGGGAGGGACAGCTGGAAACTCGAGCAGACTTGTTTTGTCATCTGCCGCAGCCTGCTTATCTCTAATTTGTTGTCGCATTTCTTTTAATTGGTTGCTTAGTTCGAGGACATAGCGGTGCAGACTATCCTTTAAAGGCCATACATCAGTTCCTCCGGTAATTATAGCTTCTGGGAGTAACATTGCCCTCCCAGTCATTAGCTTGTATGGTGTTAAACCGGTGGTATGATTTGGGGTAGCCCGCAGTTTCATTAGGATGATGGGCAGTACATCTACCCATGTTTTTCCTGTGTCACCGATTGCCTTTGCAAGTGCCATCTTTAGGGTGCGATTCATGCGTTCTACCATCCCAGAACTTTGGGGGTGGTAGGGAATATGAAACTTCTGTTTTATTCCCATAAGTCCACACATTGCCTTCATGATCGCTCCAGTGAAATGGGTTCCCTGGTCAGAGTCAATTTGGAGGGGCATTCCCCATCTAGAGATAATTTCCTCTGCCAAAATACGTGCCACTGTGGTAGCGGTGCAATTGCAGGTTGGGAAAGCCTCGACCCATTGAGTGAACTGGTCGATAATGACCAGACAATACTGTTTCCCCCTTGACGCGGGGAGCGGACCCGTGAAATCGATCTGGATGTTTTCCCAGGGTCCCCTGGGACGTGGCAGTTGCGCAAGTCGTATTTTGACCGGGCGACCTGGATTATGCTGGGCGCATGTAACACAGCGTTGGCAGTGTTTGGCCACGTCCCGCCCCATCCTGGGCCACCACCATTCCTTTGAGATTAGCTCTATCATGGGTCCACGACCCGTGTGGGCGATGCCATGATGCATCTCTAGGAGGGTCTGCCAAATGCAGGCTGGAACAATGGTTTTTCCTTCCTTTCTCCAGATGAGGTCTGGGCCTTGTCGCCCGCCTGCCTGGTACCACTCCCACTTTGGAATCCTCCCTGGTCTCCAGGCCCTCCTACATCTCTCCATTTGTCCACAGGACATTTGGCTCTGACCAATTGATGTATATCCCAGGGATGTAGGTCGTGGATGTCCCACATTTCCTCAAGTTCCCTCCAAAATTCCATATTAGTACAACGGGGCTTTAATGTCCCCAAATCTTTTAGTATCGTTTGCTTCTCCAGAGGACTAAAGGCCTGGTATTTTGCCGTGGGGGCCGTTGGCATCCTTCCTCTCTTGAGGGGTGCTACCTTTGTCCCCTGTTTTGTAGTTTCATCCTCACTATCACTATCTTCTACCGGCGGTGCTGATGCCGGGGCGTAAGGAGGTGGTGTTTCATCTTTAGATTCGGAACCCTGTATTCCTACAGGGGCGCAAAGGTGCGCCTGTTTTTCATTCCAATACTCGGACTTCTCATCCTCGTGGTGACCGAATCATCCCCTCCCCATTAATTGACTCTCTAATTCCTGGATCCTCTCGTTTTTACTTGCAAGTCTAGTGTGAAGCCTCTGTACCTTATTCGTTAATGCAACTAACTGGTGAACTAGTATCATCCCCGCCTTCTTTCCCTTTTTCTGTTTTTGTCCATCCCACCATTCTCTTTGGGCTTTCGGATTCTGGAGCGAGTCCCACCCCTCCTTTCTCATCTTATCAACTAAACCCTTCCGGTCGTCTGCATAGAACTTAGTAAGGGACCCTGCTGGTCCCCATTCTATTTCTTTCCCTGACGCCATTATTTAGTCCAACTTACAGTCTTACCAATGCTGAGTTCCTCTACGTGGGTTCTTGATGCCTATTAGGGATTTCAAGGGTTTGTTAGTCACAGTCCTTCTGACATCATGATCCTTTAGAGACCAAGCTCAATCTCTACATCTACTTGACCCTGGCCATTACGTGGGGCCCAATCGCCCTCTTAATTCCGGCTCAGGCTAGGTGAATGAGATGTTGGCTCTACCTTGTCCTCTGTCGATTGGTCAGAAACTTATCTATTCCTCTTCGACATTTATTGCTACCACATTAGGTCTTATCAACTCATACTTCACACTTTACACCAAACTGTGTCTCCCTTACCTATCACAGATCCTTTGATTCTTGATGCTCCGGTACCGTTGGTTCCACCCCTCTTCCGGGCGACTCAATTTATGGGTGGTCAAAAATTTGACTTACACCCGTGTTCACCGGTGCGGAGCGGACCTCGGCCCCAGAGCATCCTACCGACTACGCCAATTGTAAGTGTAAATGAATTCACTCTCTTCTGTATAAGGTAAAAACACACAGTTTATTATACGAAGCGCTTCGGGAGAAGAGTTTAAAGACTCCGCAGTCTAGTAACCCTCTTCTCACCGTCACAGTGGTAGCAAAACTCCTTTTATATATTTTATGAGCCGGATAAGCAAAATATTACACACAAATGTCTTCACCCAATCACGTTCCCTTAGCAACAATTCCCTTGTCCAATTATACACTTTCAATACCAACTTAATTATAGTTTGTGCCTTAAGCTGAGTTTGTTTTGTCTTAAGCTGAGTTTGTTTTGTTACTTCCTTGGTGGACTTCATGTTGTTCTGCACGTACACAGTTTGATTGCTGACATTACTTGCCGCACTCAGATTGGCAGAGCCATTTTGTCTGGTTCATGTCCCTTATTTATAATTTCACTTCTTACAGTATCTTTTACAATATGTAAATCAAAAACACTTCAACTAGGGTGTTTGTTGCATTTCTTAGCTACTTCAATTGGTTGTATATATAATCGTGTTTCCTGTTTCTCATTTGATGTTACTTTTATCAAAGGCACATGGTTTTTTAATGTTCTGTGTTTCTCTTCGAAGTGTTTGTTGGGCATTGCTATTGTGTTGGTTCCAAACTGCAGGCTCCTTGGAAGCAAGCCTTTGCTTCTTCAATAGGGACTTTGTCTCAGTATTAACAATCAATTGCCATTTCAAAAGCTTGTGTGGTGTTTACAACTTTTGTGTTAACACTTCGGGGGTGATTTTCATTCAGAAGTCGGGAAGGAGGTGGGACTACATCTTTCGGGGTTGTAGTCCCGCCTCCATCAAGATGCAGCCAATCCACGTGATTTTAACTTGATTGACCTTGTTGAGCCCACCCAGCGGGCTCAGCAGGCCAATTAAGGGCCACCCGGCAACAGGTGACGTCACAGACTGAAATTTCATCTCTCAAGACATTTTGACAGATGAAATATCAGTGTTTCACAGCTGTTTGTAGCTGTCAAACACTGACAGTCTTACTTCTAACCTGAGTCCTTCTACACAGACTCAGTTAGAAATCTCACCGGCACAGAAAGCTGCAGGATGTCACTTTTGACAGATCGCAACCATTCTGCTTTCTGTGCCGGTTAGATGGTGGTCTCCCGAAACCTAGAGGAAGGAAGGCTGTAAAGGTAAGTACAGGTAATTTAAACTTCTTTACACACTTTAGACACACCAAACACATTTACCTTTGCACTCATGCACCCATCACTCACCTGAACACCGACATCTCGACCCCTCCAAGTCCTTCAACCCGACGGCCCGACTCCTCTAACTTGGCATGGTTTGGAGCCGTCGGGAATCCTATACTTCATGCTTTAAAATAGGGATTAGGCTAAAAACTGCCTGTTAACTACCTGTTAACAGGCAGTTAATTGGCACTAATCCCTTCCCGCCTCGGGTAGGCAGGTCCCAGTGCGGGGTGGGTATCCGCCTCCTTTGAAACTTACATGGAGGCGGGTTGGGGGCAGGATGGTGTCGGGACTCCCGAATCCGGGATTTTAACCCCCTGCACGCCTCCAATCCCGACTCCACGGCACAATGAAAATCGACTCCTTCATCTTATCTCAGAAGCCTGTAATGACAGCTTGTCGTTGAGGCTTTTTAGATTTTTAAACCCAGTATGTCATGTTTTAATAACATCAGAAATCTGTTCATAGGATGGTGTATTTTTCTGAAATATGACTTTTCCTTTACAAGAACACCAGGGCCAACATGGCTCAGTTTTTCTGCACACATGTTACATGTTACCGCACTAAATGGCTCTCGCGTCTGGAGGTTCAAATGGACTCTGACTCTGAATGCAGCTTTTGGGGGTAAACTTTCATCTGAATTACTGCATTGTTTTTAATCGCACTGCGATGAATTATTTGATTTCATAACACTACAATTATGATTTTTTAATCATTGCATTTAGCATTTTTCAGTGTATTCCAGGAAGTTATTAGCCTGAAAGCAATCACCTGAACCTGCTGGATTAACCTTGCTTTCAGTAGGCTCTGGTCTCAGTATAACCATTATTGTGAGGGGTCGCAGTACCTCATGGACAACATCATGGGATTTGTCAGTCCTGATGCTGAGCAAACAAGCCTGACCACCTTGGAGCAAATTAGCATTTTATTCTGAATTTCCAAATAATAAAGTCAGATTTCTGCCATGCTGTCTGCTGCTTCTCTCTTCTTACTAAACTTGTTGTAGATGTTTGATTTTTCCAAGGCTTCAGTCTGGGGAGGGACGTGTTGTTCCTATGCTGCAGTTAGTGGATTTAGCATCAGTTCTATACACAGGGAAAGGGAGCTAGCAGTTCAGACACATAGGGGTAGAAATTTGTCTGGGTTCGATTTCAGGCCCAGAACCCGCGCTGCACGGGCAGCTGCATGCCCAAGCAGGAGGCACGAAGCTAGTCCGAAATTGGGCATTGGGCTTCATTAACATATTTTGCAAGAGCTGCTTGAGGCGGTACAACAGAAGCATTTGAAGAGGATGAATGACGGGTCGCTTGCCTCGCAAGCAGTGGGCTAAAGATAAGTCTCAGGAGCTGGAGTTGGAGGAGGAATCCGGGGGGGTGGGGGTTGGGGGGAGAGGGAGGAGGGCTGTGGGGAGGGGACACCATGAGGTCTGTGAAGTTGGGAGAGCACTCCTGCCTAGCCCAAAGCCACCGCGGAAGAATTCTGAGTGGGAAAGGCCCGATGCCTGCCCCGCTCATCACTGCCCAAACTCTGTGAGGGGACCTAAAGCAGGCATTTGGTCCCTCATTTACATATTCGATTTCAGGCCGAACGTTTCTCAGGCCTCCTTGGGCACAGGGCATTTGTCCCTGTAATTGGTGTGGTGTATGTAACCTGTTCCACCTTAAGAGAACTTAAGCCTGTTCCACCTTAAGAGATGTACTACTTTCTCTGGCTGCTGTATACGTAATACCGGTGGTGACCACACCGGTATATAAGCACTGTGTAATAATATTGTATTCAGTATAGTCCCGACCTCCAACCAGTAAAGACCTGTTGAATTTACTCTTGTAGTCTCTGTAGTAATTATCACTATAACACACAGACTTAACAGTGGCGACGAGTCCGATTCTTACCCTGCGGCAGTTATTTCCACGGCGGCTTCGTCCACAGACAGGACGTCGAAGAGAGGTTTCCACCTCATCACACTACTGGAAGACACGTCGAGCGGCAGGCATCGAGAAACCGGAGTGCAGAAGACATCCTGACCTCGAAGCCTCCATCAGCGACTGTCAGCTTTCTTCTTTCTACCTCGGTGGTGGGTAAGCCGGGCAGCGACGCGACAGAAAGTCAACCGCGTTGGCTGTACAGACGGGGCTGGGAAGACGGAGGAATAAGGGCGGTGAGATCGATCGCGACCGGAGATAAGGGCCGGGCTGCTTTCGAGCGAGAGGCGCAGCGCGGGGACATCGATCGCGACCGGAGATAAGGGCCGCATTCGGGCTAAAAGGCACAGCGTCTGGGGAAACTGAAGGCGCGAGAGCCGCGGTGAAGCGGAGACAGCGTCGGGGGACGGTTGAAGACCGCCAAGCGCGGGAAAACCGCCATTTTGTGGGCGGAGGACGATGACAAGAGCGGGAAGCCGCCATCTTGGATAACATAAAAATACAATAAATTGCAACAATGCCTAAACATGGGAACATTAATACCTTTGATAGTGACATCGAAGATTGGGCCATGTATGTAGAACGCATACAAAATTATTGTAAGGCAAATAAAATTCCTGATGCAGATAAAGCACTAACATTATTAAATTTAATGGGTGCGAAGACATACGGGCAATTGAAACACCTGTTATCACCAGATGAACCGGCGGATAAGACGTTCGATGAGATTGTTACTGTCCTGAAAAATCATCTAAACCCCACGCCGCTGATGCTAGCGGAACGATTTAAATTTTACAACAGAAGGCAGCTGCAGAATGAAAGCAATGCTGAATATTTGATGGAATTACGTAAGCTAGCAAAATATTGTCAGTTTGGAACGGGACTGACAGAGGCACTACGAGATAAATTTGTGTGTGGTTTATTTAAACAGGATACACAAAAGCGACTGCTCGAGGAGAATGAGCTGACGCTTGAGAAGGCGGTCACTATGGCAGCAGCACACGAAGCCGCAGCGAGAGGCACGGCAGTAATGCAGCTACGGTCACCGGAACTTGGTACAAACAAATTGGGTTTGAGTTCTGTCAAATGTTATCATTGTGGAAAGACAACGCACGATCAGAACCAGTGTTGGTTTAAAAACCAAGAATGCAGAACGTGTGGCAGGCTTGGCCACATAGCTAAAGTATGCTGGTCAGGAAAGAAGACCAGCAACAAAAAGTCACCGCAAGGAAAATACGCAAAGGTACACAAGGTGACAAAGAACAGTTTGACCGAACAGAAGTCAGATTCAGATGCTAGCAGTAATGAACTGGATAGCTTAAGAGTGCACAACGTTGGTAAGGATGCAGATCTCCAGACAATTTGGGTCACTCTTCAGATAGCAGGAGTCCAAGTAAAAATGGAATTGGACACTGGATCGGCATTGACGGTCATGAATAAGAAAGATTACAGAAGGTTATTCCAACATATTCCCCTACAGGATACGGAGATCATATTGAAAACATACACGGGGCAAAGAGTGTACCCCATCGGAAAAATAGAGGTAGAAGTGGTCCACAAGGGCGAAGAAAGCCAAGTAATGGACTTATATGTGCTACCTGAAGGAGGTCCACCACTACTAGGACGGGAGTGGATTAGGAAAATGAATATGGACTGGCACTCCTTGAAGGCACTAACAGTAGATTCCGGGGAAACAGATGTCAAACCTAAACGATTGTCCAGAATATTGGATGATGCTAAAGAGGTGTTCCAGCAGGGACTGGGAACACTGAGAGGAATTACGGCAAACATCAAGATTGATGAACATGCACAACCAAAATTTTTTAAAGCCAGACCGGTACCCTATGCAATACGACCTACTGTTGAAGCGGAACTGAAAGCACTAGAACGTTCAGGTGTACTGTCTAAGGTAGATTGGAGTGAGTGGGCTACGCCCATTGTTCCCGTTATGAAACGTCCTGCGAGCAACAAGCCAGGAGATCCAGGGAAGGTTCGCATCTGTGGAGATTTCAAAATCACCGTTAATCCGGTGCTTCACACGGTGCAGTATCCGCTTCCACGGATTGAGGATATTTTCGCTTCATTGTCTGGCGGGAAACACTTCACCAAGATAGACCTGGCGCAGGCGTACTTGCAGATGGAGGTTGAGGAAGAGTCACGCCAATACCTCACGATCAACACGCATCGAGGGTTGTACCGGTACAATAGGCTGGTTTTTGGAGTGGCATCGGCTCCAGCAATTTGGCAGAGGGCCATGGAGCAGGTATTACAGGGAATTCCAGGCACACAATGTTACCTGGACGATATTCTGATCACAGGTGATGGTGATGAACAACATCTCGCAAACTTGGAACTGGTGCTCAACAGACTGAAAGAGTATGGACTTAGAGTAAATCGGCAGAAATGTGAGTTCTTCCAGAAGCGGATCTCGTACTGTGGCCATGTCATTGACCGGGAGGGGCTTCATAAGTCTCCTGACAAGATTGAGGCAGTTGTAAAGGCTCCCGCTCCGGAGAATGTCTCTCAGTTGAGGTCGTTTCTAGGATTAATTAACTATTACCATAAATTTCTGCCAAATCTATCCACGGTACTGCACCCGTTAAACACTCTTTTACAGAAAGGGGTACCATGGGAATGGGGCGAAAACTGTAAGAAGGCATTTCACAAAAGCAAAGAATTGATCACCTCAGAGGAAGTGTTGGCTCACTTCAACCCGACACTGCCTATTCGGTTGGCTTGTGATGCTTCTCCATATGGTATTGGGGCAGTACTCTCACACAAGTTGCCAAATGGCACGGAAAGGCCAGTCGCGTTTGCATCCAGATCATTGACCTCCGCTGAGCGCAACTATGCGCAGATCGATAGGGAGGCTCTTAGCCTTGTATGGGGAGTGAAGAAGTTTAATCATTACCTGCAGGGCCAAAAATTCACACTTCTGACAGACCATCAACCGTTGGTATCCATTTTTAACCCTAAGAAGGGTGTTTCGGTGATGACAGCGCAGCGTCTCCAGAGATGGTCTCTTTTCCTAGGGGCACATCAATATCAAATAGAATTCAAAGGTACGAAACAGCATGGCAATGCTGATGGGCTGTCGCGCCTGCCACTACCTGAAGAAGAAGACACGACGAAAGTTGACCCTGTTGAGTTATTTCATTCGACCATCATCGAGTGTTTACCAGTCACCAATGCAAGTATTGAAAGAGAAACCAGGAACGACCCGACACTGTCCAGAGTCTACGAGGTGACAGTGAAAGGATGGCCAACACGGGGTGATCCTCTGTTACCGGCATTTTCGGCAAGGCGAGACCAGCTGTCCGTCTGCCATGGTACCTTGATGTACAGGACAAGAGTGATTATTCCTCCCAAGTTAAGGGAAAGAGTTTTAAACGGACTGCATGAAGGTCATCTGGGGGGAGTTAAAATGAAAAGTCTTGCTAGGGCTTATGTATGGTGGCCGGGTATTGACCAACAGATTGAGGAGTTAACGAAAAGCTGCGCTGGGTGCCAAAAAGTGCAAAATGCACCTCCGATAGCACCGCTACACCCATGGGAATGGCCTTCAGCCCCATGGCAATGCGTACACATTGACTTTGCTGGTCCATTCATGGACTCCATGTTCCTAATCGCGGTGGATGCACATTTCAAATGGCCAGAAGTCATCAAGATGAACACCACTACTTCAGAAAAGACAATTGCGGTGTTAAGAACAATATTCGCAAGGAACGGATTGCCAGAACAGATCTGTTCGGACAACGGACCACAGTTTGTATCGGAAGAATTCCGACAATTCTTAAAGAAGAATGGAGTAAAACATTATACCTCTGCCCCATATCATCCGGCGACAAACGGGTTGGCTGAAAGATTTGTCCAGACATTCAAAAAGGCAATTAAGGCCATGAACGATGATCAGATTCCGCTGCAACACAAGGTCGACAAGTTCCTGATGTCATATCGAAACGCCGATCATGCAGTGACTAACCAAAGTCCTGCCATGATGTTTTATAACAGGAGGTTGCGGTCCAAGTTGGACTTGTTAAAACCAAATGTGCGGAGGGAAGTGGAAAACAAACAGTTTCGGCATATTAACAACAAGACCACTCGAACTTTCGACGTAGGACAACCAGTGTTGGCAAGGGGCTATGGAAACGGAAAATGGCAGTCCGGAACAATTCGGGCCAGACAAGGACCTCTGATGTACACAGTAGATATTGGTCATAATGTGATAAGGCGTCATGCAGATCAACTGGTAGAGTCGAGAGCAAGGGTCGAACCCATGGTTGTGACAGAGACAACTGTGGAAGACGTTAATGAACCTGAAGCATCTACCTCAGCAGGGAATGTACTTGATGATGATGACACCCAATACATTGGAAACCAAATAGAGGAGGCACCTCAACAACAAGAATCAGAGACTACTGAGAGGCGTTATCCAAGCCGCATCAGAAAGCCTCCTGAGAGACTGAACCTTTGAACTGTTATACCTGAAGTTATATATGTATATATGTTATTATGTTATGTTAAATGGGGATATGACTGTTAAGCTAAAAAGGGAGGATTGTGGTGTATGTAACCTGTTCCACCTTAAGAGAACTTAAGCCTGTTCCACCTTAAGAGATGTACTACTTTCTCTGGCTGCTGTATACGTAATACCGGTGGTGACCACACCGGTATATAAGCACTGTGTAATAATATTGTATTCAGTATAGTCCCGACCTCCAACCAGTAAAGACCTGTTGAATTTACTCTTGTAGTCTCTGTAGTAATTATCACTATAACACACAGACTTAACAATTGGGCATCGTCCGATTTCTACCCTGTAGGACTGTAGAAGTTTATATCACAAAAAAAGGCCCCTTGGGCCATTGTGTCTGTTTGGTTCTTAGCTAGAGTAATCCAAAACTAATCCCACCACCCCTCTCCCCCACAGAGCTCTGTACCTCCTCTGCTTCAAATATTTATTCCATTTTCTTTTAAAAATTGCAATGATCTCTGCCTCAACTGCTTCCATGTGAAAAGCATTCCATATTCCAACAACCCTTTTCCAAAAGAAATTCCCTCTAATCTCTCTCCTCACACTACTAATCACAATTTTAAGTTGATGAGCTATTGTCACTGACACTTGAAACAGAAGAAATGGGGGGTGATTTTCCTGGAGCTGTCAGGCGGGCTTTCAGGCGTGTGGGGGGGAAAATTGTAAAAATAGGGGGTCGCGACCCCCCCCCCGGCCTGATTCCCCACCCCATCCGATTTTCACCCAGGCGTTTCTGTCCGACCCGAATCAGTTCCGCCCGCAGCAGGCGAGACTGGTCTTCAGGCACCTTAATCACCAATAATTGGCATCTATAATGCCATTTTAAGGGGCCCTTGCTATTTTCAGCCTTTTCCCACGTTAAACACGCCTGGTGGGAACCCCGCTGATGAAACCTGGCGTGAACAATATCGGATTGCTGACTATCAGCTGCAGGTCAATCAGGAAAGAAGAGATTTAATCAGACATCATTTGTAGGTTGCAGGACCTTGTCGTTTCAGGCTTGGGGCAACTTGTTCCAGGCTTAGGCACAGCTGTGGAAGGTTGGCGCCTCACACACTTCTCCAGTGTGAGCTCCTGGGAAGCCCCTCTCACCACCCTCACTCAGCGCTTCCTCAATGGAGGCATCTACCAGAAGCATGGGAGGCCTTTTTTTCCTTCCCTTCTTGGCATTAGAGGATCTCCAGCAGCAGAGGTGGCAGCAGCAGATCCAGCAACAACAGCAGCACCAGCAACAGCAGCAGCAGCAGGAGCGACAAGCTGCGGCTCAGCCACCTGAGGCAGCACAGGCCAGAAGGGGCCAGCGCATGGAAGGCCGTCGGCGCAGGAGATACCCCCCAAACAGGGTCTACAGACACAGGGTCAGCTACCTCAACATGACTGAGCAGCAGTGCCAAAGGTGGCTCCGACTTTCGCGAGAGGTAGTGACTGACATCTGCGCAATGCTGCAGCAAGACCCGGAGCCCAGAGCACCAGGTCGACACTCCTTACCAGTGGCCATCAAAGTCACCACCGCACTCAACTTTTTTGCCTCAGGCTCCTTCCAGGGATCAGCAACAGACATCAGCAGCATCTCCCAGGCGGCCACACACGCTTGCATCATGTAGGTAACCGATGCCCTCTTTGCCCTCGCGCACAATCACATCCATTTCACCAGGGATCGCGCAAGTGTGAGGGCGTGAGCGCTTGGATTAGCTCATCTGGCAGACTTTCCAAGGGTTTGCTGTGTACTTCACAACATGGCACAGCTTCGTGGCTTGCAGATTCCTCAGGACCAAGAGGCTCCTCACAGACCCGCCTCAAATGAAGATGATGCTGAGGAGGAGGAGGAGGAGGAGGAGGAGGGCGAAAACGACCATCCTGCAGAGGCCCATCAACCAGCGGCACCATTACGCAAGAACATTGCTGCCCGGGATGCAAGGAACGCAACCATCCTGTCCAGATTTGCTTAGCCTAGTACATCAAACACTGTAGCCTCGCTGCTTCTTACCTGAGCATGGACAATGGCCAAACCCTGCGCATTCCTACCTATTTGACCAGCATCCTGACAACTGCAAGTAATCCTAAGGCCTCAATGTGAAATCCCCATTTGCCAAATGACACACGCCACAACTGCAGCAGTTGCCATCAGATTTTTTATAAACAAGATACTGATGACATAATAACTATATACAAACCTTTTCACCCAAGTGACTACCCTTGTGATTAGTGGTGCTTTATTTTTCTCTTACACGTGCTCCTATGTAGTGGTTCCCCTGTGGCTTCAGCAGATGTGGAGGCCCCTTGCTGATTTTCCTGCTGCTCCTGTCTCGACACCTTTGGCGGGCATCCTCTGGGGTGGCGAGCCTGTGAGGGCTCGCCAGCAGTCTGCTGCTCCTGCAGCTGCGCAGGGGTTGAGGCGCCTATCTCACTTGGGTGTGGACTCCGGCGGGGCTCTGACCGAGGGCTCTGCAGTGGCATGGAAGTGTGAGCGCTTGGAGAGGAGCCCCCACTTCCTTGAGGTGTGCCAACAACCTTCCTCTCATGGGTCAGGTCCCCCTCAGCGCCTGCAAGTGGCTGGAGAGCAGCTGAGCTCCGACGAAGACTCTCCACTGCTGTCCCTGTCTCCACAATCTGCTGATGCTCACTTGTGAGCTGTGAAACACCAAGTGACAACACTACTCTATGTCCCGAAGGTCCCCCCGAGGTGTGAGTGTCTGCGCTGCTGCTGGGTGCGCTTACTTCTGCTGACGCTGCGCCCTCAGAGGTTGGAGCTTCCTCTGAGGAGTCTGGCTGCTCAGCCTCTTCCTCCTCCACAGTGGGGATGGGGGCTCTGGATGGTCCTGTGGGGGAGTAAAGGAAAGAGTTAGAGATGTGATGCCAAGGTTACATGCACATTGGATTTTGCAGATGTTCATAAGTCCAAATGATGTAGCTTCAGAATCAGAACAGCGATTCATACTATGTCAATGAGAGAGATGGAAAACTATTCTGTCACCAGCTTGCGGGACTGCCCCTGTCTCTCCTTCCCCAACTTCCACAGCCACATCAGCCCCGACAATTTCCAGCATTCTTTCCTCCCAGGGGGTCAAGTGGGCTATTGAGGGTGGGCCTCCTCCAGTCCTGGCTCGCTCTCTGTTGTTGTGAGCTCTCTTTTCCTGCAATGAGGGAAACCAGTGGAGTTTGAGTGAGAATGAAGGAGTGAGTGTAGAGATTGCATAGCATAGATACTTAGAAGGAGACAAAGATGGTGTGAGGCTGCAAGACCAAGGGCCCTCCCTGTGTGTTGTCAGTTGTGTTCAAAGCATCAGAGTGAGAGGGAGTGTGAGGGCTGCATGGTGGAATAATTATATGAATGTGAGCATAGAGAGAGAGGGAATGGGTAAGGGTGCATGGATGTGACTGTGAAGTGGGATGTGGAGGAAGAGAGTGCTAAAGCGGAGTGCTGGTGCGGAAAGGCAATGGGGATCAGTTTGAGGGTGATGGAAACTTCATACTTACTTTTCCTGTACGGTGAAGGTCATGGAATCGTTTCCAACACTGTATCCAGGTTCTTCTGGTGACTCCCAGTGAGTTGACATCTGCTGACACCTGCATCCATGCAGCCTTGGTCTCAGTGGGAGGCCTCTTCCTCCCTGACCTAGGGAAGAGGACCTCCCTGTGGGCCCTAACCCCATCCAATAATGCCTGCAGTGAAGCCTCGTCGAATTTGGAGGCAGCACGGGGTCTGGCACTGGCCACAGCTGCTGCAGGCTCCTCTGCCATCCTGTATGGTTTGTTTGGAAGCCTGCAGAGGAAGCAATGCTTGCTGTGGACCTTAAAAGCACCACGAATGATGACATCATACTGTGCGACTTTCTGACTGGAAATAGTCAATTAGCAAGGGTTCCCACACGCTGGAAATGAATTGGCCAATTGAGGGAAAATTGCATCAATCTGGCAGACCCATTTAGATTCGTGTGGGAACCCCGACATTCGGGGAACCCGACAATTCCCCACACCTGCAGGAAAATCGCCCCCTAGCCTTTCCCTATTTACACTGTCCGAACTCTTTGTGATTTTAAAAACCTCTATTAAATTTCCTCAGTGTTCTCTGCTCCAGAAGAGAAAGAGAGACAGACAGACAGACACACACACACACACACACACATACAGACACATGGGCTCAATTTTCAGTGTGCCGGGGAGTCAGGATTGGAGGTGTGCGGGGGGCTAAATTCCTGAAATCGGGGGTCCCGACCCCACCCCGCCCCCAACCCGCCTCCATGCCACTTTCAAAGGAGGCGGGTACCCGCCCCGCACTGGGACCCGCCCCCCCCGAGGCGGGAAGGGATTAGTGCCAATTAACAGGTAGTTAACAGGCAGTTTTTAGCCTAATCCCTATTTTTAAGCTTGAACTGTGGGATTCCCGACGGCTCCAAACCACGCCAAGTTGGAGGAGGCAGGCCGTTGGGTTGAAGGGCTTGGAGGGGTCGAGATGTCGGTGTTCAGGTGAGTGATGTGTGCATGAGTGCAGAGGTAAGTGTGTTTGGTGTGTCTAAAGTGATTAAAGAAGTGTAAATTACCTGTACTTATCTTTACAGCCTTCTTTCCTTTAGGTTCCGGGAGTCCCTCATCTCATCGCTGGGCGGGCTCAACAAAGTCAATCAAGTTAAAATCGCATGGATTGGCCGCATCTCGATGGAGGCGGGACTACAACCCCGAAAGTTGTAGTCCCGCCTCCAACCCGACTTCTGAATGAAAATCCAGCCCATACACATAGACAGATACATACACAGACATGAAAGATCAAAGGGACATGCAAGAAGGGAACCTTAGCCACACCACGATATGGATTGTTTTTTGTTATACATGGCCATGAAGGAACTTATTGTGTGAGTTAAGATGTGCTTACAAAATATGACAAATAACTTTGCACCAGAGCTTCAAACTTTTGCTCCACATTGTTTTAGGGAAAATTTACAATGCTTGCAGCAAGTTGCAACCAGCACAGGATCTGTCATGGGATGTCTACCCACCTCAAACCTCCTGAGGAAAGCTTCTTTAATGCTGTAAGTTGCCCACTATTTTCCAATGTTTCCTCTTTCACCGGGTGCTCTCTAAGCTCAGTTTTCCCATGGCTTACCTTGCCAGAGACCCCTGCTCCACCCTCCACAAATTCCAAACTCTGGCACCTGCATCCTATCCTATACCAAATCCTGATTCACTCCTGCCCTGGGAGAGCTTCACAGGCTCTCTTTCCCCCAACGGATTGATTTCCAAAATAAAAACAAAGTGCTGGAAAACACTCAACAGGTCAGGCAGCAGCTGGCGAAAGAAAGTGAGGTAACATTTCAGGTCGATGACCTTTCAATCTCCTGCTGGGGGTCGGAGAGGAGTTTTCCAGATTAGATTATCACTTATTGGCATTGGGTTATTTTCTCTGATGTTTTGCCTCTCCCAGAGGATTACATTGCAGTGGGGTGGAAGTGGGGGAGTGGGAGTGGGAGTGGGAAGTGGGAGTGGAGATTGGGAGTGGAGAGTGGGAGTGGAGAGTGGGAGTGCAGAGTG